>NW_027492694.1:0-562120 GCF_021521415.1 Bidens hawaiensis | reverse complement strand
GGGACCACGGTGGTTGATTGTGGGAAATGGATGCACGCTGCACATACAGTCAAGGCTTCACTGTAGCTTAGCTATATTACATTATTTACATACATACGTACTTATTTCATGATTACAAGTGTTGACTTGTGAATACTCAATACTGTTTTCTTGAAACTCACCAACTCTAGTAGTTGACCCGTTTTAACCTGCTTTTCAGGTGTACCTAAATCGGAATAATTGGTGATCTGTTACTTGCCCAAGGTGTGTGTTGATGCTATGTGAATAGAAGCAAGGATACTAGTAGTAAGATCGTATAGTTAACGAACTGGTTTTGTTTGAATCACCTAGACTGTAAAACAATGATAGAACAATGAAATGTAATAAATTGTAAATTAGTTTGTAATGTTCTTTATAAACAATGTGTTGATACCAGAGGTGTCTGTTACATTCCCGTTTTACGCTTCCGCATTGTGCTAGTCGGGGTGTGACAGATATTTCCTCTTTTAATGCGATCTATGACGACGAGCGGTTTCCCTATGTCATTGAATCCTTCGATGATGAACCATTCTTGTGGGTTAATGGTTGGCTTCGGAGTTTAAACTCCTCACATGGGATAATTTCACTACGACAATGCATACTCAATTCCACGCTAGTTCCATCAATGCAGTTGCCAAGTATGATCATGAAACCATTGTTAATGAGGAAGTTACTCAAGGATTGGGGGATGTGACCTTAGATGGGCATGCAACTGGTAAGTATAAGCACAAAACGATAATTTGATGGTTAATAAAGATGCCAATCAAATTTACAACGATATAATTAGCTCGTTGCGCCGACACTGGTAAAAGGCGACCCGTGTGCGCCCCTTGTGGTGGTTCGTTGACATTGGCCGGAATAACACCGAAAGACTCGAATGGTGGCCACCGTCGGTGCTACGTTGAGACTGCCCACTTGTCGTTGTACGACTCGAGTGGCGACCGCCATGGCAACGACATTCCGTCCTTGAGGACAAGGACGTTTTCAAGGGGTCGGGAATTGATACGATCCTATTTTATTATTATTATTATTATTTAAAGTTTATCTTTTATTTAGTTTTCTTATTGTAGTCAAATTATGTTTCTTATTGTTTATCTTTTTCTATTTTTATGTCTTTGTTTTCTTATATATTGTAACTAGGTTATTGACCCGTACACGACACGGGTGGAAATATAGAAATCATCAAGTAAGCACATATATATGTTCAAACGACAAGTAATTATTTTAATATATTTTTTGAGACTACAACATGATTTTTAATTTGCAATTTCATATTCATATGCAAAAAAGTATTGAAATACATAAACTTACAAAGAATGAATTTACGTAGTAGAATGTTTACGTAGAAAATTTAAAACTGTAAAGCATAAACTTCATAAAGTTTAAAAAATAATATAAATAGCAAGCACACAAACTTCACTAACATTAGTCTGGAAAGCAAACAAATCTGAAAAATAAGTATCCTAGAAAGATTCAGGCTTCTTTTCTTCATGGACCGAGAACACCGTTAATAACATAAGCATCCATGCACCAATCTAACAAACATTGTGACTATCTGACTACGAAAACTATTTTTACATTTCATGTGAAAAGTCTTACACCCTAATAAACTGAAGCACGTCCAAAGCGAATTTAAGAACCAGAACCAAATCGAAACCTTTTTTTAAATGACATATTGACCAGAATCAAATCATTACGTTTTGAGAATGACCCATTTTAACCCAAACTAAATCGATATTTTCTAAAATTGACAGCGTTACTGACTCGAACCAAATCGATACGATTTTAAAAAGGCCCGTTGAAACCGAATGATATCGATACCTTTGTATATTGACTCGTTGACCAGAACTAAACTGATACCCTTTTAAAATAACTCATTTTGACCCGAGCCAAAGCAAATCAAACATTTTTAAAATGACCCATTTTCATAAATTAAAACTGAAATAACACACTTAAAGACTAAGAAAAAATGAAGGGAAATACATACAACTTTCTAGATTTTGAAATCTTTTCTACCAAATACGAATTCATTATATTGATTATGAAGATCCAAAAATATAAGCTTCAATAACTTAAACTCATTTGAAAGTTGCAACTTACGTGAACCTTTCACTTAATTGTGAAACTCATATTCTTTCATTTTACAATAGGTGCTAAAACCAAACACCAAACAAACTAATACAAGCTGAAACGAAACTAACTGAAAAAAACTAAAACAAAACGAAAACCTAAATAAAACCAAATACCAATATAACTAAAACAAAAACCGATATGAAACTGAAAAACTAAACCGATAAAACCAAACCAAAAACAAAAACTGTAAAAACCAAACGAAAAACTGATAAAGTTAAACCCACCTAAAATGAAACTAAAAAAAATAAACAATCAAACCGAAACGAAACTGAAACGGAACAATTTTATAAAAACTAAAACCAAAAACCAAAATGAAACAAACTATCATGAAACTTTGAAAAGAAAAACCCAAACTCATTAAGGGAACACATGCATTATTAATAGTATATTATATTAGAATTGAATATGTTGTATATATTAAGTTGAAATGTAGTTTAATTATATTTTGAATTATTTTATTAGTAAGAAATTATAAGAATGCATATATTTATAGTAAGAGTTATTGCTTTAATAGTATAGCAGATCTTGTTTAAGAAAAATAATAAGAAAGAATTATTATTTTGGGTCTTTTTTCTCTTCTTTTCTTGTATTCTTGGAAGATTAACGGTTATCTCGAATAAACCGTATCAGCTAGTATAGTAAAATACAATAACAAGTATGTTGATCTCCAACTTATAATATTTTTCAGCGATCGAAATGCATGAATTCCGTTGTGTACGTTCTCATTAATTAAAATTTAAAATAATGGTTTTGGTTGAACCGAACTAAATGCTAGTGAATTGGATAAGTATGTGGCAGCTAGAATTAAATGTAATTGTGCATACAGGTTATCGTTAGAAATGATTCCCAAAATAGATTCACTAATAAAGTGATAATATTTATCTGTTGCATACATGCCCAAACAAACATATACGCTTGCTTTTATAAACCCATCCTATCCCCACAATTTTCAAACTTCAAACTTACTCTGCATCATGACGTTTGCACTTCCTTTCTTCATCATTCATCCCCAACTACAACCTCTCATAGCAAAAATGTCTTTACTTGACACCATCATCTTCTATGTGAGTTTTCTCTCTTCTTAGTCAATATTATAAGTTATGTGGTCTATTTTATGATTATATATCCGTTTTCCCAGATTGGTAGGGGTGTTAACTGTCCTATTCTGATGGTTATTAGATCAAACAGTTAGCTAACCGTTAGTAACGATTTTGATCACTCTAAACAAAAATCAAACCCACGAAAAGTTAAAGCCGAAATGAACTAAACCATTACTAACAGTTGGCTTGGTCTTTTCTATCCACTTTTGAGTATAAATCGTAAACCAAACCATTCCGTACGTTCTCAAGATTTCTAAACTGACCCACTGAAAAGTATTTTCAGAAAAGTTTAGGATGGTGAAACTGAATCGATGATTGATTTGGACGATTTTACGGGACAAACTTAATCATAAACACCATTACCAATCGTTATTTAAATAAAAATAAAAATAAAAATAAAAAACTAGCCAGATGTTAAACTTAGAAAGGGTGCAGATTGTGCATATGCTGGACAAGTTTGGGTTATGGCATAGGCTACCGGTGATAATGGGTCTGGGTTATTTGGCTCTGAGAAGACGCTTGCACCAGAGGTACAATCTCCTACATGTTGGAACAATGACCGGAACCAAATATGATATGAAACAGTATCCTCATCGGACAGCGGATGGAAAGTGCAACCATCCAATGGATGATATTGTAGGCAGTCAAGGAACATTTTTCGGTCGTAATATGCCTCCATCCACATCCAACTTCGGGGTAAGATCGATCGATTAATGTAAGATAATTTAATTTATTAAGTCTATATTGTTATTGTTATTGTTATTGTTATCGTTATTGTTATTATTAGAAAATATCCATAATATAGACAAACTCTTGAAAACACTTTAAATTTTTATTCAGTATATATATTGCGTATTATTTGGAAATGTCAATAATAGGTACATGAGACATGATATTTGTGGTAGTTGAGTGAGGGCCCGTGTTGGACTCCACTAGCTCATTTTGTTTTCTCTTTTTTATTTAGTTTATAGAAATTGCAAATATGTTTTTTTCTTATTTATATCGACAAAACAACATATTTTGTTAAAAGAAATAAATATTTTTTCTCTTATTTTTATGTTATTTTCTCTCACTATTATTTAAATTTAATTATTAGTAGTTTATTGACATTACTAAACAAACGAAACATCGAGTAAGAGCATTCTCTTCCCACTCTCTATCTCCAAAACAAAAATTACACTAAAACTCATTTTATTTTCTCTCTCTATTTCAATTAAATAATATTTTTTATACCTTTTATCATTACCTTTTCTTTTTCCTTCACTCACAACCACTTTCAAAATATATTAAAAAATTATAGGGGGTGAAAAGTAGTTTTTCAAATATACAGAAAAATCACTACTTTTTCTAAAATATAAAAACTCTTCACTCACAACACCCTAAATCACTATCTAAATTATAAAAACACCCCTCACATAATATGAGAGGTTGGATGAGAATGCTCTAATATCCCACTCGTAGAACAAACCTTATGATATAGGTCGATACTGTTAAAACTACACACTTGGTTTAGAGATTGTGCATTCGAATTATACCATGAATAGAAAATGTTTTTGGCTTATCACACGCTTAATTGGAGAAACAATATGGTTTTGAAACTGAAGTTAGTTTTGGATGTTACAAATTTGAAAGTTGCTAGAGCCTCATCCATCAGTGGTGGCCACAAAGTTACTTGAAAGAAGGAAATTTGTAGACTGTGGGAAGCAATTCAATATGATAGCTTGCTCTTGGTTACAGTTCATGATTCATGACTGGATTGATCATATGGAGGATACCCATCAGGTCAGTTTAATTAACTTCTTTAGTTGATATATACCAGTGTGATGGATCTTACCTTTTTTTTTAAATGATGAATGGCTGATTCTGTTGTTAATTTTATTTATAGTTTGTTGTTATAAAGAATTCAGACATGTGAAGTATGCAAATCTAAGACGAGAGTCCAGATTTTTGTTCTTTTCTTTTTAACTTTTTGGCATTTGAAATGCCAACTATACTCTGGGAAAGTGAAATTGTTTTTAAGATAGCAGATTTCAACTGTAAAATCACTAACTTAGATGCATCTATTTTTTTAAAGGAATATTGGTTTTAAATAATTCTAACTATGCCTTATTGGTAAATAGCAGTCCCAACTTCAAGCTTGTCTAGTGATGGTACCAACTAAAAAGGTATTTGTTTTTAACAGACCACGACTAACGGATGTTAACTCCATTAGTCTGATGATGACGTGGCCATCCCAGCTGTCAAATAAACTCTTATGTGGCACGATTACGTGGCGCTGGACCCTTTAATAAGATTTTTATGTATTATTCAAACAAAAAATTCATCTCCATCCTCCATCTCTTTTAAATACCACCATTCATATCTCACCATCACCAGCCTGCAACTACCACCACCACCACCAACCAGTAACCATCGCCACCTTCATCATCATCCCAGTCTCATATTATTCAAACAAACCTTCAAACATTATATACTCCAGCCTCATATCTCAATCCACCATCACCAATTTTAACAACGCCATGCCGGAGACGACCTTTCTCCGGCGAGAAGACATTTCTCCGGCGACTGCGAACAAGATCTCTCCATCTCATCCTTCATCCCCTCCACATACAGTCCACATATCCACCAACAGTAGATATTTCCCCTCGCCGCCGCGATGTATGTCGTCGTTTAGCCTTCCGTCAATCAATCCATAACACTCACATTTCCCCTCACCGCCACGATGTGTATCGTCGTCCACCTTATCATTCACTGTTCTCTCTATTGTGACATAATCAAGCCAGATCCCCAATTTTCCAGCTATATAAACCCTAACCCCTGAAAAAGAAACAGATGATGAAGGTGAATAGGACTAGAGTTTAGTGAAGGCGATGGTAGGTTTTGGTATGGTAGTGGTGCTAGTAGCGGTAGGTGGAGGAGGAGGAACGATGATGGTGGAGTAGAGAGAGAGAGAGAGAGAGAGAGAGAAAGTGTTTAGATGTTAGAGAGTGGTGTTGGTGGTGATTGTGTAATTAATAAGCCACATAAGCTTGATCTTGCCATGTATCTGCCATATAAGCACGTTTGTGACACGTATGCATGCCACATCATCATCAGACTAACGGAGCTAGACATTCGTGTCGCGGTTTGTTAAAAACAAATACCTCTTTAGTTGGGACCGCCACCAGGCAAGCTTGAAGTTCGGACTGCTATTTACCAATAGGGCATAGTTGGGATTATTTAAAACCAATATTCCATTTTTAAAAGAAGTCCGTTAAAAAAAATATTACAGTAGTTGATAAATGTAAATCCATGAACATTGAGTTTGTTGTGCGTCGTTGTAGGTTGAAATTGTAGCTCCGCCAGAGGTGGCTGAGAGGTGCCCATTGAAGTCGTTTAAGTTTTACAAGAGCAAAGAATTTTCTACTGGATCACATCAAACTAAGACTGGCTTTCTAAATTCAAGGACACCATGGTGGTAAGTTGCTTCTACTTTAGGACTTCACACAAGTCAAATGACATGACCAATTGAGCATATCATTAGGCAAATATATGCTTTAGGACCCTTCATTTATGTGCCCTATACCTTTAACGTATTGTCACATAGTAACATAATCTAGTTACATATGTAAAAATGCCAACATAATACAACTATGATTTAGAGTAATCACTTTAAACTTTATAAAAATATGGAATTGAACTGCCCCTGACAATAGGAATGTGAACTAACATGAGCAGGGATGGAAGTGTTATTTACGGAAACAATGATGCCGGTATGCGGAAGATAAGAGCGTGTAAAGATGGAAAGCTAAAGATAGCTAAAGATGGACTTCTTGAACACGATGAGAAAGGGATTCCAATATCAGGAGACGTCCGAAATTGTTGGGCTGGTTTCTCCCTCTTGCAAGCTTTATTTGTTAAAGAGCATAATCTTATATGTGATATGCTTAAGGTAAGTAAATCCCACCCAACATTAATATCTTATAACTAATTATTTACTTAAGAAACTTATTAATTTTTAATATATCTATAAAAAAATATATATTAAGTTATATTTAAGTATTAAACGGTTAAAAGTTTAGAAATTATGTTGAAGTATAATATATTGATCTTGAATTCGTGGTTCTAAAGAATGCTTCCATCACCATCGAGATTTGTAGAAATATCTTTGTGGAAACATGGTGTCAACCACTAAATTGGCTCTATGCAATCATTTGATGCGACAATTTTAAGTATCGATTCTTTTCAAGATTTTTATTTAAAATACAATTTTATTATTGTATTTGAAACTCTTATCGTGTTATTTTATGATTTTTACATTTATTTCAATGTGCATTTTATTTTTTTTAACAGCCAACAAGGGTATTTTATATAATTATATATAGGTCTACAACATACCATAACACACCCACAAAACACTTAAAACATACCATATAACACACCCACAAAACACTCAAAACATTAAAACCTGTTACATTTTAAAAATATCAAAACGTTTCCTCTTCTCCGAAGATAATTTCCTCCTGTTAGAGCGATTCTCGACCCATAAATGCGCAAGAGATGTTATGTCCCCAACTTAGTTGGCCTCCTGAGGCGCACCGCATGAAACTCATTTTTGTCCTTATTGAAGCTCGTATACTTATGCAACTTCAAGATATCCCGGATGCTAAAGGCATAAATACTTGGAATATTACACCAAAGTGAAATCACTTGCCATTCATATTAAGCAAAACAGCGCGCATGAAAGAAACACGTGTTACACGGTTTCGTACTTCTACCTCCCCACAAAACGGGCATAACATCGAGCCAAACCCAATGTTTCCTTTTGCCAATTCCACTAAAGAGGCCACCTGACCTAGCTCCACCTGCTATGCGAGGATGCTAACCTTTATTGGGATCCAGTTATTCCAACCTGCCGAGCAAAGGAGGGCAAGTGAACCGGTTAATCAAACCAACCCGAAAACTAAACCGAAACCGAACCGCTTTGAAACCGATTATGTAAAAACCGGTTTGGAACCGATTGAAGCTGTAGGTTCGGAACCGGTTTGTAATTTTCTCCACCAAAACCGGTTCCAAACCGGTTAACCGAACCGAAACCGGCCAAAACCGATCAAAACCCGAACCGAAACCGATCGTAACATGGTAAGAAACATGTTTCAACCCGAACCGAAACCGATTATAAACCGGTTTTGACTTTTGTTGACCAAACCGAGCCGGTTTTAATCCAAATCGGTTTTGAGTTTTAAACCGGTTTATTCACCTCTACTGCAAGTATACCGCATCAGGGTAGTATATCTCCCTACCCATTTTTTATGCTGTTAAATGCGAAACTTACCAACTTATCAAGCCCCCAGCATAGTCTGTCACATCCTTCCTTAATATGCACCCCAGCACAAATTACTAGTAACTGTCTAAGTTCATTCACTTCATTCTCCAACCCCCAGCTTCCTAGACCAGCCCCATACCCCACATAATTCCCTTCATACATCACCAATCTTTCAGCCACTTTGTATTCTTTTATTTGCTCAAGTTGGAACAGGAGAGGAATCGATCTTTGAGTGTAGTCTCCCCAATCCAGTTTTCACCGCAGAACATCGAATTCAACACATTACCAATTAACCACCTCATATTCGACCATAAATTAATTCCTAATGAGTTGAAAGATACCGAAACATTACCTTTAGATCATTCCCGCCAAATCCTCTTATCTCGATATTTATAATTTACTCTCTTATTTTCAATTAACTAATATTCTTTTATACCATTATCAATATCTTCTCTCTTCACTACTTAAAACCATTTTAAAAAATATTAAAAACATCACTAAAAAAAAAATGCTTTTAATGACACACATTGTGTGTAAGTAAAGGGTATATAGATGACACGCAAATGGATTTCATCGAAGCCCTAATCATAAATTAAAAATAACACGCATCTGCGTGTCATGGTCTATAACTGGCATTAATGACACTCATTTGTGACACACGTTTATGACATTCATGTATAGCACGCTTTCATTACTCGAATTTATGATACCAATATACGATAAGCATATATGTGTGTCATCGTTTCGTTTTTGTTTTATATATATATATATATATATATATATATTTGCATAATTACTAATATTTACATTAACAACACAAATATAGCACCCAAGCTATCCATTTCATTTATTAATTAGACATCTATGGCAAATATACAAATATTCCCAAAGTTAACAAAAATAATGATAATATTCAGTTCTATACATTACTACCGAAAAATAAACAGTGTCGCATAACTCGACCATTCTTCTTGAACTTCATCAAAATTCGCCTCTATGTATTCGTCTTTCCCTCCCCAGCCTAAGACGCAAAATAAACAAAGAAAATGCTACAAATTGGCCAGATCAAAACGAATTTTGTCAAAACAAACCAATATAAACATAATCAAACAAGTAAATTACACTTAAAGTGTTATTGACAAGTATTTGAAGCCCTTCACGAACGATCTTCTTCATAAAGTTTAAGACATAAAAACCACAGTTGTTGCTTCCCGGCTGAGTCGAACACTACAAAATTACAAACAGTAAAATAATTAAGACATATAATTAAGCTTTCTAGTGATTTATAAACAAGATTAGAGTAGCCTTAATTAAGAAAACATAGTTTAATCAAGCTGTTCATATTTTAAGCTTATAAGCTGTCAAAATACATAACTTAGCATAAGCTGTTAAGAACAGGTGAGGTCGGGCCTATTTTTCGTGATGTTGGCATAGGAAGGTCAAATGGGCCAGTTATTTAGTCAACATCAGTCGTGGGCAGAAAGCAGGCATATTACATACCTGTATCTTTTAGTCAAATGGATAATTTCTTTGCATGCAACGTAGTTTGGTTAGAAATCAGTAATAAAAAAGCGAACAACGTTGATGCATTTTCTCTCTTTTAACCCAAATATATATGGTTAAAGCTTCTAGATATGTAACAAACTAAAATTAACAAAAAAAAATTTAATGGCTTATTAAGATGTGCCATAATATAAACCAAAAAAAATAAAAAATAAAAACCCCGATTTTGATGTATTTTAACTGCTTTTTGTTTAATCCAAATATAGATGGTTAAATCTTTAGCATTTGTAGGAAATTGAAATTATCGATTATTTGTTTTTCTTACATTTGCAGGAAAACATAATTTTTAATTAGGTTTAGTTTTAAGTGGTCCGAGTCAGTTCAGTTTTCGTTTAAGTTGTTTAATAACAGATAATTAATGCCGACATAGAAAAAAGCGCTGCAGTTCGCAGACCTAAACGCTGGAAAAATGAAAAAATCTATATCAGTTATTAGATGCAACTGAACTCTAAAGCGAATAAGGAATTCGGTTTCAGTTTAAAAGTTCACTTTTTAAATAATTTCTGAAACCTTCGAAAGACGTGCCAGGTCGGCTCTGCTACAAAAAGTGAAGAAGCCAAGTAACGAATTCAACTTTGGTTTAAGACGGAACAAAAAATCAAATTTAATCAAACATGGTCGGTACCTGTTAACATGGCTTTGTTGCTATTGCGTCGTTTCGAAGCGCATATAAAATTTTGTGTTGAGTAGCATCAGTTAACATGAAATGAGTCAATCAAGTGTTGCATGTTTTTTGCCTCTTCTACTTCCTCAATGGCATCTCCCTGAAACCGTTTCCATAAATAACGGTTCAAATATTAGGTAAATGTGATTGGTGTTTAATATGGAATGTAATAGACATCGTGGCTGATATAGTAAACTACACTTACGTTGATGTCGAAGAGCAGGAAGCACGTTTCTAGTCGTCTAGAAGGCTGTCATTTTTTAACAACCCTAACTTTATGTGGTGGCCCGTTACATCCGTTACGTATTGCATTGATTGTTTGGAGGCTCATCTTTACATGGTTGCAGAGAGGGCCGGCCCAAGGTTTTTGGTGGCCTCAAGGGTACTAAAAGGTCACGGGCCTTTTCATAACTTTCCTTTTTTTTTTTGTCTCTTTGCGTAACCAGATTCGTTGACAGTTCCGTTTTGATTTGACATTAAGTTATTAGTAATAACATCCAAGCAAGTAGCAATTAACAATGTTCTAACCATTAATCAGATTTGCAGATAAAAGTAGCAAATAACAAATTTATAACAAAAATGAAAATATAATTAGATGCACTAACTGAATTTGTGGATTCGAACATACAACAAGCAGCCAATCAGGCACCAACCAATTTGAAGGCTGTAAACCAGTTCAATTTAAGTTTTGAGGGTTGTAAACAGTTAACAAATGGCAGTTGAAAGTTTAAGCATAACCGATATGAAAGCAATTGGCAGTTCTCAAGTCATAATAACGAGCAATTCAGGGTTGAATACATCAAATGGCAATTCAAAATCGAATGCGCAATTGCTAAAGCCTAAATAATAGTTCATATCAATAATTCATTGTTCCAAGTCCAGTATCATAACCTTGTGTTTGTTGTTTGCACAACCGGAGACGGCGATAAAGTGATCGAGTAGTCGTGCCGTTGCCCCATATAAGAAATTAAGAATCCCTATTTCGATTTTGATTAATTCCTAGAGTCGTCCATTCCTTCGATTACGGATGATTAATCGCAATTCCCATGACATATCGCGCGTCTGACTTCTAGATACATGTTCTCACAGTGTTAATATCTCAACTCTAATATATTTTATTTTATAAAAAATGGAGGCCTTGTTTGGATGGTGGCCCCAAGCCACCGCTTGGGCTAGCAAGCCTATTGGGCCGACACTGGTTGCAGAAACTAAATGTAAAAAAGAAACAATATACTTCCAGAATACATGTAACCAAACCAAATTTTGACTAGACAGAATTACATAAATTGTCCTTTATCTTTACCCCGAATTTCACTCGAGGTCCTTTATCTTCAAAATTGATCTGACTTATCCTTTACGTTTCAGAATCCAACAGCGTTTGTCCTTTGGCCCTAACCCAGTTAACAATCAAGGCCTTCAATTGAACATGAATTCAAAGAGTAAAAAAACAGACTTCAGCAACCATAGCAAACACCGAAAGATTCCCCTTCAGAAACTGTGAAGAAGTCAATTTGGTTGGATTGAGATTGAGTCGTTGGGCTCCGAAGAAAGATGATGTAAGACTGCGTGGATAGTGACAACAGAGAGCGGTGGAGGGTGAGAGTAGGTGACGGCGGTTTGAGGGAGTGACATTGGTGCCGGAGAAATTGCAAAGTGCGGCAGCGGTAACGGATTCGACCGCAATTATTGTTGTAGTCAAGAATTGGTGAACGCTTTGTTTGGATTTGAAGATTCAGGTGGTGGTTCATGGGTTTCGCCTCACTATAATATCCACCACCGCCGCACTATAATAGCCAGAGTCACACCGCCGCTGCATCTGTGATCACCGCCGCCGCCACCGCCAAACGCCATCATCTAAGGGAGGGGTTGGAACAGCGTGTTTGGAAACATCAGTGGGTGGATTAGTATTGGTGGCTACTAGTGGTGGTTGATTGTGGCTAGTGGTAAAGAGCTAAAGACTAAAGAGTAAGGTGTGGCTTGGTTTCCGGTGGGAGTGGAGGTGGAGGTGGTCTTCTTTGTCGAAGAAGACGGCGACGGTGGTGGCCGCCGGAGAGCTTGGTTGTGGCCGCCGGAGAGCTTGGTTGGAAAGCTTGGTGGTGGCTATGGAGGAAGAAGAAGAAGGGGAGAGAGAGAGAGAATATACATATATTAAGTTTTTTATTGTTTTTAATTATTTATCAAAATATTTTTATTTTACCAGTTTGCCCTCATGTGCAAGGCACATGACCTGATTTAACGAGAAATATTAAATGAGTTAGGGCCAAAGGACAAACGTTGTTGGATTTATAAACGTAAAGGATAAAACAGATCAATTTTGAAGATAAAGGACCACGAGTGAAATTTGGGGTAAAGATAAAGGACAATTTCTGTAATTCTGTCTTTTGATTAACTAATGACTAATATTTGTGCCAAACTAAATCTCATTATTCTAATGAAGGAAACCATCTATATTTACCCTATTTATAAGGCCTACTTAACGAACACACATTGTTATCTAAGATCTTTTAATTAAATGACTTATTTAAACATATCTGAAAACCTGGAATACACAGGCCTATATAAACTTATTTTCAAACAAAAGATCGACACACATAATACATAATATCCCCAAAATTTTAGCATACTGCACACACATATAATGAACAACCAAAATGATTAGTTGAAAAACCATACCTTAGATCCCGGCTAATAAAGACACTGAAGGAGATCTACAAAACCAAGAGAAACTGAAAAAAAAAAACGTCATGTTATACATTATCTTAATTAAACAACCCTAACAAAAAAAAAGTTTATGGCTCAAAAACACATACAACAGACAATTTGATCCACAATACTTGGTTAAAAGCAAACAAACATCTACAAAACGCATTACTAATTACACCACACATGCTTCATCTATTACAACCTCATCGATTTACCAGACAAGTTTTTCTGCGTACCACAATCCACGTGCAAAAAATAGCCCTAAAGATCTCTAATGTTATCATAATAACACTTCAGCAGTCATACCCCCACCATCATGTTCTTTAATAATTATCACAAGTTAAAAAAATATACATATTCCATATAATCAAGATGAAGATTTCAGCATTTAAAAAACAATAAATTCGGTTTTTGCAAGCAATCTGTAACTTGAATTGAAAGCAAACATTAAACTAATAGTCCATTAAACCGTAGCCAATTAACATTAGAACAAGATAAAACTGAAGGCATATACCTCACAGTAGATGAAATCCTGAGAATAATCCTCCAATAGACTGGAGTATTTTTACTTCAACCAACTCCTAATAAGCAAACCCTAGCCTGTTGAACCCTAGCCGACTGAAAATCGAACGGATCGTGATGGTGTAGCATCGTGGTGGACTGAGCCCTAGCATGTTGTAGCGCGGGAAAGATGGAGAAGATCCGAAGGAGACTGAACCATAGATAACGTTTAGTTGTAATAGAATTGGGAGAACTGATGCACTGATAACTTAGGGTTATTATGAGAGAAATATTGGGTGGGGGTTTAGTTTTTTATTTGCACACGCGAGGTTATTTTTTTTTTTAATTTGTAACACCGGTTATACAAAAGTAATTGTCACTTATCTTCTAATTTATAAAAATATAACTAGTTTTAATGACATACACAGCATAAATCATCGTGCGTGTGCGCATTGACCATTTTTTCTACTTATAAAATTTAATCATGAATATAATATATCGTGCGTGTGCGCGCATATCATTAAAGACCATTTTTTCTACTTGTAAAATTTAATCATGAATATAATCTTTTCAATCTCCTTCACTTACAACTAATCCAAAAAAATAGAGGACTTCTTCAAATGATTTAGAAAAGCTCTTATAAATGCTCTTATGACTTTATATATTTAACACCTAAACAATAATAAAAACATTCCAATAACATCTAAATTTATTTAAGAAAACAAAAAAATAGTTAAAAAATCAAATATATTTTTTAACACCTTAGATTCTTAGATTAGGTGTTCTCAAAGTTGGATATCCGGATTTTCGGATAGTAGAATTCCCTATTAGAATCCGTATCCGAAATTTCTATCCGTTCAGATATTGAAACGGATATCTGAAAATCTGTAAAAAAAATTCAATATCTATTAATCTAATATAATCTAACTATATATTAAAGTAACATGATTTTTCCACATGCCATCATTCTAGAACTTCTACATAGAATGCCACATAGATGTTATGTGAACAGTTTCCTATTTTATCATCTCTTCTTCCAAATCTTCATATGAAGATAACATTTTGTAAAATTTTAAAAAATAAATTATTGTATGATACAAATTTCGAACCCAATACCTCATGTTTCAAACCAAAGATATTTGTCAACACCACTTAAGTAGTTATTGTGTTGAATTTCTTGACTTCTAAATGATATATTGTTAATTCACTTATAATTAATATATTACATATAACAATTTTTTATTCCTATTATATATTTTTCATCTGTGTGGAACATGGGCTCTAACTTAGTTTAAAATAAATCTAATTTGTTTGTTTAGTTTATACAGCATTAAATTAAAAGATTCAAAATATATTTGTTTCACAAAAGAGTAAAGTGTCAAAACCGTCCCTGATGTTTGCTTAAATATGCCACTTTTGTCCAAATAATTTTTTTTTGCAACTGGACCATTGAGATTTCCTGTTTCTTGCCGATATCGTTCAAATCACTAACTCTATTAGTTTTTAACGTTAAGTCTTGGATATATTAGTCTTTTTATATATTAATTTATTCTATTGTTTATTTCCCTTATTTTAAACTAAAACTAAATAAAAAAATACTAATATGTAAAATGTATAAATAATTAGCTTTAAATCAAAATAACTGATATATACAATTATTATATATAATAATTAAGAAGTTTGGCGAATATTATATATAATAATTAAGAAGTTTGGCGACGTAAACGTTGTCTCACTTTGTTTGTTGGCCTTTTTATTTGATTTTTGATTTTAAATTCGTGTCGATTCGCTGCCGTAAAATACGGGATTTTTTTACCGTTGATACTGCCAAATTGTTCCCGCCAAATTTGCGTCAGCTCGCGATCGCAACCTAAGGTTTTTTTTCCCGCGTGTTTTTTTTGTCCATCAGTTCTAGACGAATTAGCGTCAGGTCATGGCCACAACGCGCGTATATTTTTGGTTTTCGCCAAGATCTTTTTTATGTAAATATTTTAATTTGTTGTATTTTGAGTATTGACGAATTAACTTATTACTTTAATTTCGGTGTTGTAACCTGATACCAACCGAACTCATGTGTTCACCACCACAACACATGGTTCTCTGCGTATGATTTAGTGCTGACAACTTCGATTCCGACTGAATTTGCGTTAGTTGGCAAACACAATGTGGACGTAATATATTTTAAATATGTTAATTGTTGTATTTGGACGTGGACGTATTTATGGTTTGCTTTATTTTTGGCTTCGTAACTAGATACCAACCAAAATGTTATCGGTTCGTAACCGCAACGCATGTTTTGTTTTGTTATGTTAATTTATTGGATTTTTGTGTTAACAAAGTTAAATTTTTTATTTTTTTCTGGGTGGAGGGGGGTGGGGTTTATTACTGGTTTCGTAACCCGACACCAATCGAATTCACCTTGACTCGCAGACGCACTTACGATTTGATAAGTTGTACGGGTATGACTGTCAATACATCAACACGGCGCAATGCGCCGGGAATCTTCCTGGTTTATAATAAACTTACACTCAAATTCAAAAGATTTATATACATCAGATCTGTCACAATACTCGCCACCACCATCAGTTCGTTAACCCTATCTGGTCACCACATAACCAGCACATCGCACATCACCGTCGCTACTCGCTCGATCCGACTGTGATACCACCAACACTTCTTGCCCTACACCTGAACCATCACTGTCTCTCACACAGACCATCAAGACCACCGTCTGCCGCCTTCTTATGCTCGCCGGAAATGGTTTGTACCTTAATCACCGCAATAGCCCCATCACTGCTGCCATTTGATTCTCACCAACACCCTAATTCGATTCCGATCTCGTTTCACAACATATATGTTTCATTACTCCAAACGGGCACACATCTATGTTTTTGTGTTTCTCCAATCGATAGCAAACTTTGAGCATGCTAGCAGTTTCAGATCTGTCGTCTTGATTTTGGTTTCCAGTTTGCCCCAAAGTGTAAGTCGATTGATGCTCACCGGAATTGTGGTTTTCCGATTTGCCCCAAAACATCTCAATCTCGATCTTGGTGTTGCAGAGATGTTTGGTTTCCGACTGTGGTATCACAGAAATGATGGTGCGCAATGCGTATAAAGGAATTAGCTTGAAAGATGTTTGGGTTTGGGGAAAACAGGTTTGGTTATAAGGATTAAATATTAAAGGGATATATAATATAAAGTGGCTCACAAAATAGATAAAATAATAAAATAGCGTTTGGTATACAGGAATGTAAGGCGGAATGGAATAGATCATTCCGAGTGAATGAAAAAAAAGGTGTTTGGTTGGTTCATGGAATGGAATGATCTATTACCAAGTGCTTCAATTTCCTCTAAAACACACCAAATTCATTTCATCCACTACCCTTGTTTTTTTTCATTCTATCGTTTCTTTTACTCTACATCACCTCCATAACCCTCCCACCACTACCACTGACCACCACCATCACCGACACCGCCACTGACTACCACCGCTATCTACCGCCTACAACCACCGCCACCCACCACCACCGACATCGTGCCACCCACCCGCCGCCACCAACCACCAACGCCATCGCCGACCACCATCTCTAACCGGCGCCTCTGACCACTGCCACCAACCACCCCCGTCTCCGCCACCATTACCATCAACTGTCGCCTCCGACCATCGTAGACACCCACCACACCGCCGCCACCCACCACCACCATCACCTTGAGTCACCATCAATTTTATTTTATTTCATCATCTTTTCTAGTATATCAAACTATAAAAAGTAATAATTCATTTCATTCGTTCATGGTTACCAAATAAGATAGTGGAATGGTAATGATCCATTCCATTAACTTGTCCATTTCATTCCTAAGTCCATTCTATTCCCTCATCCATTCCATTACTCCATACCAAACAGAACCTAAATAAGTTGAAAAGACGGTTTCACCCTTCGTTGAACGTTAAAAAAACTAACGGAGTTAATGATTTGGATGATATTGGCGAGAAATGGGAAACCTTAATGGTCCAGCTGCAAAAAATAAACTATTTGGACGAAATTTGCATGTTTAACCAAACCTCAGGGACTATTTTGGCACTTTACTCTTCACAAAAAGTAAAACTGTGATGAATGAACAAGCATCTGCAGGTCCACCGTCCAGCCAAAAAGCACCACCGGGCACAAACTAGCTCCAGCCACGAAAACCGGCATCCACCACTCTCCGTCACTCCGTCGTCTCCCTCTTCATCTCTATTTCAAATTCAGATCGAACCATAGATCTCTGTTCCGGCGATGTGAGGTGATAATGGATATGCGATGACCAGTTTAGAGTTTGGTGGTGATTTTGATTGATAGGTCCTGATTTGTTCTGACAGCTGGTTCTATGTTTGGTGGTGATATCTCCGGATCTGTGGGTTCGCTCTATTTTTGGTGTGGTGGCTGCCGGAAAGGGGTGGTGTGGTGATGGTCGAAGAAGTTTAGGGAAGGTGAAGAATAGAGAATAGATTTAGTGACACCTGCAGATGTGATAAAGGGTAGGGTTTACAAATAATATATATATATATATACATATATATATATATATAGGAGAAGTATATTTTGAAAACCTTCTTGAGTTGAGAAAACCCGTGAAAACTCTATGTAACATCGTTTATTTTTGTTACATGTAATATATGTTATTACATTTAATACAAAACATCGAAAACATAAAAAAAATGTTCTGCTATTTTTTTTACATTTTTTAGTAATTTTTATATATGTTTTCAGGAGAGAGAAAATGTAAATAAACTTTTACATTTTTTATTAAATTTAATTGTGAACCACAAGTTTAATCATTAATTAAAATATGTTGTTGAGAATGGGTTTCTAGAGTTTTCACAACTCAAGTGGGTTTTTATTCTAACCTAACCCTATATATATATATATATTGAGTTCAATGGCGAAATCATATTAGTGTGAGAAGTTGAAGAAATCCTTTGAACCAATCAAAAAATTTCTTTTGCTTTTTTCTTTTAAATAATTGCAAGGGTATAATGGTAAAGATTAAAATGTTTATATATGATAAGTTTTAAATTATGGAAGTTTACAATGAATTAACTTTTTACTATTTTACTTATTTGTTTATTAAATTAACAATGCATACTGATTCATTTTTTATTTGGATTACGTTTCTTATTATTTTGATATAAGTCATATTTCACGTAAAATCCACTACACCATCCTACGTATCAACTAAACGCGTTCACTTTGGGCAGGTAGATCATTTCCTTTCCAGTTCCCACAAACATACTTTGTTAAATAGATTATTATGAATAAAGGCACATTACTAGTGCAATTTTTTTTTCACCTCATAGCATTTTATATGATTATCTAATCTTCTTTAATGTTGTGCTTTTATCATTATTAAAAGTAAAAGTTGACAATATAAACAACCAATGTACGTTACATTAAATGAAAAGAATACATTCAAATTTAAATATGGTCAATTTATTAGTTCAAAGTAACACTAAACACCATAAAAGTAACTTGTATAACCAAGTTAACCAATTATTCAAAACTTTATGAAAGTCATGAATCAAGTTCTCAATCAACGGGTGATGTCGGTGATCCCGAACTTAGAAAACATAAGTCTCTTCATCACTAGCCTACACATAACCAATACACAATTTTGAAATAACACCCTACACAACTTATAGAATAATCTTACACAATGTACTTACACATATCATTATGTACACTTAATTTAATACCTACACAGCCTACACAATTTGCAAAAATATTAAAAAACGCTACGCAATGCTAAGTTAATGCCTACATAATTTAAAAAAAAAACTTACACAATTTAAAAAAAAAATCAAGTACCTATATGTAGAAAACCAATACTTAGGTTTTAGATAAACCCTACACAATTTACACATAACATAATATATACTTAAATTTACAACTACACATCGTACACGTTATTCTATTTATTTATTTATATATCGATTTTCATTTGTTATTTATTTTTTTTATTTTTCTTATTGTATAAATTGTTAGTTTTGTTATTTGTATACCTATATCCATTATTGTTTATTGTTTATTTTATTACTTTTTTTTATTTTTTTTGTTTTATTTTGCTTTTAATTTTTAATCACATTAAATATATAAAGATATATTATTTAACATGTAGATTGATTCATATTAAAAAAATTGTTGCCTATAAGTTCATGCTTTACAATTCGAAAGTTTTATGTTTTTGTTGCATAAAAGCATGTGTAGGTTGTATATACAAACATATTTTGGCAAAACACCGTAACCATACATACTATGCATTGATAAAATAAAATATATCAAACGAAAATATCATTATAAAAAAACAAGTAATGCATTCTATTTTAGGTATATTATTAACGTATATGTTTATCATAACAATGTAGGGATAAACAAATATAATGTATTCTATGTAGGTTTATTATTTTAGTGTAGGAAAAAATAACAAATGTCTTCTATGTGGATTTATCATTAAAGTGTAGGTTAATTATAACATTGTAGGAACCCATTTGCAACTATGTAGGCAGGACGTCAACTAATGTTGGTAACTCCATCATGTTTGCATGTGTACAAGTCTACATATCACATTGTATATGAATTTGTATAGGTGGTCAATTGGTTCAGAGTCAGTGTAGGAGTCTGTGTTCCTTGCGTAGGAATCTGTACTAACAAATGCATTTTTGTAAACTGGTGTATATTTATTTGTGAGTCAATGGGGTTCTCTCTGACATTTATGAGTTTCTATATTTGTTATAACAACGAAATTACAGCCCTACCCTTTTCTATTAAAACTCGTTAAAAACATATACATATTATTACAAAAATGCCATAATCAATGTAAGCCTTTGATCACTATATCTAATGGTCAGGATTCATTTCTTCAATTTCTCACTTTAATTTCATTTCTTCACTGAACCGTCCCCTATATATATATATACTAGTAGGTACCCGTGCGATGCGGTGGCGACAAGAATTGGCAACGTGATACTCGCCGCATGTATGTTTATTAATTCTCTCGTGATGCATTGGATAGTTGACCAAAAACATAAAAAGTAATAAAATTACACTTAAAAAGCCTAACTTGCATAATTGCTTCTATAGGACTCCTCTGTATTTCTAAAGCGGGCTTTATACTTCGGCACTACAAAGATAAAGAACAAACAACAGTCATATGAAACATAAACAAAATCTATATTAACCTGAGAGTTGTGAAAAGTTGGTTTTATATTTGTTACAAGTAATCAAAGCAAGATCTACAAGAACCAAAAACAAAATCCTAGTTTCACACGGTCAAGATCAGCATTGCCTTTGACCGAAAAGTCAAATATGCCAATTTTGCACAACTATTTTCTTGTTTTCTTCAAATTTTCACAAATTATTTTATGCCCCTGGCATACACAGTTCCTCCGCAAAAACATATCTAAAAAATTCCCATTTTCCCCTTATTGTGTATAATTTTCTAGCCTTGTATACCTCCCATCCTTATATACAGCTCGTTCACACATAATCTAAAATGGTTAGTGCCACCTATTCGTCACTGGCTCGGACTTGGCTAGACGGCTGTTTAAACAGGTTGATCATGAAAAAATAAATGGCTAAAACAGTTTTTAAAAAAAATCTGTTTTTATTGAAAATAAATTGTTTGTTGTAATAATTATCAAAATTGTTGAATATACAAAACGTTGAGCAATGGTGTTGCGGGTCAAACAAAAATGACCCATTTCGCCCGATCCAACATTCCAACCTCCCAATTTTCATGTTGTGTTTGTTTGCTACAGGTATTGAACTTGAAGACCTAAACTATGGGCTTAATAATAACAATGTTAAAATAAGTTTTTTACAACATTAATCTTACCTTGTCCATGTTTGGAACTAGTTCTTGTATCTTTCCTCATTCTTTCCCTGATTTGGTATCCACTTATCCAAAAAGTCAACTGTTTGACTTTTCAACTAAAACATAGAATTATTGTTTGCAAGCCAGCCGGGCCCATGAAACCTCGTTTCAAATCTGATATAGCAATCAAGTAGGATCGTTTAAAACAGAATATAAAAAATAAGTATAAACAAATTGCCTCACTTAAAATCAATGAAATATAAACAAGTATCTTTAAAATCTTGAAACAACTGCAAAAGAACACCAAATACGTTTAAGGACGCAAACTGAATATTTAGGCAAATCAAAAAGAATATCCAGCCTTCCATCTCCAGCTTCTTACAAATTGAATAAGTTTGGCTCGTGTACAAACCTAGCTGGCTTGAGTCGTTTACAAACTGCCAAGCTTGGCTAATAAGATGTTGATCAAGAGCTCGCATGTTAAAAAGTTCAAGCCAACTCGTTTATTTTTGTAAAAATTGAATTTGAGCTCCGTTTGTAAAAAGCTTGAGCCAACTCATGTACTTAAAAAAAACTTAAATTTTTTATTTTACACATTGATATATAAAAATGAAAATTTAATTTTATAGCACGCATAATAAATACATAATGCAGAAGAATTTATAATATACATGTAATATCTTAAAAGTTGGGCTTTAACATGCTAGCTAGTTAAACAATCTGAACTTAACTAATATGAACAAAATTATATTCACACCACGGTTTTCTTGAGTATTAATAAGGTTACTTGTGAATCGAAGCCTCGTATCGTCTGAATCAGAGCAGCCTACTTATTTGACCCGAGTAACATTAATAATTAAATATAGAGTATATGCCAGGGTTTGATAACTCAACCTGAATATTTACAACACTACTCACTCACTCACTGCAAGAGCTCCCATATGCTCCCCACTGATTAACTACCATAAAAAAGGAAATTAGAATGAAGCGACGAAAAAATGCACAAAGAATAGAAGATTAAAAAAGCATTAAAGCCTTAGACAAATACTTTTCCTTATGTGCAGCAATTTCGCGGCTTCATTTCTAAGCTGCAATATAAACCGACTTGATATATCAAACATGAGAGATTTAAAATATATCCAAAAATATTGAGTTTTTAAATTAGTTGTTACCAACTGATACATGCAGAGCTTAGAATGGGCACCAAAATGACAAATCAACCAATCGCGACACACAACTGATCTCCTCCGAAGCTAAGCAGTGATAAATATAACTGAGACTCCCATATTCCTCTACAAAACAAGTATTATAAATTTAATTTCAGTTAGTAAATTTAAATTTCAATTATATACAGCAGCTACACCTGATGCAGTAATTCCAGAAAGATTAAAATAACCCAACAGTTTCCATAAGTTTGCTCCTGGATCATTCATAATCATGATAAAGAGTCAATTTTTATGAAATCTGGTAAAAGATATGTATGCATATACCAGAAGTTGGAACCTTGAGGAAATCTCAAGAACATTGTGACATACCACAATTAGAATTCTACACAAAGTAGAATTTCAGATAATTCGGATTTGGATTTTTTTAACACCCTACCTTATAGGTAGGTATAAAAGGTAATTTAAAAAATAAATACTGTAATTTGGCCAATCATACACGCAAGATCTTTTAATGCGAAAGACTTCAAAATTAACAATAAGAAAAGAATGTTGTATTAACTAGTTTATTGGAAAGCTCTTAATCAGGTTTTGTGTTCAAATTCTAAAAAGTAAAATAAAATTTTCTTTTAATATAAAGAAAACTTAATTTGTGCCTATATATATCCGCATGCAGGAGCATTATCCAGAATTTGATGACGATAAACTTTACCAGCATGCAAGATTGATAACTTCAGCAATTATCGCAAAGATTCACACTATTGATTGGACTGTTGAGCTCTTAAAGACAGATACCCTATTAGCAGCAATGAGAATCAACTGGTAAACAATTCACAAAACAAGATTTTCTTCCTTTTTATAGAATTATACGCTATTTCTTGCATCCTTTCAACTTTTCTTTTCTTTTACCTTTTTTTTTCAAACGGCGAATTTCATTAACACAAAAAAGCCAACCAACCCGCTAACAAGCAGCTAGCTAGTGGCGTACCACTCCAACAACAAAATAAAACAAATTACAAATAAAATTAACTTTCTCAACATTTTCCAATCTAAAACCAAACTTTTTGGCTTGTTTTTTATCCATAGAAACGCCATAGACTTGATCTTGTTGATAATGTTTTCAATCCTGATGGGAATATATTAAAAGAGTGACATGGCTAATTGCAGGTACGGCATGCTTGGGAAGAAAGTGAAGGATTTGTTTGGAAATATATTAGGACCTGAACTAAGTGGATTAGTTGGTCTTAAAAAACCTCAAGATCATGGAGTCCCTTATTCTTTGACAGAGGAGTTCGTAAGTGTGTATAGAATGCACACAATACTACCAGATAAAATAGTTCTTCGGAAGATCGATTATGTAGCTTCAGAGCACAAATTCAGTCCACTAGTTCAACAAGAGTATTGTTCTTTTTCTTTAATAGATGTATACTCATTCGATAATTAAAATAGTCATTCTACGCTTTTCTAACAAATTTTGGCATAAGAAACGACAGCTTCTAGTATTGATATGAAGATATTGTAAATCGACAGGGTGAGCATGAAGGATATGATAGGAAAAGAAGGGGAAAAAAGACTATCTAAAATCGGTATGGAGAAGATGTTGGTATCCATGGGTCATCAATCTTGTGGAGCGGTCTCTTTGTGGAACTATCCATTGTGGATGAGAAACCTTGTTGCTCATGATATCGATGGAGAAGAGAGAGATGATCAAGTGGACATGGCTGCCATGGAAAGTACGTAAAATATTTTCTAAAAAACATGAAAAACATGATGTTTTTAAGAATGTTCTTGGGACTTCTAATGTTTTTTCTTTAACATGATTTATCTTAGTTTAACATGCACGTTGACAAATTTATATAGTTTATAGAGATCGAGAAAGGAATGTTCCTCGATATAACGAGTTTAGGAGGAACATGTTAATGATTCCCATTAGCAGATGGGAAGATTTGACTGATGATGGCGACATAGTTAAAGCGCTCAATGATGTATACGGACATGATGTTGAGAAGCTTGATCTACTAGTGGGAATGCATGCAGAGAAAAAAATTAAGGGTTTTGCCATTAGTGAGACTGCATTTTTCATCTTTGTGCTAATTGCTTCAAGGTAATGTTCGTGTTATTCGCTAGAACATAATTAATTATGTTACTTGCTGAATATAAATTCAATGTGTAACCCTGCATGCACAATTATAGGAGGCTTGAAGCAGATCGCTTCTTTACAACCAATTATAACTCACAAACATACACCAAGAAAGGACTACAATGGATTAATAAGACTGAGAGTCTAAAAGACATTATTGATCGACATTTCCCCGAGATGTCAAAGACTTGGATGAGATGCTCGAGTGCATTTTCGGTGTGGGATTCAGATCCAAACGCGGCTAACTATGTACCCTTGTATTTGAGATGTCCTGGTGTACACTCATTTTAGTGATTTACTTTATTTTGATATGAAAAGCTTGGTTAGTATGAAGAATAAAGCGTCTGTTCCTCGTTATTTGTTTAGTTTTCTCAAGTTGTATCATGTAAACCATAAGAAAAAGACACGTTAGTTTATCAAAAAGATTACTAGTTGAGGTGATAATTCTTCTCTCTACTATTTAATAGCATTTTTTCATTGAGTATTATCATATCAAATACAACCTTTATTTATAGGATCAAAAAATTAAAACAAACATTATGGTAATATGGGGGTTCGAATGTGACTACCAATATAAATGCCACGTCCCGACTAGCAATTGCGCAAGCGTAAACGAGAATGTAACAGACACATCTGGTATTAACCACATTGTTTATAAAGAAACATTAACAAACTAATTTACATCATATTTCATTGTTATAACTCCACTCTGGTTACAAAATAGGCGATACATAATAATAACCAGTTCGTTACGCCGCTTTATTCTCTACTAGTATACTTGCATCTATCAACATAGCATCGATCACATAGCACACAAGCATCATATTCCAATTTCGGTATACCTGAAAAGCATGTTAAAAAAGGTAAACTACAAATAGTTGGTGAGTTTCACGAGTTTAAACATAATCCGATAATCGTGTTCATAATAATCATAATATGTATGCATATGAAGTAATTATACTAAGCCACAAGTGAAACCTTGGCAATACGTCACAACCACGTGGCCTCCACTACCTACGCCATTCCTATGGCCCCCTTTCCGCCCATAACATGCCCCAAGTAGCTATGTCTAACACTACATATCGTGTAAGTATTAAAATATGGCCATGTACAATTGAAGTAGCACACCGACATCCCCGCCGGACTCATTTAGGTTTGTTAAACCAATAGTACTATTTACATGTCACTGACTTGTAGTTAATCACTATGTTTATGGGGACTTTTCAAGTGTTAGCACTTAGATAATTCATATCATAATACGTTTCTAGATAGATAGATGTACATAAACATGCTTTTTACCCTAAATGTTCATAAAACAGTTAAAAAGAGGAGTCATGAAACTCACCTTATAAAGATGTAATCAGCACAATATATTTATAGCCTGTGCAACTTGTTACAACTCGATTCCTACAATCGGTATCATATATTTAATATTAATATAGTTTCTAGAATGAGTCGAGCTGAATATCTAGTCTGGGTATAGTTGTTTACGCCCAGAACATGTCAGTAGTCTTAGATTGTGATGTTGTACAATACCTAATGTTCAAAATCGAACTTGGCTCAGTTTCACCGTTTCACGTGCGGGGCCAAGTTGGTCGTTTAAGTGTTTCAAAATAGGTAAGATTACAAAAACATGAGTAAACGTGTCAGTTGATAAAAAAGATTCAATTTATGAAGAAATTTCAGAGTTTAAATGCATGGACTAGCTGCAGGGCTCGTTTCTATTTTATACAGACTGGTTTGTACAAAAACGCGCACAATTCACCTGAATTGTCCGAATTTCTCACAGAATGTTCTGTTTTACTCGATTAATCTAAAAATATTACACTTGACCACTCTTGATGCTCTGATATCCCAGCAGGTTTGTTAATCCGAACGTTGCTGGTTTTTATCAGAATCTATATTTGTTTAACTTTCAAATTAGCACAATTAATTATCTGCTTATTGCTAAATTACATAAACTTATACACTCACTAATTAGTAAGTTCATATTTTTATAAAAATATATTTGAATTTATTTACTTATATATTAATTTATAAAAATTCATTTTTCAAATGTTATTTTTAGTCCGTGTATACCAAAGGACATCCAAAAAATCTGTTTATTTTTTTGAGTGGTCAAAATGGCTTCCAAAATTCCCTATAAAAGTTCCAGAACCAAACTACTTGACTAAAATACCTTTTGGTGCAATAAATGGTTGTTAAAACTCGATTAAACAGGAATCCAGAAGTCATAGCTAGGGTTCTCCAACCGAACCCAAATTTTATGTGTGATCTAGTAATGCATTAATTGCGTTCTCCACAACATTTCACAATTTTTCAAGCAATTTAACTATTTTTTCCAAATAAACCCTAATAAACAGTAATAAAATTGCCAAATATTCTCAGATTATCAAACATTCTCAAATTTGGACAGGGACTTATTCATATGATTCCTGATGTCTTTACAAAATTTCACAGGCTAAAAACAAGCAAATCATAACTTAGACACAAACAAACCTTAAACGAGTGTTTGGTTAGTACCTTTGCGTTTTCGGGGTGTTTAGACTCTTTTCTCGCCTCTCTGGGTTCTTGGCTATTTAGCTAGTGTCTCTACAGGCCATCTACCACAAAACCAAGCATAGAAAATCAATAATCAAGCTATGTAACATAGGTATTTAGTGTTCCAAATCGAATTTTTAAACCGTAAAAGTGCGATTTAAACCTCATAATTAGTGTTTTTGGCCAAAAAAATATTTAATTTAGATTTGTAATCATGTTTAGCATCAAAATTTGTTTTTGGATCATTTCGAAGAGTTTTACATGGTTAAACATGGTTTTTACCAATCAAAGTCTAATCCTATGTTTATAAACATGATTAAACAAGCTTAAACTCACCAAAAATTAGGTTTTACCTTTGAAGTTTGGCTGGAAATGAAAGAGTAGAGGCTGTTCCAGAACTTGGTTTGTAAAAATATCTTATTTTGATTTTTAAGTTAGCTTATAAGTAAAGGAAACCAAGGAGGGGGGTTCCCCATGTTTAGCGGCCGCCATATTAGGGGGTGTCCCTTAGGCCCCTCTTTGGCCTATTTTCTCGTTTTGTGTGCCCTTATGTGAAATTCCGAGTCCAAATTTAGTTCGGGTTCGGTTTTTGGCAAGAAAAATAGTTCCGGTGCGATGAAAAGCGCAAAAACGTGTGTTTTCGTCTAACTTTTTGTAAATTAAGAAAAACATGCCATTTGGTTGTAAAAATCCAAAATATTTTCACGAGTTGCTTAGAACATCTCAAATAAAAGTTTTATAAGTCTTTTTCGGCTTGATGGATGATACAGTGCTTGTTTTGGTACCAGCGTTCGCGCTTAAGATCTTAGCGTATCGTTAAACGAAAATCTTTTTGCTTAACTGATTTTCTATATACTAGGGCTATAATATTGATATGTTAGCTAATAATATACGTATATCACTTATAGATACCCCCCAATATATCCGGGTCATAAACAGTATCATTCGGTTATTCGTTTGTTCGTTACGTAATAAACGGTTAATTATTTACTCGTTACATAATTACTACGGTATACCTGGTTTTTTCACGAATGTCACATTCTCCCCAGTTAAGAAATTTCGTCCCCAAAATTTGATGAATTAGCTACGCCCTTATTAAGGAAAAGGTGCGGGTATTTCTTTTTAAATTCGTCTTTTCGTTCCCAAGTGTATTCGGGTCACCTTCGTGAATTCCACCGAACTTTAACCAATGAAATATTGTCGTGTCGTAATTTTTAAATTTTGCCATCCTGTATTTCCACAGGTTCCTCTATAAAGTTTAATTTGTCGTTTATGTATACGTCTTCCAGTGGTACTATCTCTGCCTAATCCGTAAGACACTTTTTCAGGTTCGATATGTGGAAAACATCATGAATGGAATTTAATTCCAAAGGTAGTTTCAGTCGGTATGCTATGGACCAATTTGGGAAATAACTTCATACAGTCTTGGTATCTTTAAGCTAGCTTACCGGTTTTACCAAATCGAATAACACCTTTCCACGGGGATACTTTAAGGAATACCTTGTCACGTACTTCGAAAGACAACGGTTTCCTACAAACATCGGCATAACTCTTTTGTCGGTCTTGGGCCGCTTTTATTTTGTTTTTAATTTTACGAATTTATCTGTGGTTTCTTATATCAAATTAGATCTTGTAACTTTAGTGTCGCCAACTTCCGTTCAACAAAGTGGCGATCTACATATTCGCCCATATAGTGCTTCATATGATGCCACTTATATACTACTATGATAACTATTGTTGTACGAAAATTCAACCAGTGGGAGATGCTGGTCCCAATTTCCTTTCAAGTTTAGTACACAAGCGCGAAGAAAATCTTCTAGTGTTTGAATAGTTCTTCCGAATTGGCCGTCTGTCTGAGGGTGGTAGGCCGTGCTTATATCGATTCGGGTTCCTAAAGCTTATTGCACAGCTTTCCAAAAATGAGAGGTGAAATGGCTATCTGGATCTAAAATAATTGAAATAGGCCGAACATTTTAGTAGTGTAGATGTTATGAATCGGAAGGAAGTGTGCAGATTTGGTTAGTCGGTCAATGATTACCCAGATTGCATTGCTTCTTCGGGATGTTTTAGGAAGGTGTGTTACAATGTCCATTGTGATTTGTTCCCACTTCCATTGGGGTATTTCCGGTTTTTGTAGCATTCCCGAAAGTTTCTGATACTCAGCCTTAACTCAAGCGCAAGTCAGACATTTACCAACATATGTGGCTATATCCTTCATACCAGTCCACCAATAAAACCTTTTCAAATCTTTATACATCTTGTCAGTACCTGAATGAATAGAATATTTGGACTTATGCGCTTCATCCATGATCAAGTCACGCAGATTATGAAGAGTTGGAATCCAGACTCGATTCTTAAAGTAAAGTATTTCAACGTTTTTATGTTCAAAATTCTTTTCATTCCCATGCAAGTCTTCACTCTCCAAGTGATATTCTTTTAGGGCTTCACTTTGGGCAACACGAATTTGTTTGGTAAGGCTAGTCTTGACAATCATTCCAAGTGCTTGTACCTTCAGCTTAAGTCATCTGCTACTGTATTAGCCTTGCCTGGATGGTATTTCACAAGCATAATCGTTTAACAACTCTACCCATCTTCGTTTTCTCATATTCAATTCTTATTGATCAAAAATGTGTGTAGGCTCTTGTGATATGTGTAAATTATGCTTTTAGTGGCCATACAAGTAGTGTCTCCAGATCTTAGGTGAAAAACAACTGCTCCTAATTCAAGATCATGGGTAGTATAATTATTTTCGTGCACTTTAGTTGTTGGGAAGCATATGCTATTACCTTGTTTCTTTGCATAAGCACGGATCCTAATCCTTTTCGAGATGCATAACAATAAACTACAAGGTCATTAGTCCCTTCTGGAAGACTTAATATTGGAGCTTGACACAGATTTCAGAAGACGCAAGTAGATACTGTGACATTTGAGCCAAAACAAGGTACACCTCAGTACGTATTTACCGATTAAGCAAATAAATACTTTTTGCATAACAAACGAACGATTAACCGAACGGGTCGGGTTATGACCCAGATATCTCGGGGGGGGGGGCGGCATTTATAAGTGATATACGATCTATACAAGCTAAAATATTAGAAATATGGTCTTAGTTTGATAGCAAACAAGTTAAACGAAAACATGCTCGTTTAACCATCCGCTATAGATTTAAATGCGAAAGATAGTTACAAACCAAGCATTGTATCACCCGTTAAGCTGAAAAATACTTACCAAACACTTATTTGAAATGTTTTAAGCAATCCGTGAAAATATTTTTGATTTTTACAAACATATAGTATATTTTTATAATTTTACACAAAACTAGCCGAAAAACACTCGTTTTCGCGCTGTTTAACGCGCCCGATAAGTTTTTCGCGCCACAAACCGAACCCGAACTAAATTTGGACCGGGCTTTTCGTATTTGGGCTTGAGGAATCAGAAACTTGGGCAAAAATGGGCCCAAGGTGGGGCCCATATAATCTCGATCGCAAACAGCAGCCCCCCCCCCCTTTAGTTCTTTCATATTTAAACTAGATCCAAGATATTTTTAGCCTCATTTTCTTGAAAACTCTGGACACAACTTCTTCTCCAGCCAAAAACAGCAAGAAAACCTAAGGTAAGGAGCTTAAATAAGTAGCTTTTATGCTTGTTTAAACTTGTTTAATACCATAAAAACATGTCTTGGTTACTAAAAATCATTCCTAACCGTGTAAAAATCCTAAAAATGGTCCATAAACATGTTTTGATCATACACATGGTAAGGAACCTGTTTTGATAGTTTTTTTGGCCATAAACATGGATTAAAGGGTTGAAACGACGTTTTTACGGTTCAAAAGTTCGTTTTTGTGCACTAGCCGAAACCCTAAGTTAAGGGCTGTTATGTTGATGAAATATTGCTTATTTTGTGATATAGGACTTGTACCTAGCTTTCTTAGAAGCACAAGAACCTGAAAACTTGATTTAAAGGTCGGAAACGAGCCAAACCCGCTAAGGTAATGCCGAAACACTCGCTTACGGGCTATTTAGGTTAAGGTTGTGATGTGCATATTTTTAGGACTTGAAATTTTTCAGGGATATCAGGGACCATGTCAATGAGTCCCTGTTCAAATTTGGTAATTTTTCGACCATCCGAGAATATTTGGCGAATTTATTACCGAATTGGGACGTTTATTTGGGAAAAATACCTAAATACTTCAAAAATTATGAAATTTTTCTGGGAACTCAGATTTGATGTATTTTGATTACATAGGAATTTTGGGATCATTTGGAGAAGTTTAAAGGTGTTTTATTTATTTGCGTTCGTGTGAATTTTTACAGCCGAATTTGGGCCGGAAAGAATATTGCACGAGCTTTTTATATTCTAGAATTGATACAGGTTGTTTTGGGACATGATTTGAGTATTCAGGAAATTTTGTGGAATTTTTGGAAATTTTTTGGGGTAAACGGACGATTTTCAGGCGAAATATAGCTGATAAAATGAATTTTTATAAATTAATAAATCAGTAAATAAATTCCAGAAATAATTTTATGAAAATCTACATATTTTAATTGATAAGTGGTTAAATTTTCATAATTTAATGATTAACGGTTAATTAATTATGTTAATCTGAATATTAAACAAATTCAGTTTTTATAACAACCGGCAAGTTCATGACTAGTGAACCTGCGGGAAAATCAAAACACCAAGAGTGATAAAAAATCATATGTTTGGACTAATTAAGTGAAAATAAACTTTTCTATGAGAAACCTAGATAATCGGGGTGGATTGTGCGTGAACAACTTGGCCCAGCTGGGAAAACGGGAATCTAAGCCAAGTTCAATTTTAAGTATTAGACATTGAACAACATCACAACCTAAGCCTATTGCCACTTTCTGGGCATTCCAGCTACACCCATATTAGCTATGTAGCCCAGTTTAGTATTGAGATTATAATAATATTAAAATATTAATATTATTATAATATTGATTATAGGAACTACTGATAGCGGACCGAACAAACCACGAGCTGATACAGTACTGATTTTCTACTAAACCGTGAGTTTCATGACCCCACTTTTAAACTGTTTTACGAACTTTTGGGGGTGAAAAGCATGTTTGATTACATATGCATACCTGAAACATGTACTGATATGAATTATCTAAGTGCTAACACACGAAAGTCCCCACGATCACAGTGATTAACTTCGACCCGGTGGCTTGTGAATAGTACTATTGGTTTGACAAACCCAAACGGAATCGGCCTGGTTGCCGTGTCACATAGCGCCGTTTGCACATGACCATATTTATACAAACAGGCTATGTAGTGTTAGACATAGCTACCGGGGCATGTTGTGGACGGAAAGGGGCCACAGTGGTTGATGGAGCGTGGGAAATGGATGCACGCAGCACATACAGTCAAGGCTTCACTGTATCTTAGCATAATTACATCATTTACATACATACATACTTATTTCATGATTACAAGTGTTGAGTTGTGAATACTCGTTACTGTTTTCTTGAAACTCGTGAAACTCACCAACTCTAGTAGTTGACCCGTTTTAAACTGCTTTTCAGGTGTACCTAAATCGGAGTAATTCGGTGATCTGTTATTTGCCTGAAGTGTGTGGTCGATGCTATGTGAATAGAAGCAAGGGTGTTAGTAGTAAGAATGTATAGTTAACGAACTAGTTTTGTTTGTATCACCTAGACTGTAAAACAATGATAGAACAAAGAAATGTAATATATTGTAAATTAGTTTGTAATGTTTCTTTATAAACAATGTGTTGATATCAGAGGTGTCTGTTACATTCCCGTTTTACGCTTCCGCATTGTGCTAGGCGGGGTGTGACAGATACGGTGCCTTAGCAATGGGAGCTACTCCTAGGATCAGGTGAATACGAAATTAAACTTGTCGGATCGGTGGTAATCCGGGCAGTTCATCAAGAAAAACATATGAATATTCATGTACAGTTGGGATATATTCTACAAGTTTTTCATCGTGGTCCCTACTGGTTACATTTGCCAACTATACCACACATCCTTGGCGCAAACATTTTAACACTTTGAGATGGGACACGAGGGGTAATATAGTACCAAGCTTCTTTCCCACAATATTCACAGATATACACATAAATATACGTGCACATACGTACATACATGCATACATATATACATACATATATGCATACATACATACAAACATAAACATACGTACGTACATACATACATACATACATGCATGCATGCATGCATGCGTACATACATACATGCATGCATGTATGTACACATGCATACATACATACATACATACATATTTGTATGTATGTAAATACATACATACATTCTTATAAACGCATACATACATACATACATACATACATACATACATACATACATACATACATACATACATACTGTTTTGGGTAAAAATCAACAAGAGTAATTTCGTAACCAAATTAGTAAGTGAGGTATGGTGCTTGATTGAAATGAACGTAAAAACATACATACATACTTTCATACATACATACATACATACGTACGTACGTACGTACGTACATACATTGTTGGACTCGTTATGCCCAAGACACATATTATTATTGATGTGGTTAGTATGTCATGATCCAAGTCGGGTCATACCCAATAACAAGCTAGACAAACACCTACAATATTTGTTTATATATATGATATGATCATAACAAATAAATATTAACACTTGAGTTATTTGGAAAGGGGTTTTTAAATACAATGTACTTATGAAATGAATAAATCATATGGATGATTTATATTTTGAGAAAGAAAGCATTCCATAGAGTTATTTTAATGGTTAAGTAACAATATGTGAAAAATGTTACCTTGCATGAGTATCTATAATATACTTATTGTGTATAACACAATGTAAATGGAAAGGTATAAGAAAAAAATAATAATAATAACAAAGAAGGAAGGGGCCGTCCCCCCATCTTTCTCTTGCAATATTTTATTATTATTTTCAAACTAAGTGGGTGCATGCAAGCCTTTCTATTGGATGATGGTGTGGTTCAATAATAAAACAAGCACCTCTCTTTCTCTTTCTCATAACACACAACACAAGTAACACAAAAGCAATAGAGGAAAAATCCTCTCAACTCTTCTTTCTCTCTTGGTGATTTTGGCCAAAGGAAGGAGCAAGAAGGAAGTGCTTTCAAGTGTAAAATCATAGCTTAATCAAGGTGTATTGTCGGAGGCTTGGGGTATGCAAGCTTGAGGACCTTCCCTTTGAAGTTATTGCCTTCCATCCATCCTCTCCTTCACCCGGATTTGATTCTCTTGAAAGGTAGCTTTAACATGCATGTACTTTTAGTGACATGCATGTGTTTGATAGTATGCATTTTGTATTTGGATCCGGGCTTGGGTTTTGCATGTGTAAAATTGGTTTTATACATATCAAATTAACAAGATTTAAAACTTATATCCGCTGCATTTTTGGTAAAATTGGGATTTTATCACTTTGATAATCTTGTTAAAACCCAACAATGGCATCAAGAGCCGCTTATACGGATGCATGCTTCATTAGACCCAAAATTTTTGGGTTTATGCTGGGGTTTTACCATATGGCCGAAAATTTTGGGGGTTTTGGTTACCCTATTGTTTTCCAAGGTTATACTTTACATGCATGTGGTAATCTTGAAAAACTAAGTCATTTGGATGATTATTTGTGTTGTTTGGACAAAACTTGAAACTTTCGGTTTTGTCAAGTTTGGGCCGAAAGTTTTAGGGAAAGGGGAACCATTTTTGGGTCATTGTGTTATTGCATATTTGGATATGTAATGGATGTTCATAACCTAGCTATGGCCTTGTGTTTGGTTGAATGTTTGTGTTGGTTGTTTGTTCATTCAAATGGTTGTTTGTTCATTCGATATGGTTGTAATATTTATTTGGGTTTGTAATCTATTTATTCATTTCAATTGGTTTGTAATAATAAGTAGATTAGATGCATTTCTTTTACTAGAAAAATGTATTAGGATATATTTTGTAAAAGAAGATGCAAGGAAGGAAGCCTAATAAAATGATGGAGACCACAACACAGGGTTGAACACTTGGAGCATTTGGTTGCGGGATCAAGTGGGAGTTCACCGACACAAGTGCATCTCCTTTTGAGTCCCTTAGGAGAGACCTTTTGACACACTTGTCTTCGGTCAACAAGTGTGGTCAACATTAGGAGGCTATGGTTATGAACTTGTGGTTGTGTATGTTTTATGCTTGCATGGTTGATTTACATTTGTTTGTATGTTGTTACGATTTGGATTGTTAACTACTTAAATCAACAACTAGCATAAAATTGGTTCCTTAGAAATTGTTAGATAATAAAAATTGGTTTTATTAAAGGCTAATGATTTTATAATAAAATGGGTTTTATTAATAGGAACTTTGAAAAATGGGGTTTTCAATTAAGTACCATGCATTTGAATGCATGCAAATGAAAGGTACATAAAAAGTTTTCCAATCTAGAATTTAGAAATCTAAAAATCCCTTTTAGAAAATAAGTTGAACACCATCCTTTTATATGACACTCGAATCACATGGGAACTCGGTGTGGGATAAAGGTCACCTAACCACATTAGAGGAAACTTGTGAGTAGAGGTGGGTTTGCCATATTTGTGGGATAAAGGTCACCTAACCACTTGTATGTGTAAACTCACACGTGTGTGTAAGTAGGACGACTTAAATTGGAAACCATGTGAATAGGGTCACCGAAGCATGGCGTACAATGCTGTTGATGGGATTAAACATTCCGACTAAACATAAGATGTTTAACCGATCCCATAAAACTAGAAGTTGCAAAGGGTTGCAATCGTCAAACGTTGACTACCTTGTTAATTTAAATAGTGGGATAAAGGTCACCTAACTACTATTTGAATGTAACGTTGGGTTCTAGATTTTAATCATTAATTGTCTTGGAGACATAAAGGGTATTAAAGATTAAAATAATTGATATCGAAAATACTAAAATTGAGCTTTGTTATGTTTGTAGATGGCCGCAATCAACAATCCACCTAACGTTATTATTCCACCCATCAATAACCTATCACTAAGATCTATTCTTGACAAGGATTGTCTAAACTATACCAACTTTATGGATTGGTATTGAAACTTGAGAATCGTTCTCAAGTAAGAAAAGAAATACTATGTATTAGAAGATCCAATTCCCGACGAACCTAGCATGGACGATGCCGAAGACCATAACAATTGGGTTAAGCACAATAAGGATTCGGTGCAAGTTTCTTGCCTCATGTTGGGAACTATGATTCCCGAGATTCAAAAGGATTTTGAACTTCATGGGGCATACGACATGATCACCTAACTTAAGGAAATGTTCCTTACACAAGCTAGGGTGGAACGCTTCGAAACGGTTCGAGTGCTTCATGCATGTCGTATGGAAGAAACCCAATCTGTTTCCTCCTATGTGCTTAAGATGAAAAGCCACATTGATCGTCTCGAGCGCCTTAATTGTCGCGTCTCAAACGAGTTAGCCACAGATTTGATCCTAAATGGCCTAAATAAAAGGTTTGAGACATTTGTTAAGAATTATAACATGAATGAGTGGGACAAGAGCATTGGTGAGCTTCATGCAATGCTCAAAACGGCCGAGAAGGGAATGGGTAAAAAGGTTTTACCCGTTCTCACGATCAATGAGGGAGGCAATAAGAAAAGGCATCACCTGGAACCCAAGGCAAAGGTTGCCAAAGGTAAGGGACAAGTCAAGGGCAAGTTCAAGGGAAAGGCTAAAGTGGAACCACCCAAACCAAAGAAGCTAAAGGTTAGCTTGGAGGATCCGTGCTTTGGATGTGGGGATATTGGGAATTGGATGAGGAATTGTCCAACCCGTCTCAAAGAGTTGAAAACTAAGAGGGATGCGGGGCAAACCTCGGGTACAACTTTCATGATTAATATTGATCTTAATCTTATTTCCTCTAACACATGGGTATTGGATACCGGATGTGGAATCATATTTGCAATTCATTGCAGGGGTTCAAGGGAAATAAAGGATTCAAGAAAGGAGATATTAGTCTCTTCGTGGGCAACGGAGCAAAGGTTGTTGTCGAAGCCCGATGAGACTACACATTGAAGCTTCCAAATGGTTTGGAAGTTATTTTGAAAGATATTTTGTATGATCCTAATTTGACTAGGAACATTATCTCCGTTTCTTTGTTAAGACAATATGGGTATGATTTTAATTTTGTGGACAATGATATTTGTGTTTTCATGAATGACCGACAAGATTAGCCTAACATAATTTTTGGACAGCAGCTATTACTGAATAAACACATCAAATAACTCATCTCAATCATCATAAAAATCATTCAACAATCAACAATAATCAAGAACAATTCAATCTTTAAAGCAATTGCAAAACTACTTAACAATTGATCAATAAAATTAAAGTTGATGAACAATGTTGTAAAAGAAAGGATATGGGATTGATTCGGGGCTGCTCATGGCTGAGATTATTGACGGGAAACGTTCCTGAGGCTTGTTCTTGACCTCCTTCTTCTTTCTTAGCCGCCACAAGACCAAACCCTAGCACAAAACTTTTTTTTTCTTCCTTTGAACCGGCCGATTGGAACTCTTAGGGGGGGCTAGGGTTTTATTTTTTTTTGTAATAATATAAGTGTAAGGCATGGGCTTATCCAAGATGCAAATGGGCGGGGCTTTGTGATTTTATTTGAAATTGTATGCATCCAAGGCCTTTAAGCTCCTCACGAAGTCCGGTTTTTCTTTCTTCATCCCGTAACATACAAGACAAATATAACTATGTAAAACCAAGATAAAATATGTCAAAATACATTAACTATAATATAAAAACTTAGATAAAAGGTGCGGAAAATAAGTGTGTTTTACAACACATCATAGGCATTCTGAGGCATGGTCCCCTGATGGCGTCTATAATAAGGAATATACGGTAGACGAGAGCAATTTCTAGCAATGTGACCGGGAATGCCACAGTTGAAACAAGTTTGCCTTTTAACGTGAAAATCGTTATGGCCGATTCCCGGTCTTGCTATTTTGTGTGAGCTTGTTTTTCCTTCTTTGGACTTAGCATTTGAGCTGCCACATTTATCATTGTAATAACCTGTTTCTCTCATAAATTTAGGTGACAAATGTTTATTATGACTTTTAAGCTCATCAGATTTATTAAGTGACAGAGCATTGCCTTTTGAGGTTTTAGAAAAAGTAGCAAAACAACTGTCTTTGCTCTTAAAAACAGAGCCCACACACTAATTAATTAAAATAGGCAAATTAAAAGAAACGGCATAATCAGTGGGTGAGTCATCATCCTCATCGGTCTAATCCTCAACTATTACTTCATCTGCATATGAGGTAGACACATTAGAATCATTCGTCCCAGAGGTTGTTTCAGATGCCGAGTCTGAACCAGCCGTACCCTTTTCGGTTGCAGGTGACTTACCAAATTGCAAATACTTTTCCATTTCTTCTTCTTCCTTGGTGAAAGGAAGACTAGTTTTTCTATTTCCAACTTCGATGCATCTAACTCAGCAGTTAGTTCAGCAATTTTCTTTCTAGCATTTAGATGGTGACAACACTTTGTGCTAAAATCCGATTGAAGTTTATAAAAATCTTGTTGTTGTGCCTCTATTTTGTCTTTTAAAACGTTTTCAAGTTTCTTAAGTGTGGAATTTTCATAACACCCACCATTTCTCTAATTAGGTTGCTATTGTGAATTTTATACAGACCTAATTTATCAATGCGTGATTGAGAACATAATACAAAACTTACCTCACAGAATTTGGTAGAGGTGAAAACCATGAAAGCATGCTGAAGATCCTTGACCTGCTCCTCAGCTTCGTTCTTCTCTTCTTCAACATCCACCTCAGCAAAATTTGCAACTTGATCACTTATGTTAAGTGCTGCCATCTGATCCTCCCAGGAGAAGTTTTGAACCACCAAACCATGCTCACCCACACTCGAACTAGCCACATTCTCTCCTCTTCCACCATTCACAGAAACCATCACCCTCTCTCTATATCCTTTTTTAGCCGGATCTGTACACTAACGAGCAAAATGACCCGACTCATGACAGTTTTAGCACCTCAAAGAAATCTTGTTGAATCCCACCTTCTGGTTAGCAGGTACATTCCAGTTCTTTCTACATGTCCTTTTAATGAACTTTTTGGCTCTGAAAACAGCCATGGCTATTTTCCAAGAAATGTCCATCACTTCCGCATCATTAGGATGTATCTGATCTAGCTCAGTAGCCACAACGGGTTGCACCAGGTTTCCAGCAAGAAAGGCATTATAGCAGGTCATAAAACCTTCCATTAAAGCTATGTTCTCCCGTGTCTCCTTAGATATGACAGGAATCTGAATGGGAGACTGGCTGGAGGTTGTCATAGGAGTTTGCGATTTTGGTGCAAGGGCCGGTTGTGGAATGAAAACTAGAGCAGCCGGTGTGGGTTGTGGTGTAGGCTGACTCTGTGGTGTCTTGAACATGGAGAAGGTCTGCTAAGATTGTTGCGATTGAGCTAGCTGACTCTGTGAAGAATTGAATAATGACAAACTGTCTTGTGAAACTAGAGCATTATTGGAGGCAATGCTATAACCAGCAGTATTGTAGGTTTTCGCATGATTGATTGCACGTTGCTTGTCGTCCATATCACAAGCCTTGATAATCACCATCACCTCAGAGAGTGTCAGTCTAGCCAGATCCTTGGTCTTCTTAATAACTACCATATTCAGATCCTAGTTCTGTGGCAGTGAGTTCACTAGCTTTTTGTTAATCTCAGTAGAAGTGAGGCTTATATTGGTTGATCTTATCTCATTTACCAAAGAGATGAACTAGCGCAATTGCTACTCAAGAGATTCGCCTAAGACATAGTTAAACATGTTGAATTGCTGTCTTAGGAGATCCTGCCTACTTCTCCTCATGTCTTGATAGTAAGCTTATTGTGCTCACGGTAATCGATACATTTACGAAGAGTACCGTCCTTATTTTTTACAAACAAAACGGGTGCGCCCCTTGGATATGAACTCGGGTGAATGAAACCCTTGTCCGTAAGTTCTTGTATTTGGTTGGAGAGTTCTTGCATCACGGAGGGTGAAAGACGTTAAGGTGCTTTGGCTACGGGGTTTGCTCCAGGTACAAGATCAATATGGAACTCCACTTGACATATGGGAGGGAGCCTGGAAACGTCTTCGGAAAAAACCTTGAGGAAGTCACGAAAAATCGGAATATCAGAAAGAGGTTTTTCTTCGTGGGCCTTTGTGGTGACATGGGCTAAGAAAGCAATATACGCCTTGTGCAAATAACGTTGGGCTTCAAGGCCTGACATGAGGTTTAGTTTTGAGAAGGGACTTTCTCTAGAGACGTTTAGAATTACGTCCCCTTCAATAGGTATATTGAAAGAGGATGAGGAGACTGTTGTAGACACTGATTAGGATCTGATATGGTTACATCTTATGTCTCAAAGGGTGGAAAACAATGAGAATGAACATCACAAGTAACATTAAGCTCATATTCCGTTGATAATAACAAATGATTACAAGATATGACAATTTAGACACTTTCTCTCTCTAGCATCTCTCTCTAACACATGACATGAATGATCCAAAAGCTGCTCATAACGCATAAGTCCACCTATTTATAGGATTCACATGTAAGCATACTTGGGCGTATATCTTATACGGCGCATATATTATGCGTCGCATAACATATGCGGTCCCCATGTTGACTTATGCGCTACTTAAACAACATAAAGAATATATGACATTTAAACCCTATACAATCAAAACTAAGACCCTAGCAATAGACATTAAGCTCTTACAAACTCCCCCTTGGATTTTGCTAGGTCTTGATCTTCAGTATTCATTCTTACATACCAAATACTTTCTCCCTGTACTCCCTCCTCATGTCTTCACATGAACGTTTTGTTAAGGGCTTCTGATTTGTGGGAATTGATACTCCAACACCTTTGTATTGATATTTCTTCAGAGAAGCTATTCTAAAACTTTTATCTCACGTTCACGCTCTTTCGCTTTTAAATCTTCCTCCACACTCATCTTGAACCACTTGCTCTTCCACACTTGACCAGAATGGATCTTATATTTATGACAAATTCTCACCACTTTCTGATACTACATCGCAGATGCATGATGCTTTCCACGAGAAACTTGTATCTTGCATTTGTATAACATCTCTATATCCTTCTCCGAGCAATTCACCAACCACATTGGGTCCATAACATCAATCACGTCCTAAACTCTATCTCGATTAAGTACAATCTGAGCCTCCCCTCGATTCTCATCATAGTACCACCATCTGAAGTAAACGTGAAAGTCTTGTTCCATTGGGTACATAGGAATTATCTTCAAGGTTTGTGGCTGCTGTACAAAATCATCAGTTTCAGGATCCTTCTTAACACGAGACACATGAAGAAATGGTGTCTGTGGAGTCCAATCCTGAATCTGCACTTGGCATGCCGTGTTATAAAATCCCATATTTCCTTTACCGGCCCTCACTTTGGACAATACAATAATTCTTTTTCAACATTATCCACAACGTCCATCCACGGTAATGATTTTAACTCACATAGACTTTCAAAGTTCTGAACTCCATACGTTCTTCTGACTGTAATCTTTCTTATCTTTGAAAGACAAGCAATACTCACCACCTTCCCAAGCTTAACTTCCTTCTCCGTTTTATAATACTTGACAAGATTGAAGTATATACGTTTAGGCTCTATCATTCTCCTCTCGAATCATTCCTCCTGCTCATGACTGTTTACTTCTTCCTCAGTAGTCTTGTCTTTGTCTGCAGGTATAGGATTCTCCTTCTGACTTAGACTTAATCTTTATAAACCTTTTACCCACTGGATTATAATCCACCATCAGTCTATTCTCTATTTCCCAATCGGAATCGCTTCCATCATTCCTCCACTTGTTATCTGTTGGTGCAACATAATCAAGATTCTTCAAATGACCAAACAGACCCCTGAACTTTGGTATATCTTCTTCTTTGACATTCTTGTATGAAGCTAACTTGGCCAAATTGTTGCCAGTCATATGATCAAGAAATATCTTCGGTCCTTCTTTCTTGACCTGAGGAAATACATCCTCAACAAACATCTGAACAAAACGTGGATACTGCCACCACTGTTCGTCTCCAAAATTCATCTTCATGTTGTCTAATATCATACGAGAAAAATTATATTTCAGATTTAAACATAAAGCTGCCATCATGCTCATCTGATAGTCTAAGAAATCATCATAACATCCCTTTCGATGACCAAGGCAATGAACTACCACATGTACCAGATACTTGAATGGTCGGGATAATCCAGTTTTCTCCAGTGCCAATCTTTTTAACGAATCTCTATATCCCATTCGAAGCATATAGCCCTTGACCTGTTGTTCAACTAGGTCAACTGGATCTGACAGTTCAACTCCAAACTCTAAAACCCTCCGGATCAAGGCTTCATCAACAACAATCTTTTGTCCTTCCAAATGACATGAATGATCCAAAAGCTACTCATAACGCATAACTCCTCCTATTTATAGGTTTCACATGTAAGCATACTTGGGCGTATATCTTTTACGGCGCATATGTTATGCGTCGCATAACATATGCGGTCCCCAAGTAGACTTATGCGCTACTTACACAACATAAAGAATATATGACATTTTTAAACCTTATACAATCAAAACTAAGACCCTAGCAATAGACATTAAGCTCTTACAAACTCCCCCTTGGATGTTTCTAGGTCTTGATCTTCAGTCTTCATTCTTACATACCAAAACTTTCTCCCTGTACTCCCTCCTCATGTTTTCCCATGAACGTTTTGTTGACGGCTTCTAATTTGTGGGAATTGATAATCCAACACCTTTGTATTGATATTTCTTCAGAGAAGCTATTCTGACATTCTCTTTTATCTCACGTTCATGCTCTTTCTCATTTAAATCTTCCTCCTCACCCATCTTGAATCACTTGCTCTTCCACATTTGACCAGAATGGAGCTTATATTTATGAAAAATTCTCACCACTTTCTGATACTACATAGCAGATGCATGATGCTTTCCACGAGAAACTTGTATCTTGCATTTGTATAACATCTCTATATCCTTCTCCGAGCAATTCACCAACCACATTGGGTCCATAACGTCAATCACGTCCCAAACTCTATCTCGATTTAGCAAAATCTGAGCCTCCCCTCAATTCTCATCATAGTACCACCAACAGAAGTAAACGTGAAAGTCTTGTTCCATTAGGTACATAGAAATTATCTTCAAGGTTTGTGGCTGCTTATATCTCCATGTCTTGACAAAATCATCAGTTTCAGTATCCTTCTTCACAAGAGACACATGAAGAAATGGTGTCTGTGGAGTCCAATCCTGAATCTGCACTTGGCCTGCCGTGTTATAAAATCCCATATTTCCTTTACTGGCCTTCGCTTTGGTCAATACAATAATTCTTTTTCAACATTATCCACAACGTCCATCCACGGTAATGATTTTAACTCACATAGACTTTCAAAGTACCGAATTCCATACGTTCTTCTGACTGCAATCTTTCTTATCTTTGAAAGACAAGCAATGCTCACCACCTTCCCGAGCTTAACTTCTTTCTCCATTATATAATACTTGACAGGAATGAAGTATATATGTTTAGGCTCTATCTTTCTCCTCTTAAACCATTCCTCCTACTCATGACTGTTTACTTCTTCCTCAGTAGTCTTGTCTTTGTCCGCAGGTATAGGATTCCCCTTCTGACTTAGACTCAATCTTTATAAACCTTTTATCCATTGGTTTATAATCCACCGTCAGTCTATTCTCTGTTTCCCAATCGGAATCGCTTCCATCATTCCTCCATTTGTTCTCTGTTGGGGCAACATAATCGAGATTCTTCAAAGACCAAACAGAGCCCTGAACTTTGGTATATCTTCTTCTTTGACATTCTTGTATGAAGCTAACTTGGCCAAATTGTTGCCAATCATATGATCAAGAAATATCTTCGGTCCTTCTTTCTTGACCTGAGGAAATATGTCCTCAACAAACATCTGAACAAAATGTGGATACTTCCACCACTGTTCGTCTCCAAAATTCATCTTCATGTTGTCTAATATCATACAAGTAAAATTATACTTCAGATTTAAACATAAAGCTGCCATCGTGCTCATCTGATAATCTAAGATATCATCATAACATCCCTATTAATGACCAAGGCAATAAACTACCACATGTACTAGATACTTGAATGGTCGGGATAATCCAGTCTTCTTTAATGCCAATCTGTTTAACGAATCTCTATATCCCATTTGAAGCATATAGCCCTTGACCTGTTGTTCATCAAGGTCAACTGTATCTGACTGTTCATCTCCAAACTCTAAAACCGTCCGGATCAAGGCTTCATCAACAACAATCTTTTGTCCTTGCACTGTGGTATGAATATCCATCCCAATCATCTTAGAATTCTTCCATAAATCAAAGACAATACTCTCATAAGGATCAACTGCATGAGTCGTTGATTTGAAGATTCTAGATCTCTTTAATAATGGCATAATCACCGCAAATTTCTTGGCCTTGGGATCTTCTTCGTTCAAGTAAGCACAAATGTTATGCTTACTATCTGTAACCTTCAGCTTTTTCCCCATCTGAAACAAAAACAAATAAACCTATCAAAATCAGATTTCATCAACAAATTACAAAAACAATGGATATGTTCATTTGAAAATATCAACGCGTATGTATAGATGTAACGAATATGTATAGATATTGTATATATACATATAACGTATATGTCTAACACCAGCGCATATGTAGATATAACGTATATGTCTAACCCAGCGCATATGTAGATATAACGTATATGACAATTTCAACGTATAAGATATACGTACGCATATGTTATTTGTCCAGAGTCAACGGATAACATAGGCGTATATGTCATAATTTTGACCAAAATCAAATTAACAAGATCAAATCATCATATAAACAAAACAACCAAATCATCATATTCGTTATATGCCGATTAGATCAAATTCACTGTCAATTTTAAGGTTGGTTATGTTTTAAGTGGATAATTGATTAGTTTTTCTAACGGATATGTATAAGTTTTCAGATCTGACACTATTTACTAATTTAAAGTTTAATTAACCATGATCAATGAACTCGTTTTATCATTCCTAAACTCATATAATGATTTATCATGTCAAAGACTGATCAGTTTTAATCATATTCAACATATACGGGTCTAGGGTTACTCTTCATCAATGGATCTCAAACCAAAACCAATCTTGACCTTTACACTTTGGATTGGTGTGTATATCACCAACACAAACCACAACAATCAAACTATCGGCAAAGATTTGTGAATAAAGAGTATATCAGAAGACCAGGTACATAAGATATGAACTTATGCGCCACATATCATCTTATTTATACCTCTTCTTATGCGACGCATAACTTATGCGCCGTATAAGTTCTAAAACTTATGCGTTGCATAAGCATACTCTGTTGATTTTTGACACTTCATTTTATTCACACCAATGTGATGTCCTAAGTACAACTTAATGTCCGTGAACATTAATTCTAATAACTTAAATAATCTCATTGTGAAAATTCACTGTTTATCAAGTCCAAATTAATGACCTTGAGTATAACAGATAAAACGTTTTGATTTCTTGATTTGATTTGAGAAACACAAAAAGTTTCATGGTTCTTAAAAACCCCAGATATAGTTCACCCACACATAAAGAGTCGAAAAACTAAAATCTTTTAAATTTTTTCTAATAGGAACAATAACAAGTAAGGATAATGAAAATTCAAACTATTTAACAAAACAGAAATCACATATTTTGGGAGTTTGAGCAGGGAATCATATTAACCAAATTTTCCTTCCATCACAGTTTTATTTTCAGCGTTTATTATGATTGGCGTTAAGTCAGTCGTTGGTATTGTTGTCCACTTAAACCTTCAAACAAATGATTCAGGAATTTTTGTGATGCAATTAATTGGTTCAATTAGGCATAATGTATCAGGAATTATCGGTTCTAATCTTGATTCATGCATAATTTGATTTTTACATAGTCACCCCAACTTGACTTAAACCTTAGAATCTGAAGATTAAAAGACTTTGAATTTTAAGCATATTAGCAAATAATCCTCACTACAAGACATACACCCGTTATCAAGCAATACCCGAAGATCCTTTCCCATGGATGAGTATGCACGAATTCATAAAATGTATGCAAGACGATAGATGACGCGAGCAAGGGGACATTGTATGTCTAACAACGGATTTTGATCAAGTCAGTAATGAGTTTAGTACATAAGTACTTATGCGATCAAGTTTAATGACTTATTCAGCAGCTTAGACTGCGGGTTCGCTTTTTAAACCATTTTTAAATATTCATCGAAATGAATACCTAGATGATTAACCGCATAAACACCCAATGGATCAAGGAACCTTAAAGCATCCCATCAATATAGGATTTAAGGCCATAAGACAATACATTGTTGAAGCGTTAACCATTTACTATTAGCTATGTTTTAGCAAATTTATAACCAATCATTCTGATTAAAAGGCTTGAGTATGACCAGCTATTACATTTCTGCCTTCATTATTAAGACTTTTGCTAGAAACTAACACCCTATCAATTTGGCATTTTAAGTTTAAATAACTTTACTTTTCCCTACTTATTTTTTTAAAGGCCTACAATGCACTAATATAGTTAAGCACACAGCCTTTTATGCCTACAATTTACTGGATTTGGGACTTGATGATCAATGTGCTATCATCTTCCTTTTTGCTTCACAAACTCATTTTCTGATGAGCAAAAATTTTTACTATTTTTGTCCTTTTGTTGAATTTTATAACTTTTTTTTATTTTTCAATGTTTTTGGTTTTTCCGAAATTTCTCCCCTGAAAACAAAAACCATATGAAAATATTTACAGAAAAACAAACGTGACTCTGATGTTTAAGGTTCACAAGGTATCCGACTCATCCATTATCTCGGTAACCCTCTTATTAACACCGGCCAAAACTTTTAAACCATAAAGTTTTAATAAGTATTGAAACCGTGACTTATCAAAAGCTTTGGTGAAAATATCTGCTTTTTGTTTATCGGCGTGAATTTTGTCTACGGTGATCGACTTCTTTTCGTAGCAATTACGAATGAAATGATACCGTATTTCTATATGTTTTGTTTTAGAGTGGTTTACCGGATTCTTTGTAATTGAAATAGCTGCAGTATTGTCTACAAAGATTGTAGTAAGAAAATTCAAACCGTAGTCTCGCATATGTTGTTGAATCGATAGAACCTGAGAACAGCAGCTGGAGGCAGCTACATACCCAGCTTCACAGGTAGATAGTGATACTGTGGTCTGTTTCTTGAATTTCCAGGTGACAAGACGCTTGCCAAAAAACTTACACCCTGCCATTGTAGATTTGTCATTCAGCTTACAGCTTCCATAGTCCGAATCTGAGTATGCCCTCAGCACAAACTCATCCACTTTTGTATCCCAGAGACCGACCCCCGGGCATCCCTTAAGATATAGTAGAATTCTTTTGACAATCATTAGATGTGAAACCTTCGGATTCGACTGATATCGAGCGAACAAACATGAGGCATACATGATGTCTAGCCGAGATGCAGTGAGGTACATCAATGAGCCAATCATGGATAGGTATAACGTTTGATCAACTTCTCCCCGTTGGGATCCGGATCGATACCATGATTCAGTGGTAGAGGAGTACTAATTGCCATCGCATCAGCCATGTTGAACTTTGCCAGGACGTTGTTGACATACTTTGTCTGGGGGATAAAGATACCTTCTGATAACTGTTCCACTTGAAGTCCAAGGAAAAATTTCATCTCCCCCGTTCCACTCATTTCAAACTTCAGTTTCATCACCTCCTCGAACTACTTGCACAAATCATCTTTTGTCGACCCAAAAAAGATATCATCGACATAGATTTGCACGATCAGTAGATGTCCCTCAACCAATTTGGTGAATAGTGTACAATCGACAGTTCCTCTGATAAACCCATTGGCCAAAAGATGTTGAGACAATATCTCATACCAAGCTCTCGAGGCCTAATAGAGAATGTAAAGGGCTTTATCAAGAAGGTACACTTTGTCTTTGTGGATCGGATCGGCAAACCCCGGTGGTTGTCCCACGTAGACTTCTTCACTAATTTTCCCGTTGACAAATCCAGTCTTGACATCTTACTGATAGACCTTGAACCCTTTACATGAAGCAGAAGCCATAAAGATCTGAATTGCTTCTAGCCTTGCTACAGGTGCATAAATTTCATTGTAGTCGATACCCTCTCTCTGGTTGAATCCTAGAACAACCAGTCTTGCTTTGTTTATGACGATAACCCCATTCTCGTCCTGCTTGCATTTAAACACCCATTTCATGTTTATTGGTTTCCTGTTTTCAGGCAAGTTGACGAGTTTCCAGACCCCGAGCTTTTAAACTACATTAATTCTTCTTGCATAGCATTTTCCCAGCTCTCTTCGGTAAGGGATTCCTTATATGTCTTTGGTTCAAATTGACAACTAAAACATTTGAATGAGAACCGGTTCTGTAATGGAGATACACTTGTATAGAAACACTGAAGGCTTTGATCAATTTGACTTCTAGTCTGAACCCCAACATTCAAATCTCCAACAATGTTATCCTCTAGATGATAGGATAATGTTCTTGGCAAAACTTCAGTAGAAACTGTCAATTCAGTTTGAAGATTGGTGACCTACTCTTCTTCCACAACAGTGGATGGAGAAACAGCCTCAATTATCTCCTCGTCTATTTCACCATCGTCGTCAAACACGGGTGTAGTCTCTGGAACATCATCAGGTAGAATATGATCTGGGACATTCTGAGGAACAGTCATAACAGGAACTTCTGGTGTTGAAATAGGATCTTTTGATAAATTTGTTGATATAACATAGTCAGAGTCGCATCAGAAAGAACTTCCCCAGGAAGATTGAAACTTTCCCAAAGGCTCTCGTAATCAAACAACCAAGAATCTCCAGGTCTTTGAACTGTAGGAGTGTATCCTTGACAATAAACATTCTGGACTTGGACAATCTTGTGGAGGCTAGGAATGTATACACGTCGTAGTGGACTAGCATACCCCACAAAAAATCTTTCAATAGATTTGGGACCAAACTTGCCACTTGGTTCAAGAATTGTGCATGTAGATCCAAACGGTTCAAGCCACTTAAGATTTTGTTTACGTCGATTAAGTAACTCGAAACAAGTTTTGTCGAACTAATTCACAGTAAGTACCCGGCTAAGAGTATAACAAGCTGATGCCACTACTTCCGACCAGAAATTCACAGGTAATTTTGAATCAGAAAGCATGGTACAAGCTATTTCAATCAAAGTGCGATTCTTTTATTCAGCGACCCCGTTCTGTTGTGAAGTATAAGGTGCGGTAAACTCATGAAGAATCCCCCGGTCATTACAATACTCCAGCAGTTTGTTATTCTTGAATTCGATCCCATTTTCACTTCTTATTCCTCGAATAGGTAAGTTGTACAAAGTATCGTATTTCTTAATTAAGATCATCAGGGAATTATAAGTTTCATCCTTAGACTTCAAAATCATTACCCACGAAAATATGGAATAGTCAATAGTAACCACAAGATAGTAGGTTCTCCCGTGATACTTTTGACATTCACCGGATCAAAAAGATCCATATGTAGACGTTTGAAAGGGAAGTTGATGGAATTGACAAGTTTCCTCGGATGAGGTTTCTTCATTTGTTTTCCATTCTTGCAGTCTAAACATTCTTCATTCAACTGAAAACTCCTCAAGTTCACACCCTCGACCAGAATGTTATGAACCAAATGGTTCATCTTCCTCACGTTAATGTGACACATCCTAGGATGCCGTAACACAGACTTCCGTTCTGACGCCTTGGATATGAAACATTGAGCAGTTGATGAAGACGTTGATGCAATACTCATGTTGAGAACATAGAGTTCATTCTCTCAAGGAGCACGCATTAATATCCAATCATCAAGAATTTTGATATAAGGTATCAAATATAGGCACTCCTTTTCTGTGAAATGAGTAGAGAAACTCTTATCACGGATTTGTGACATGCTAAGAAGATTGTTTCCCAACTTTGAAATTTAGTTGACTTTATCAAATATGACTTTCCCATTTGTCAACTGTAAGGCCCCGAACCCGGGAACCTCACAGTTGGTAATCATTGAAAACACTTGTAAAAATACTTAAACTTAAAAATGACTCATTTCATTAAAATAAGCAATTCAGAGTATAATTCAGCGGAAAACATAAGTTCCCAAAACCCAGGAATTTTGCCCAAAATCAACATAGTTATCTTTAAATAAAAACCTTTAAAAATAAATGTTTAATAGTAAAACTTCAATTCCTGTATGCCCTTCACCGTCCAAGTAGCTTCGTGCACGTCCAAACGATAAGGCATCCTCTTCCTAACCTGAAACTCACACTAACATGCACATAAAGTTAGCTTGAGCTGAGTGAGTTCAAGTTTTAAGTAAATAATATCAGTAGTAATAGTTATGATAGTCATACAAAAAGTTTTAAAAAGTAAAAGGGTGCATCCATCAAATCATCATTACCAAAAACTAAACATCCTCATACATACATATACAAAATGTATATGTAAACATCCTTTCAATTACATCTCTATATATATAACAGTATATATATATATATAACATCCACGTATAACATCAGGGTCGAGCAAACGTACAACCAAAACACGTAACATCAGTGCATGCAAACACAAAGTAGGCATACACAACATCAGTAGTCGAAACGACTACAACATCGCCAAATATAGGCCAAGCAATAATGTATATACCTATATATATATATTTAACATCCCAAGGCCTACCATATTAGCAAGCCTATATAAATTCGTTTAAAACATTTCATCATGTAAGAAAACACTTAGGTGTGCATGCTAGCCCAAAAGTAAAAAGAGTAAAAAGGGCATCATGAACTCACTTGAAATCAATCAAACACCTGCAACGAGCTAGGAAATCCCTAAGTGCACAATCACAAGCAAGGGCCTTTAAATTATACACAACACGTTACTAAACTAGACCGTAAGAACACTCTTGTCTAATGGGCCGTTCAAGCCCAACACTTTGACCCAAGGCCCAACACTTGGCCCAAGGCCCAACAACTTGGCCCAAGGCCCAAGGGTAATCAAATTGGGTCGAATGCGCGTGTAATAAACCTTAAAACCATTTGTTAAAGGAATCAGCCCCAAATGGACCAAATTCCATTTTAAATCTTTTCGTTCATCAAGATTATGTCACCCGAGTTGATAGGGTTGACGATTCTTTTTTACAACTCTTACTTTAACATTTAAACGAAAATTCGCGCACCGCCGACCCGATTGACGAAGCACTAACCACAAGAGCCCCGAGCATCAAAAAGATAATTTTTTCACAGCCCTTAAACCCCCAGGGCTGTACAAACCGATTCGGTCGGTCATCCGATCAATTAACGCATCCCATTCATTCACGGCTTCCAACTTTGCAGTGTCAACCAGAATACCACTTGGGTTAATAACATGGCCCAAGAATTGAACCTCACGTAACCAGAAGGAACACTTAGAAAATTTCGCATACAATTTGTTCTTTCGCAGAGCCTCGAACACTTCCCTGAGATGACCGGCGTGATCGGATTCACTTTTAGAGTAGACAAGAATGTCGTCGATGAACACAATAACCGAACAATTCGATGGAACAACCCTGAATAGACCTAGACACGGACACGGATTTTCCTACGGCGACCTCAACCTCAAACCCATCGACTACGCGCTCGGGTGATTTATTCAACAAGGAACAGAAAGCGGTAGACACAAAACTCCTACAGGCGCCCGAATCAAATAAATCTGAAGCCTGTAACTCATCAAGTAGGAAAGTACCTGGGACGATATTATACTACTGCTTAGCTACACGGTCAACACATACGATTTCAAAGGAAAAAGAAATTATAACGGTGGAATGAAAGCTAAATAAGGAAAAAGTACATGAGACAACATCCGCATCCTCTTTCGCTTCCTTCTTGGAGATGTTGAAGGTCCTCGCCCTGGCCTTCGGCTTCTCATCCGTCTTCCCCCTCAAGGAAGTCCCCTGCCAGGACCCCCCCCCCCCCCCCCCCGCCTTACTGGAAGGACAGTTTGATGCCAAGTGACCCGAACCTTTACAACGGAAACATGTCAATGTCGGACACTCGAAATGGGGGTGTCCTACCTTATCACAATGAAAACAAGTGCCAGACCGAATCCTACATTCCCCCTTGTGCGGCTTCCCGCACTTCTTGCAATTACCGAACGCCGCACCCCTTTTAAACTCAGAAGTCTCAGTCTTTACCCTTTTCTCAGACGGATTAAAATTGCTTCCCCCGGCCCGCTTACCGTACGAATTTGAGTTCCATGCCTTCCTATTCTCAGGCGGAGGTAACTTCTCCCTTTGATCATACAGCGTACCTGCTAGAGTGACCACCGAGTGAAAAGAGTTCATGTCGGTAGTCAACACACTCCTACAAATATCCACCGGAAGCCCCTTCACGTACTTCTTAATCCTCTTAGTTTCGGGAGTAACCAAATCGGGACATAAACGAGCTATCTTGTTAAACTTGGTGGTATACTCCCGATGCGACATAGTACCAGCCTCCAAGGTCAAGAATTCCTGTTCTAGCTTATCCAATTCATGCGGAGGACAAAACTGATCGAGAACCAATTTCTTCAACTCATCCCACGTCATCCTCCTAATCGAACGATCACCCATAGTTTGCGCCAAGTTATCCCACCAACATAATGCCTCGGAACGAAACGAGGCGGTAGCATAAGTGACCATGTCATCTCCCTTGCACTTACTAACCCTCAGAATGGCCTCCATCTCTCTCACCCACTGATGCGCTTCCAAAGCGTCTTTAGTACCATCGAAGGAAGGGGAGTCGCACTTCTTAAAGTCACCATACGAGCAACCCCGGGTCGATACACTAATTGTCCGCACCTCATCTTCATCCCTACTCGGCACATACACTTCCTCTTCCTCTTCGACCTGTACCTCCGTACTCTTCCTTCCCCTATCCGAATCCTTACCAACCAGTGACTCCTCCATGGCCCTGACGGCCTCAGCAATGATCTCAGGAATGGCGCTATGGAGCACCTGGTAAACCTCATCCGCGATAGCCGCGCGCATAGCAGGATCTAAGGTGGGGTTATCCCCCTCCTCATGAATCGGGGTGTCCTGCTGGGAAGTAGGAATCTCACTCTCGGCTTACGACCATGACCACGACCACGAACACTAGAGCCACCTCTCTTAGCTGCTCGAGTATTAACCATGACTTATCCCTACAAAGATAGAATTTTAACACGGTCAAGTACAAGTGGTAATTAGAACATGTAAGGTAAGGGTAAACTGCTAATGACGTTGATCAAGTGTAATTAGTCGTTTACTTTACCCGCCCGTCCTAACCACCCCTGCCCTTAACCTCGTTAGCCTTCCATCTAACACTTAAACAGTTAATCACATACCGGGAACTTTTAAATTTAAAGGAATGACTAATTAATTAAAAGTTACCTCTTGGCGTGCAGCTACTCGCGGTGGGCATACTGGTCTCTTTTCTTACAGTTCGAGTCTAAGCATTTGGGGATGCTTGGATCCCTCGAACCAAGGCTCTGATACCAACTTGTAAGGCCCCGAACCCCGGGAACCCCACAGTTGGTAATCATTGAAAACACTTGTAAAAATACTTAAACTTAAAAATGATTCATTTCATTAAAATAAGCAATTCAGAGTATAATTGAGCGGAAAACATAAGTTCCCAAAACCCGGGAATTTTGCCCAAAATCAACATAGTTATCTTTAAATAAAAACCTTTAAAAATAAATGTTTAATAGTAAAACTTCAATTCCTGTATGCCCTTCACCGTCCAAGTAGCTTCGTGCACGTCCAAACGATAAGGCATCCTCTTCCTAACCTGAAACTCACACTAACATGCACATAAAGTTAGCTTGAGCTGAGTGAGTTCAAGTTTTAAGTAAATAATATCAGTAGTAATAGTTATGATAGTCATACAAAAAGTTTTAAAAAGTAAAAGGGTGCATCCATCAAATCATCATTACCAAAAACTAAACATCCTCATACATACATATACAAAATGTATATGTAAACATCCTTTCAATTACATCTCTATATATATAACAGTATATATATATATATAACATCCACGTATAACATCAGGGTCGAGCAAACGTACAACCAAAACACGTAACATCAGTGCATGCAAACACAAAGTAGGCATACACAACATCAGTAGTCGAAACGACTACAACATCGCCAAATATAGGCCAAGCAATAATGTATATACCTATATATATATATTTAACATCCCAAGGCCTACCATATTAGCAAGCCTATATAAATTCGTTTAAAACATTTCATCATGTAAGAAAACACTTAGGTGTGCATGCTAGCCCAAAAGGAAAAAGAGTAAAAATGGCATCATGAACTCACTTGAAATCAATCGAACACCTGCAACGAGCTAGGAAATCCCTAAGTGCACAATCACAAGCAAGGGCCTGTAAATTATACATAACAAGTTACTAAACTAGACCATAAGAACACTCTTGCCTAATGGGCCGTTCAAGCCCAACACTTTGGCCCAAGGCCCAACAACTTGGCCCAAGGCCCAACACTTGGCCCAATGCCCAACACTTGGCCCAAGGCCCAACAACTTGGCCCAAGGCCCAAGGGTAATCAAATCGGGTCGAATGCGTGTGTAATAAACCTTAAAACCATTTGTTAAACGAATCAGACCCAAATGGACCAAATTCCATTTTAAATCTTTTCGTTCATCAAGATTATGTCACCTGAGTTGATAGGGTTGACGGTTCCTTTTTACAACTCTTACTTTAACATTTAAACAAAAATTCGCGCACCGCCGACTCGATTGACGAAGCACTAACCACAACAGCCCCGAGCATCAAAAAAATAATTTTTCCACAGCCCTTAAACCCCCCAGGGCTGTACAAACCAATTCGGTCGGTCATCCGATCAATTAACGCATCAAACTCAACAATTGACAATCCTACACCCGGTAAACCCTAGTTTTCGAACTAAAATCGATTGACTGACCTAAACACCTCCAATGGCTATGAAATTTTAATATGATGTAAATGCCACACCTGTGGATCTTTCTACACCAGAAACTCTAATTCTTATCCACAGGAAGTGGGTCATTTACACCTTGGCCGAAAATCTGTCCAACGAGAAGTATCGGCAAAATTAAGCATCAAAATGATTAGGGGTGAACAAAAAGAGTGTTGGGGATTGTTGTACATACCTTGAACTACTTCTAGGAGCTTGGAATCAATCAAAAAGTCAAAGCAAAGAAGGGAGGGGGGGGGGGGCTGCACCCTGCCGATCGCAACAACAGCAGCTAGGGTTTCTCTTTTTTTTGTTTATGATATATTACAAATATGTTTCATCCAAGTCCCTCAAATTTGCAAGATTTGGCGACTTGTAAGGAAGGTTAAGTGTTTTTAACGTAGCGGGGATGATGTAAAGGCTCCCGAGAAATGTCGGTTAAGTCCCGAGAGTTATACATACTCTACAAGCTTTAGTTCTTGAAACCGGAATTAACGGGCGTTACATCAACGTGCCTTCTTCAACTATCTGACCTCTTTGATTTCCTGCAAAATTGACATACCCTCCTTGAATAGATTTGACATCTTTAAGTAAGTGAAGAGTACCCGTCATGTGCCTTGAGGCTCCACTATCCATAATCGAACGTGAATTGTGGGATCTTGGAAGCCCCTGCACACACAGAAAAACGATAGTGAAACAAGGAAACCCAAGCGTTCTTGGTCTTGGGTTGTTTAAAATTCTTGTATAACAACCTAACATCATCAAAGTATGATTCACATGATAATAAATCATCACTTGTTACATGTGACTGAGATTCATCTTTCTATTCTTCTAAAACACTTGTTGGTTTTGATACAGGTTTGACCACCCAATTCTGACCGATAGCTTGTTTCTTGCTGTAAAAAGAGGTTTGTGTAGTCTTTGAAATATCAGTTTTAGCAACCTCAATTTATACTTATTCACCACATTTTAAAATTCTCACAGGTTCGGGAACATAAACTAGTTATTCACATATCCAAGACCTGATTTCTTGTTATCAGACTTTTGAGACGAAGCGTGATCATGTTTGAATCGATTGGGACATGCGTAGAATACGTGCCCAACTTCATTGCAATTAAAGCAACATCTCCGATCAACAAACTTATTGATTTGAGATGTTATTTCAGTCTTATCACGCTCGGCCTTTAGACGATAAAATTCTTGAATTGACTGATTTTTAAAGACAGCCTCTTTCTCAGACTCAGATGTTTTACCCTGAATAAACACATTCTTTTTAACTTGTGTTGGTTTAATTCGATGAGATTGTTATGATGAAAACTCGTTTTACTAAATCTCTTCAAATCAGCATTATTATCTTTTCCAAACCATGATTTTTAACCTTTTCCTCAGTTAAGGCCGACATTGTAACTTTAATTCCAGTTGACACATCACATCTAGATTTTTCATTTTCAACTTTTTCAGAGGTAACAAAATCATCATCATCAGACTTTGTGTAAAACGAAGTGGATTTTTGACTTCCACATTCAATGCCTTCTTTAAACCTTTTGGTTTCATGGGAACATAAGCATTCCACATGGGTGGAGGAACAGCATGATCATCCACATTAGATGTAATGTTCTCATTCACACCATCCTTATATTTTGATGAATTTCTAGGCATAATGTGATCGAGAACATAAGACGATGAAGCATAACTCAGTAGCTTTAAATTGACTCTTTCAGTCTCAATATTGAGTGTTTGTAACTCAAGCTTGAGAGCTGCATTCTCATCTATATGTCTGTTGATGGCAATTTGTTTATCCTTAACCGTGTGTTTTAACATTGAAATGGTCTTTTGATCCTATAGAATCTTTGCCCACAAATTCTTTTCACACGTTTGAAGTTTTATATATGCCTCACTAACAGTTTTAAGATCTAATAAAGCTTTGTCATAATGTTTTTTCAACTCTTTAATTTCAAAAGTTTTAAAATCACATTCCTCACATGGCAATTCACATTTTTCACACACAATTGAGTTTAGAGTTACCTGGTTAGCCATGAATGCATGATCACTTGGTTCTTCATTTGAACTTTCAGACTCTTCATCATTTGTGTCTTAAACGATTCCATCAACCACCTTCTCATTTGATTCTTCAACCTTACTTGAATCCTTGACCCCTGATTAATCTACATTGTCTTCTTCTCCAAAATCAATCTTACCATGTGGTACTTCCTCACCATTTAACCATCCTACAAAACTTTCAATTATTTCAGGAGGAAATAAAGAAGTAATATAATCAGAAGGAGCCATGTAAATCTTGTTATAAGTTCTTGGAAGTTCGTCATCAGAATCAAATTGATCAACCTCTTGATTATCCTTGTCACTCTGTTTGTCCTCAACCTTCAAAACCATACCCAAACTCTCTTTCTCAACCAACTTGTCCTCAACCACATTCTCATAATTTTCAACCATCTTGACCTCTTCCTTTTACTCAACCATCTCAACCTGTTTACTATCCTCGACAACTTCTGCTATATTTTCCTGAAATACCAAATTCCAGTTAAACCCCTCGTCCATCTGTGCAGTAGAAACCTTTTTTTGTGATGTTGAAGCCACTGAAGATTTCTTACTTTTGGAAGATTCAGCCTCATTTTGAGAAGGATGATGATATATTGCCTGTTTGTAATAATCCCTCCCAAACGGATTTACAGCGTTGTCATCTACATTTTTGCTTGTACATTCCCATTTGAAGTGTCCTTTTTCCTTGCATCGAAAGCATCTAACTTTGGATTTATCAAATCCCAATTTTGAATTAGACCCATCCAACAAATTCCTTCCAGTAATATCCTTGAATCTTTGAGCTCTTCAGATCACACTAGCAATACACCAACGAATATCAATCATTTCCATATCTTCCGGGTCAATTTGATCGTAGTCTTCTTTGGTCATGTTGTAGTTTCCAATCCGACCAGCAACCAAACATTCATATGACTCCAGAACTGAGCCCAGAAATGCTATATGTTCTTTAACTATTTCAGTGGTTAGGCATCCTGTTTTCTTCAAGTTTACAGCAATATTACACTGTAGAACATCATATGCCCCAAGTATGCTTACATGTGAAACCTATAAATAGGTGGGCTTATGCGTTATGAGTAGCTTTTTGATCATTCATGTCACGTGTTAGAGAGAGAAGCTAGAGAGAGAAAGTGCCTAAACTGTCATATCTTGTAATCATTTGTTATTATCAATGGAATATGAGTTTAATGTTAATTGTGATGTTCATTCTCATTGTTTTCAGCACTTTGAGGCATAAGCTGTAACCATATTAGATCCTAATCAGTGTCTACAACAGTCTCCTCATCCTCTTTCAAGTGGTATCAAAGCATTTGCCTGTTACTAGCTTAAATATCACAGGTTTTTCAAGTATTTCTCTCTATCTTCACATTTTTAACCGTCAAAATTTCTTCAAAACTTCGCAAGTTGTTTCTTATACATTCATGACAAATCCTTCAAAGTCTCATTCAAATTCTTCATCATTTGGTCAATCAAATTTTCAAATTATCATCATGGATGTTTTGACACATACGATATCTTCACGCATATGTTTTATCACTTATAACATATACGTAGCGTAACATATACGCCGTATATGTTACACGTTGAAACATATACATTGAGACAAACATATTCGTTGAAGATATCCGTTGACTGTAAGACATATCCGTTGACCTACTTCATCATATATATCCGCTATCTTTGATGATATCCGTTGACCAGTACTTAACCATTGACCATCACTTACATATCCGTTGTTCCAATTTGCATTCATTTACTATTTTGTTTTGTATTCCTTTGTTGATCACATCATGGAAAATCTAAATGCTGTTGTGTCTCAACCCTCTGTTCTGCTTCAGAATATTAATCTAGAAATTGAAATGGAGACGTCAAACAAACCCCCAAAGCTTCTTCGGATGGAAGACTATCCCTCACGGGCAGATAAGTTTGAAACCTATGTTCAGGCATTAAACTATGAGACATGGACTGCTGTTGAAGAAGAGTATATCATTCGTAAGAACGAGAATGGTGACAATTATCGATTGTCACAAATTGAAGAACGTGATAGAGCATTATTCTTAAAGGAAAAGAAGATGCTGAACCTATTTCAACAAGCCATCAAGGCTGAAATCTTTCAGCTGTTAAAGCACAATGGTTCATGTTACTTGATCTGGCAAGCATTATTAAACAAAGACGGAGGAAACCCTAATATGAGAAAGAGTAAAATGGCGTTACTCAAGAAAGAATTTGATATTTTCACTCATGCCAATGGAGAATCTTTTGCACAATTGATTGAATGATATTGCCATCTGGTAAATGAGATGAAGAGACTAGGTATTGATAAGCCTGATTACGATTACATTGATAAGCTTACTGATGCACTACCTAAAGAATAGGGCACGCTTATAATGATTCAACAAACAAACCCAGTTGCATATTCCCGTGTTAATCTAGCAAGGTTTATCGAGAAGCTCGAAGCACATGAGCTGGAGCTTAGGAAGAAGATAAACATGAAATCAACTGCTATATCACAAGATGTTGGGTTGTATTACAAGGGCTCAAATCAGGTGTATCATCCAATCCAAAGATTCCAACAGCATTCTATGCTGAACAGACTGGACAAGCCTTTGTAACTAATGTACCTACTACTCTGCAATATGGTAGTAATTACTCGGGCACTATTCCAGTATCTCAAGCCTCAAATCCGAACAAATAAGACCCTGATGTCAATATTGCTGTAAACTTGAAGAAAACAGGATGCCTGACCACTAAAATAGTCAAAGAACATATGGCATTTATGGCCTCTGTTCTGGAGTCATATGAATGTTTGGTTGCTGGTCGGATTAGAAACTACAACATGACCAAAGAAGACTATGATCAAATTGACCCGAAAGAGATGGAATGATTGATATTCGTTGTTGGTGCATAATGTCAGTAGTTCATAGTCTAGTGTCTGTAATCGAGTCTGTAATGTTAATTGTGTTTTGTTTATGTTTAAGCGAAGTTACTGACAAGTTCGCTTATCAGGCGAACTTGTTAGTCAAGCGAAGTTAGCAACAACTTCGCCTGAACATATCAGGCGAAGTTGTCGTGTATTTATATGCTAGGTTACGGCTTAGCTTAAAAGTTGTTGAGAAAGTAATCGTATACAACGTGTGTGAGTCGAGAGACGTGAGAACCAGAGAGTATTGAGTCTGTATTCAGTGATTATATCACGTGTTTCGGTTATAATATAACGTGTGTTTGTTTGATTCGTGTTCTACGCTCGTAACGACCTACGCAGGGATTCCGCACCTGTGTAGATCGAGATATCCCGTGCAGATCCATCCAGGGAACCTACAATTGGTATCAGAGCTATTGCTCGATTGTGTGGTTCGGGATATTCACGCGGGTGTAGAAATCGTCCCGTTTCGACTATTCGCGGGACGTGTTTTGTGTCATTCTTACCTCCTACCATCGTATTCAACCCTTTACACCGTCAAAAACCTCGAAAAACCCAGAAATCAGATCTGCAGAAACTTCGTGTTCATCAGGCGAAGTTGCCGTCACTGTTCGTAGGGTTTCGGTGAAGATATAAGGTTAAGCGAAGTTATCCACAACTTCGCCTACCTTCTCAAGTTCGCCTAACTCAAGCGAAGTTCTCTACAACTTCGCCTACCTCCTAAGTTCGCTTACCTCAAGCGAAGTTAAGAATCAGCGAAGTTCTTCAGCGAAGTTAAGACTTAAGCGAAGTTATCCGTAACTTCGCCTACAATACTTTTCAGAAGAATTTTTTTTTTGATTTTTCGGGTTTCTTAGTTTTTGAGAAAGATGTCGTCAATTAACATCTCAGAGTTAGTTAAGATGGAAGTAGAAGCAGGGTCAGCTACTAAGGCCCCAAAGTTGCTTAAAGGAACCAACTTTGTTGCATGGAAGGATCGGTTCGAACAATATGTCAAGTACCAGGATGCAAAGATGTGGGTGTGCATCCAGGATGGTTATATACCACCAACTATGGAGTACGAAGGTCGTGATCAGATCAAAAAGTACAGCAAAATGGAAGAAGAAGAGAAAAAGATGTATGAGGCCGAGAGCAAGGCTCATGCTGCTATTACTATGGCTCTTCCACAAGAGATCCTTCATACGTTTAGAAAGTACAAGACAGCAAGAGAGCTTTGGGAAGCTCTTGAGAACCGATTTGAAGGAAATGTGGGAATCCGTGCTTCGAAGATCAAATTACTCAAAACCCAGTTCTCAGTCTTCAAGTATTGAAGAATGAATCTCTAGATGATATCATCACCCGATATTATCATCTGATGACTGAACTGAGCAACTATTCAATTTCTTACCGAGAAGAAGAGATAGTTGAGAAGCTTCTTGATGCTCTCCCACCAAAATGGGAGATGTACACGGTACTGATGAGGGAAGACAAAGACTTTCCCCAATATGATCTGGAAACGGCAGTCAACAAGCTCCGAACCTTTGAGCTTAACATGGTTAGAAAGGAGACACCCACGGATCAGGTTCAAGATCCAAGTATGTATGGTGCTAAAGTCAACTCTAGTTCAGGTTCGAAGACTGAATCAGCTGCCTACTACTCGAAGGGAGAGTCGGGCGCCAACTCATCACATGAGGGGCATGTGTCAGTCAACACGAATGGTAATGTTTGCTTTGTAGCAGGTGGATCTAGTGCATCTAAACCGCAAGCAAGCAAGAGTAGTTGCTCTCCAAGTATTCCTTGCAACAACTACTCTAAGATGCCTATGAGTGTCAAATCTGCTGAAGAGCAGTTTGCTCTCTATGCTTCTTTTATTGCTTCCTATGAGAACTACATTCAGGGGAAGATTGTTGATCCAGCTATGTTGGATGAAGACTATGACCAGATTGATGCTGATGATCTGGAAGAAATGGATCTGCAATGGCAGATGGCTATGATCGTGAGAAGAGTGAAACGGTTTATGAAAAAGACCGGAAGAAAGTTTGTCGGTGGAAGGCCAGGGTTTGACAAGACGAAGGTAAGATGCTACAACTGTCAGCAAAACGACCACTTTGCTAAGGAGTGCAGAAATGAGCGTGTAGAACGTGGTCAAGGCAAGTCTACACAGCATAATGGGGGTAGTAAAGATTATAGTGCCATGATTTCCAGAGAAGATGGTGAATATAACTGGAACCTGCATTCTAAAGAAATCTTTGAACAGGCAAATTTGGCGAATGTTGAAAATGAAGAAAGTGAGAAAGCTACTGGAGAAGAAAAAGCTTTCGTGGCTGATGTTAAAGACCAGCTCTCCGAGGTATGTTCTAAACCTACTTGTTCTAAATGTGAAAACTTGTCTGAGCAATTAGCAACTATAACTGATCAGTATGTTAGTTTGGATGCTGAGTTTAAAACTCTAAAAGAAGATCATCATTTTACAAAAGCAAGAGAAAATAGCTATAAAGTTAAAATAAAAGCTTGTGAAAAAGATATTAAAAGTCTAAAAGCAAAACTTGCTGAAAAAATTCAAGTGATTGATCTAAGCTATGAAGTTTTGGAAGAAAAAACCAAACTAATAGCTGAAAGAGAAAAACAGATTGCTGATCACCAGGTGAAAGTGGTGGAACTGAATAGAAAACTTGAGCAGTTCAGAAATTCCTCTGCTATTCTTGATCACCTTGTTAGTGATCAAGGTTCCTCTGTTAAGAGGGGAGGAATTGGTTATCATGAGGTTCCACCACCATATAATCACAATTACACTTTTAATCCTAGTAATCAGAAATCTGTTGACTTTGAGGTTGTTCAGACAGTTCCAATTAAGGTAACTAGTAAAGAACCAGATGTTAGTAGAGGCGAAACAAGTCCGCCTGTGTCAAGTGTTAAAATTTCTGTTCCGAGTCCGGTCTCATCAGATTCGGATAAGTCATTCGAGTCGGGTAGGACAAAGGAGGAGGTAGTATTACCAAATAGTGGAGAGAAAGATAAAACAACTAAAAAGAGTTCTCCGCTAAACCCGTATGTCCCACCATATGTGAGACGAACGGGCGGTAGTACAGCCTCGACATCCAAAACAACTGTTGAAAAGAAAGTTGAGCATAGGTGTTGTTTTAGGTGTAATCAATTAGGGCACCTAGTTGCAGATTGTCCTCTGAAGCAGCGATTCAGAGGTGTGAGGCATACCAAAACTGAGACTAAGCCTAATGGTAATTATAATACTGGTAAAAGTGAAAACCATTCAAAATTCAGAAATCAGACTAATTCAGGTTTTCAAAGAAACCAATCTCAGTTTCACACTCCTGATAACCAAACAGTAAGTTATAATTCTTTCAATTCACAAAGGTTTGGAAGGCCTCACAATCAATCTACAAGGAGGTATACTAATAGGACTTACAGGAATTATACAGAGACTAACTTTGGAAAGCCAAAGTTCGGGATGTATAGATCCAAGACCAATTGGTCTTGGGTCCCTAGATTCTAATCTTTTGCTTTAATCGTGCAGGAACAGTTGAACAGGGCTGCCAATAATCTTTGGGTTGTGGATAGCGGCTGTTCCCGGCACATGACGGGTAACAAAAACTTGTTACACGATTTGAAACCTGTTCAAGGAGGGAGAGTGAGCTTTGCAGGAGAAAGTGGAGGCAAGATTACAGGAATGGGAACGGTGTCTAATGGAAAGATGACTCTAGAAAAAGTAAACTTTGTCGAAGAATTGAAGCACAATCTGCTGAGTGTGTCGCAGATCTGTGATAAGGAGTACACCGTACATTTTACAAAGAATGAGGCGATTGTGTTACATCCTGGTTTTCAGATACCAGAGGAGTGGATTGTGATGAAGGCTCCACGTGAGAGGAATACGTATATTATGGATATGAGGTCGACTGAAATGGCCACGGAAGAATCATGCCTTATGACAAAGGCGAGCGAATCGGAGTCCGAATTGTGGCATAGGAGAATGGGGCACATTCATCTTCGGAAGATGAACCACATTGTCAAGAATGGACTTGTGCTGGGCGTTCCCTTGAAAAGTTTCAACTTTGAAGACAAATGTCTAGCGTGCAAGAAGGGAAAGCAGCACAAGAAATCCCATCACACCAAGAAGGTCAATTCTATTGTCAGTACTCTAGAATTGCTTCACATGGATCTCTTCGGTCCCGTGAATGCAAAAAGTCTAGGAGGTACTTCTTATTGCTTGGTGATCACTGATGATTACTCACGATATTCGTGGGTATATTTCCTGAAATCAAAAGATGAAACGACTCAGATGGTGAAGAATTTGATTACCAAAGTTGAGAACGTTATGGATAAAAGGGTTAAGTTCATCAGGAGTGACAATGGAACGGAGTTCAAAAATTTTGAGATGGAGATCTTCTGCCTTCAGAAAGGGATTGAACACCAGTACAGCGCTCCGTATACTCCGCAACAGAATGGAGTGGCTGAAAGGAAGAACAGAACGTTAATTGAAGTAGCCAGAACAATGCTGGCTGATTCGAAGCTTCCTGTGGTGTTTTGGGCTGAAGCTGTTGCTACAGCCTGCTATATCCTTAATAGAGTCTTAACTGTTAAAAGACTTAATAAAACGTGTTATGAGCTTATGCATGGGAGAAAGCCCAACTTGATTGGTCTTGAACCATTCGGGTCCCCATGTTCGATATTAAAGACAAATTCTAAATTTGGTGAAGTAGCCGACGAAGGAATTTTAGTCGGATATGTTGTTGGGACTCCCAACAGACGTGTCTTTAATACATCGACCAGCAAGGTTGAGGTGGTGTGTAACACCGATATCACAAGTTACAAACCGCCAAAACCAAGCAACGGACCTGCTGAGTTTTTCGACTATGATAGACTTTTTAAGTCTTTTAACATACCGTATTTGGATAGTGCAGAAGAAGAAGAGAGAGTTGCTACGAAGATGATCCTTGATGAGGAAGAAAATCTAGTGCAAAGAAAGCTGTTTGATAAATGTCAACCTTCCTCATCAAATGCTATCGATACCCCTGCTGCCTCTCCTGAAGAAGAATTTTTCAATCCGTTTCACTCTCATCAAGAAACAACCATTGACGAGCTCTCTTCTAACTTGGAAGACAATTTGCATGTCGGTTCTGTTCCGACCACGAGAATTCATAAAGATCACCCTTTGGAGAATGTGATTGGTGATGTGTCCTCCGGTGTACAAACAAGACGTAGCTTGAATGAGCACACCTGTGTTTACACAAGCATTAAGGAGACAGGCATAATCAACGAATGCTTGTACACCTGCTTTATCAGCCAGATTGAACCAAAGAATTATCAAATGGCTCTTAAGGACAGCACGTGGGTCGAAGCTATGCAAGAAGAGTTGGCTCAATTCAAGAAAATGGAAGTATGGACTTTGGTTGAAAAACCGAAGAGTGTGCATGCAATAGGCACAAAATGGGTCTTCAAGTGCAAGAGAGATGAGAAAGGGAGTATCATAAGGAACAAGGCGAGGCTAGTTGTGAAAGGATTTAATCAACAAGAGGGGATTGATTATAATGAGGTGTTTGCTCATGTGGCAAGATTGGAAGCCATTAGATTGTTTTTGGCGTTTGCTGCTTATACGAAGATGAAGGTATTTCAGTTAGACGTGAAAAGTGCGTTCCTAAATGGGAAAGTTGATGAGGTTGTGTACGTTGAGCAACCTCCGGGTTTTCCTGACCCAGACTTTCCAGACGACGTGTACAAGTTAAGCAAGGCGTTGTATGGACTACATCAGGCACCTCGTGCCTGGTACTCAACTTTATCAGATTACTTGCTTGAAAATGGGTTTGAAAGAAGGAAGATAGATAGCACGTTGTTCTTCAAGAGGGAAGGAAGTGACTTCCTGCTGGTGCAAGTCTACGTGGATGACATTATCTTTGCTGCATCAAAAGTCTCCATGTGTCAGGAGTTTGAGGCCGTCATGAAGAAAAGGGTTGAAATGAGTGCTATGGGTGAACTAACTTTCATTTTAGGATTGCAGGTTGATCAGAAGAAGGATGGGATGTTCATTCATCAGACCAAGTATGTCCATGATGTGCTCAAACGCTTCAAGATGGAGGACAGCACTCCATTCGATACTCCAATCTGCGTCAACCATAAATTGGGTGCTGAGACAGACAATGACGCAGATGTGGACCCAACTCAGTATCGGGCTATTATAGGTTCTTTAATGTACTTAACTGCTTCTAGGCTTGATATTATGTTTGCAGTTTGTCTTTGTGCTCGTTTTCAGGCAAACCCAAAGGAATCTCACATGAAGGGTGTGAAGAGGATCTTGCGGTATCTCAAAGGCAAACCTAAGCTAGGGTTGTGGTACGCGAAGGGAGGAGACTTGGAGTTGGTAGCTTACACAGATTCTGATTATGGAGGGTGCAATCAGAGTCGGAAGTCAACTACTGGAGGATGTCAGTTTCTATGAGGCAGATTAGTGTCCTGGCAATGCAAGAAGCAGACATCAGTCGCCATTTCAACATGTGAGGCAGAATACATGGCAACATCCAACTGCTGCTCCCAGGTTCTGTGGATTCAACAACAGTTACGCGACTATGGTCTGAATTTCTCACTTACTCCAATTTGTATTGATAACACTGCTGCGATCTCAGTAACTAATAATCCCGTAAAGCACAGTAAAACTAAACATATTGACATACGTCATCATTTTATACGGGATTGTGCTGAGAAGAAACTGATTGTGCTTGAAAAGGTGGATACGCTTGATAATTTTGCTGATTTATATACTAAAGCGTTTGACAAATCAAGATTTCAAAACCTTGTTGAGTTGAATGGGATGATCAATCCCGAGTAACCATGCTTTTTGTGCATATAAAAAAAAATGTCACTATCGCTTAAAATTATGTCGGTTACCTCAGTTTGAAGGACATATCCGCGGATATGTTTGGTTCTCATTTTCTACTTGTAGAGTATGAGGGTTGCCATTAACCAGATGACTGAAAGTGACCAGGGCGATTATGATGTCTTTTTATTCTTTCGCTGAAAATTAGTCGATCATACTTAGTTAGAAGGACACATACTTGTATGTGGTCGGTCCAGCTAATCCATTGGATTCGCAGGATAACCGTTTACCTGAAGACTTGACTTGATCGGGGCGTTTGAAGTCAAAAATTTTTTTATGGGAAATGAAATTATTTTTCAAGTCTACTACTTCGTAAGAAGTTCGTTTGCTATGTTTAACAGAAAATTGATCCAACCTTGGAAAATGATAGATATACTGATTCTGTGTGCTTAACTAGTGAAGTTATTAGGCTTAAATGGCTTTAGAACAGTCATTGTATGTCATGGTAGCTTTTTATGGTGCGTAAAAGTAGATGTGATACTAACTTAATCTACTCGATTTTACGTGGAAACTCCTTAAGAGTTTTGCATGTCTTCATATATATCTTTCCGAATGATAGGCAGAAAAGCGATTACCCAGTCATACACGAGCCCGTAAGTGTTCTGATTCCCGTAAAGATAGTGTGTGAAGAAACTGCAGTGATCCAGATTCGGGACTTGCAGTTGTTTACTACTTTGAAGTCTATGTAAATGTTTTTCGTGAGAAAAAAAAAAAAAGACCTTATGAGTTATTGAAACATTCTAGAGCTGACAATGTCAAGACTTCTCAATCATGGAGTAAGAAAGAGAACGGGATGCAGATGAAGAGTACTTACAAACTTAATCAGACACTATGGGTCGAGGTCAATTCGGGGTGACTTGGGGAAAGCCAAATACGCTTTGAGAATAGATAGGAGGCATCATAATCTCTGAGTTGTTGCCCACTTAAATTTTGAGGCATAATTGAACCTAACTCGTATCACAGAAATGATGAAAACCATTTTAAGTTATTTACCTGCTTACAACCTGTTTCTTTATGTCATAATACAGCTAAACACGGATCTATGTGACAGTCACGTAATTAGTATGATTCCTATTCGGATCTTTTCTAAAACGTAGTAGTCCCTGTCGAGACTGAAATTTGATCCCTTGTACTTTAATTTTTAAAAGTTTTTCGTACTTAGGTAGTTTTATGATTTTATAACTGGTTACTTGGTCTTGATTGTATCTTTTAACTCTTTAAAGGAAGTTTTTTAAAAGTTAATTGCAAAATGTTCAAAGTATAAGGTTTGGTTTTGTGAATAATAGGCGAAGTTGTTAAACAGGCGAACTTGTGCATAACTTCGCCTAGGCGAAGTTATCCTTAACTTCGCCTGTATAACTCCGCCCATATAAAAAGGATTTTAAAAGGTCAATCGTTCTTATCTTCTGTTTTCCAGCGAACTTATCGTTTTTTTCGATCCTTGTGCTTATTTTTCCAGTTTCCGTTTCGATTTCAAGGTGTGTGTTGTCATTATATCGTATAATCCTTGTTCTCCGATGTTAATCAGTGGTCGTTTCGACCCGGTTATGGACCTCGGACCGTCGGACCGTTCAATCGGATTTTTCAAAAATTGTTTTACGTGGTTCTAATCAGTTTGATCGTCTAAATAACCTTAAAATCATGTGTTTCGGACCCCTCAATCGTCAAACTAACCATGAAACATCAGATTTCCGAGTTTGAATCTGCTTACTGTCGCCGATTCATATTCAGGCGAACTTATAGGTTAAGCGAAGTTATCCGTAACTTCGCCTAAGGTTTAACTTCGCCTGATAATGAATTATGCAACAGTATATGAGGCGATGTTGTGGTTAGGCGAAGTTATCATTAACTTCGCCTGGACCTTTTACTTAAAAGTTAATAGACGAAGTTACAGTTGAAGCGAAGTTGTTTACCAACTTCGCCCCACCTTTAACTTCGCCTATACAGAATAATCACAACTTCGCTCATGGTAACAGGCGAACTTGTGGTTTGCCTTGCCGGTCATCTAACTTGATTTGTTTGTTGCAGATATGACTGCAGTAGCAGGTGCTGGAGGTGCTGGAGGAGATGAGGGAGGAGATAATCAAAGGCAGTTCTTCCCGGGTCATAATATGTATATCACATTAGACCCAGATGCGAGTGGTGTGGAGGATTACCGCGAGATAATTACATTCCTCCTTCGCTCGCGGATATTCCACGCCATTACGACAACTCTGCCGATTTCCTTGCCCAACATTGAGGATTTCTGGCAGACGGTGGAATATGACTGCCGCGTCGACCCCCCGGTGATGCGTGCAACGGTAAATGGTCAGGATGTTCAGTTCTCGTCTGAACAAATCCGGGTGGCTCTGCAGTTCGGAGAGGAGACTAAGGATGATCCGACTGAGTTTGTTGCTCCGTTCCGTGATGGAGCATTTCTACGAATGGGATATTCTGGTCCCTTGGGGGATACACAAAGAAGGAAAGGTTTCTTGCTCGATCAGTGGCGCTTCCTCATGCACGTAATGATTGTCTGCATGTCAGGGAGGAAGGCGGGCACTAACTGGATGGGCGCGACCTTGCAGTCGGCGATGACTGCTCTGACTTATAACAAGCGTTACAGCTTGAGTCAGATGGTTTTCTATGAGATTGATCGACAGCGAAGGGCGATGGGGCGTGAGAGATTCATCATGTATCCAAGATTTCTCCAAATGATCTTGAATCATGTTGCTCCCACGTTGCCTCATCGTCGCCCTATCAGATACGTGGAGAGTGTGAACAAGCGTATCTTTGCTCAATGTAGAACTTCGAGTGCTAGAAGCAAGCCTGAACTGCGTCCTAGGCATACTCCATTGTTTGGGTATTTAATCAACCCGGAGTATGTTCCTGCTAATGGGGACGAGTTTAGAGATCCTCAAACACAACAGGCGGGAGCACCTCAAGCTGTACCTGCTGCGCCTGTTGTGTCAGCTGAAGAAGAGGTAGACCTTGACGCTGCTTTTGGCGGCCAAGGATTTTTTGACATGGACCGACTTGATCTTCAAGAAAATATACAGGTCTCGGTTTCACAGAGTACGGGAGTAAATGTTACTAGAGCTACGACGGTGGCTTACTCAGACTTTGATGATGTAATGGATGAGGTAAGATGTATGATGGTGACTCAAGAGAGGACATGTGGGAAGAGAAAGAGGACAGATGACGACAGTGAGTCAGAAGAAGAAGAAGACATTCATAAGTTGATCAGACGTTCAAGAAGGGACAGGACAGGTGCAGGTAGGGGAGCTGGTGAGAGCTCTAGAGTCGTACGTTTCGCTCCGCCCGCACTGTCCGGTATGTCAATTGCCCCTACACCATTACAGGTCACAAGGCCAAGCGCCACGGATGTACCCGTGGTGGCTACATCATCATCTGTTGGCCTCCCATCCATCACACTCCAGCTGACGACTCCAGATATTGTATTGTTGCCGCCTCCAATGCTTACTCCGTCGGAGGTTGTTGCATAGGTAATTGAGTCGACAGTGGTTCACACTGCAGGGTTGTCGGTCACGATACCACCTGCGGTTACGTCCACAGCTACTTCTGATGTCCCGGTTTCATTCGAAATCCCTCCTCAGTATACTCAAGACATATCTCACATGAGGTTCGATTTCGATGCAACCCTATCAGACTCGGAAAGAATAGCTGCACTAGAGCGGGTCGTGGCAGAGCAATCTAGGATCAATCTTATCCAGACCCAGGCTATTCAGCGCCTAGTAGCAGAAAATCAACTACAGTCGTCCCTCCTGGTTGAACATGGAAAAATTATAGATGCTATGAAGGAGTTCTTGGCATCTCAGGGGGAGACGAGCTGTAAAGGCGACGAGCTCAGGACAAAGAAGAAGAATGACAGAGACGATGATCCCAATGCATCGAAAGGTGCAGGTGGTGAGTTGCCAAGAACTACTCAAGCTCTTGGGACTTCCACAGCTCAGGGGGAGTCTGCAGGTGCAGCTGGCGGTTCTGGTGGTGATGAGGTGGTGATGGTAGATGACGAGGATATGGGTGATGATGTGATCGATGCCTTGAAGGAGTTGGATGATGATATGTTAGATGTTGATGATGTGTGTGATGATGATGTGCTGCCATTAGAAGAAATTGAGAAGATTGGTGCACAGATAGTGATAGAAGATGATGTTGAAGAAGGTGAAATTGTAGAGGAGAATGTTGAACACGAGCTTCCAACCGTTGAGAAGTCGAATGTATGTGAAGATACAGTAGTTGATGATACAGAATGGGAGGAGCAGCCTAGATGGAAGGAAGGCTATGGTCATTGGTTTATCAAAACGAAGAAGCCAGTGGTACCTACAATGTTCAAGAAAAGTTATAATATTAAAGGGTACGCTGAGTCAAAGAAAGGCATTATCTGTTGGTTATATGATGAACAGCTAAAAGTGTTCGTGGTGAAAAGATATGATGGGATCCAATACTTTAAGAGGACGTTGAGATCTCTAAATACCTTACCTGAGTGTGAGGTAAAGGATTTGGCCAGATTGGGGTTGATTAATAGAAGTGATGATAATATGGCCAGAGTTATTGGGAAGATCGTGTGGAAAGAAAGTATTAAAGAAAAGAAGTTTGAGTTATTAAAGCCACAGAAAGGAAAGCTATTGGAAGATAAGGAAAGAGGAATGAGAGCAGATGGCAAGCCATGGATGGTAATGAAGTACAAACCGATTCGATGCATGAAAGAGGTTCCAATGAAGACTATGCCTTAAGATGTGTTGAAAGATCTTAAATGGTGGTATGTTGATTGCCAGACCGCTGAAGCCGTGATGGAAAACGAAGACGAACAAGAAGTGCTAAGAGTGTATGATCCGATGCATCTTGTTAATTTATCGAAAGCTGATCTGCAGGTGTTAAATGAAAAGAAGATATTTTATATTCCTGCTTGGAAAGACGAAGCGAGGAAATATCAGCGAGTAGTCACAGTATGCGTGAGAGAAGGAGTACATGCATGAAGACCAAGAGATTGAAGATTACAAGACACGTGCTTGAAGATCAAGACATGAAGCTACTGCCAAGGGGGAGTCTGTTGGTGCATAATGTCAGTAGTTCATAGTCTAGTGTCTGTAATCGAGTCTGTAATGTTAATTGTGTTTTGTTTATGTTTAAGCGAAGTTACTGACAAGTTCGCTTATCAGGCGAACTTGTTAGTCAAGCGAAGTTAGCAACAACTTCGCCTGAACATATCAGGCGAAGTTGTCGTGTATTTATATGCTAGGTTACGGCTTAGCTTAAAAGTTGTTGAGAAAGTAATCGTATACAACGTGTGTGAGTCGAGAGACGTGAGAACCAGAGAGTATTGAGTCTGTATTCAGTGATTATATCACGTGTTTCGGTCATAATATAACGTGTGTTTGTTTGATTCGTGTTCTACGCTCGTAACGACCTACGCAGGGATTCCGCACCTGTGTAGATCGAGATATCCCGTGCAGATCCATCCAGGGAACCTACATTCGTTGGTGTATTGCTAGTGTGATCTGAAGAGCTCAAAGATTCAAGGAGATTACTGGAAGGAATTTGTTGGATGGGACTAATTCAAAATTGGGATTTGATAAATCCAAAGTTAGATGCTTTTGATGCAAGGAAAAAGGGCACTTTAAACGGGAATGTACAAGTAAGAATGTAGATGACAAAGCTGCAAATTCGTTTGGGAGGGATTATTACAAACAGGCAATATATCATCGTCCTTCTCAAAACGAGGCTGAATCTTCGAAAGGTAAGATATAGTCAAAGGCTTCAACATCACAGCAAAAGGCCGCTACTGCGTAGATGGACGAGGGGTTCAACTGGAATTCGGTATTTTAGGCAAATATAGCAGAAGTTGTTGAGGATAGTAAACAGGTTGAGATGGTTGAGAAAAAGGAAGACGTCAAGATGGTTGTAAGTTATGAGAATGTGGTTGAGGACAAGTTGGTTGAGAATGAGAGTTTGGATAAGGTTTTAAAGGTTGAAGAAAAACAGAGTGACAAGGAAAATCAAGGGGTTGATCAATTTGATTCTGATGATGAACTTCCAAACTTATAACAAGATTCACACGGTTCTTTCTGATTATCTTACTTCTTTATTTCCTCCTGACATAATTGAATGCTTTGCAAGATGGTTAATGGCGACGAAGTACCACATGGTAAGATTGATTTTAGAGAAGAAGGCAATGTGGATGAATCAGGGGTCAAGGATTCAAGTAAGGTTTAAGAATCAAATGAGAAGGTGGTTGATGGAATCGTTGAAGACACAACTGATGAAGTTTGAAAGTTCAAATGAAGAACCAATTGATCATGCATTCATGGCAAACCAGGTTACTCTAAACTCAATTTTGTGTGGGTAAAATGTGACTTACCATGTGATGAATGTGATTTTAAAATTTTTAAAATTAAAGAGTTGAAAAAACATTATGGGAAAGCTTTAGTAGATCTTTAAAATGTTAATGAGGCATATATAAAACTTCAAACGTGTGAAAAGAATTTATGGGCAAAGATACTACATGACTAAAAGACCATTTTAATGTTAAAACACATGGTTGAGGATAAACAAATTGCCATCAACAGACATATAGATGAGAATGCAGCTCTCATGCTTGAGTTACAAACACTCAAGATTGAGACTGAAAGAGTCAATTTAAAACTAGTGAGTTATGTTGCATCGTGTTATGTTCTCTATCACATTATGCCTAGAAATTCGTCAAAATCTAAGGATGGTGTGAATGAGAACATAACATCTAATGTGGATTATCATGTTGTTCCTCCACCCATGTGAAATGCTTATGTTCCCATGAAACCAAAAGGTTTCAAGAAGGTATTGAATGTGATAGTCAAAAATCCACTTGATGATACCACAAAGTCTGATTATGATGATTTTGTTACCTCTGAAAAGGTTGAAAATAAAAGTTCTAGATGTGATGTGTCAACTGGAATTAAAGTTGTAGAGTCGGTCTTAACTGAGGAAAAGGTTAAAAATCATGGTTTAGAAAAAGATAATAATGTTGATTCGAAGAGATTTGCTAAAATGAGTTTTTATCATAAGCAATCTCATCGAATTAATGCAACACAAGTTAAAACGATTGTGTTTGTTCATGGTAAAACGTCTGAGAAATGAGTCAAATCAAGAATTTTATCGTCTAAAGGCCGAGCGTGATAAGACTGAAACGGCATCTCAGATCATTAAGTTTGTTAATCGGAGACGTTGTTTTAATTGCAATGAATTTAGGAACAAATTCTACCTATGTCCCAATCAATTCAAACATGATCACGCTCCGCCTCAAAAGTCTGATAACAAGAAATCAGGTCTTGGATATGTGAGTAAACCAGTTTGTATTCCCTAACCTGCGAGAATTTTAAAATGTGGTGAATAAGTAGAAAGTGAGGTTGCTAAAACTGATATTTCAAAGACTACACAAACCTCCTTTTACAACAAGAAACAAGATGTTTGTTAGAATTGTGTGGTTAAAACTGTATCAAAGCCAACAAGTGTTGTAGAAGAAAAGAAAGACGAATCTCAGTCACATGTAACAAGTGATGATTTATTGTCATGTGAATTAGACTTTGAAGATGTTAGGTTGTTATACAAGAATTTCAAACAACCGAAGACCAAGAAGGCTTGGGTTCCCTTTTTTCACTATCTCGTTTTTCTGTTCGTGTAGGGGCTTCCAAGATCCCATGATTCACGTTGGATTATGAATAGTGGAGCCTCAAGGCATAAGATGGATACTCTTCACTTACTTAAAGATGTCAAATCTATTCGGGGATGGTATGTCAGTTTGCAGGAAATCAAGGAGGTCAGATAGTTGGAGAAAGCACGTTGACAAACGGGAAACTCATATTTGATAAAGTCAACTACATTTCGGAGTTGGAAAACAATCTTCTCAGCATATCACAAATTTGTGATAAGAGTTTCTCTACTCATTTCACAGACAAGGAGTGCCTAATTTTGAAATCTGGTTTCAAAATTCCTGATGACTGGATTTTAATGCGTGCTCCTTGAGAGAATGATCTCTATGTTCTCAACATGAGTATTGCATCAATGTATTCGTCGACTACTCAATGCTTCATATCCAAGGCGTCAGAACGGGAGTCTGTGTTATGGCATCGTATGATGGGTCACATTAACGTGAGGAAGATGAACCATCTGGTTCATAATAATTTGGTCGAGGGTGTGAACTTGAGGAGTTTTCAATTGAATGAAAGATGTTTGGACTGCAAGAAGGGAAAACAAATGAACAAACCTCATCCGAGGAAACTTGTCAATTCTATCAACTTACCTTTCGAATGTCTACATATGGATCTTTTTGGCCGGTGAATGTCAGAAGTATCACGAGAGAACTCTACTGTCTTATGGTTACTGTGACTATTCCAGATTTCATGGGTAATGTTTTTGGAGTCTAAGGATGAAACTTATGATTCCCTGATGATCTTATTCAAGAAACTCGAGACTTTGTACAACTTACCTATTCAAAGAACAAAAAGTGATAATGGGACTGAGTTCAAGAATAACAAAATGCTGGAGTATTGTAATGACCGGAGGATTCTTCATGAGTTTAGCGCACGATACTCCACAACAGAACTGGGTCGCTGAACGAAAGAATCGCACTTTGATTGAAACAGCTCGTACCATGCTTTCTGATTCAAAATTACCTGTGAATTTCTGGTCGGAAGCAGCAGTGGCATCAGCTTATTATACTCTTAACCGGGTACTTACTGTGAAAAAGTTCGGAAAAATGTGTTTCGAGTTACTTAATCGACGTAAACCAAATCTTAAGTGGCTTGAGCCGTTTCGATCTACATGCACAATTCTTGATCCGAGTGGCAAGATTGGTCCCAAATCTATTGAGGGATTTTTTTGTGGGGTATGCTAGTCCACTATGACGTGTATACATTCCTAGCCTCCACAAGATTGTTCAAGTCCAGAATGTTGATTGTCAACGATACACTCCTACAGTTCAAAGACTTGGAGATTCTCGGTTGTTTGATTACGAGAGCCTTTGGGATAGTTTCAAACTTCCTGAGGAAGTTCTTTCTGATGAGACTGTAACAATGTTATGTCAACAACATTTATCAGAATATCCTATTTCAACTCTAGAAGTTCCTGTTATGACTGTTCCTCAAGATGTCCCAGATCATATTCTACCTGATGATGTTCAAGAGACTACACCCGTGTTTGACGATGATGGTGAAACAGGCGAGGAGATAATTGAGGCTATTTCTCCATCCACTGTTGCTGAAGAAGAGAATGCCACCAATATTCAAACTGAAGTTGCAGTTTCTACTGATGTTGTGCCAAGAACATTATCCTGTCATCCCGAGGATAACATTATTGGAGATTTGAATGCTGGAGTTCAGACTAAAAGTCAAATTGATCATAGCCTTCAGTGTTTCTATACAAGTGTATCTCCTTTACAGAATCGGGTCTCATTCAAATGTTTTATTTCTCAAGTTGAACCGAAGACATATAAGGAAGCCCTGACCGAAGAGAGCTGGGTAAATGCTATGCAAGAAGAATTAATGTAGTTTGAAAAGCTCGGGGTCTAGAAACTCGTCGACTTGCTTGAAAACAAGAAACAGATAAACACGAAATGGGTGTTTAAATGCAAGCGGGACGAGGATGGGGTTATCGTTAGAAAAAAAAGCAAGATTGAGAGCCTGGTTGCTGAAAATGAGAGATTGCATAAAGAAAATGCTGATCAAAGGATAATTATTGAAGATGGTGAATTGAGACGAAAGCCGCAAGCTGATATGTTACATCTCCATATGAGATATTTTACAGTTTTGGAAGAAAAATTTGGAATTAATTTCAAAGGAGAGGTTGACAAGTTGGATGACAAAGTCTTTACCAAAGTTTATGGCGGTGAAGCTCTTGCTGAAGAGATTGAATTCAAAATGCAGTATGATCAAGACAGAGTTAATGCTAAAGGGAAAGGAAAAGTGTATGAACCAAGTATTTAAATTGAAATTCCAGAAGTTGGTGGTTCGTCATCTGGTTTTGTATTAGTAGTTTAAGCTGAAATGGAAGTTGAAATTATTATTGTTTAGCCTGTGGTAGCACCAGAAGCTCCAGTAGAATCAGTTGTTGATCAAACTGTTGATGAAGAGCAAGATGATGATGAAGAGTTGATAAATTATGGTGATTCCCCAGATCATGATGATTTTGATGATGATGACAACGATGATCCTAGTTCGGGTGGAGGACTTGGAGTTTTGATTGGTTCTAGTTCAAGTGTTATTGCTGAATCTGTTACTGAACCAGGTGCTAAGAGTGAGCCTACTCAAGAACAAACTCAGGCTGGTGGAAATGTCGATGAGCTTGAGGTGTTAGATGTTGAACCTGTCGCTTATAAGCCTCCAGTTAGATTCTCGTCTACTTGAGAGGAATTAGAAGAGGGTGAAATTGAGGTGACAAGATCTGATCTAGCTCGGATGCTGAATGTGATAGAAGAGGAGTTTATTTTTTATTTTGAAAAAGATTTAGGCTCAATGGAGAATGAAGTTCTGGTGAATGAACCGATATTGGAGGAGGAACTTGATAAAGAACCATTGACTTATGTAAATGCTGATCAAGTATTTCCAGAATTTGATACATAAATTGAAATGTTAAGTCAAGAATTTGATAGTCAAGGGAATCCTATACCTTCTGACAAAGACAAGACTACTGAGGAAGAAGTAAACAGTCAAGAGCAGCAGGAATGGTTCGAGAGGAGAAAGATAGAGCTTAAACGTAAATACTTGAATCATGTCAAGTATTATAGAAAGGAGAAAGAAGTTAAGCTCAGGAAGGTGGTGAGCATTGCTTATCTTTCAAAGATAAGAAAGATTATAGTCAGAAGAGCATATGGAGTTCAGTACTTTGAAATTCGATTTGACTAAAAATCATTACCGTGGATGGACGTTGTGGATATTATTGAAAAAGAATTATTGTATTGTCCAAAGCAAGGACCAGTAAAGGAAAACTGGGATATAAAACGGCAAGCCAAGTGCATATTCAGGAGTTGGACTCCACATACACCATCTTCATGTGTCTCGTGTGAAGAAGGATCCTGAAACTGATGATTTTGTCAAGACATTATTTTTATTTGGTGTTACATCATCCGTTCATTAGTGTATATAATACACACTTGTACACGTCTATTACTCATATATAGATAAATAATACATAGGTTCACACAAATAACATTTTGCAAGACATAATCTTTTACTAAAAGTACATATGGTAAAACGTGAATATTATTTTTAGTTTCGTTTAAAACTATATAAATAGGAACTTATATAGTATTATTTTTTTTGTTCAATACTCTGCTATATATTTTTTTTTTGTTCAATACTCTGCTATATATTTTTATCATCAATGTTCATGCGTGTCTAATATAGACCCTATCCGATGTGTAACCAAGAAATTTCTAAAATCTACCAATGAAAAAGACACATGTGCTTTGCTAGATGTGTGCTGATTAAATTAATAAAATTTAATCTGGATCAATTAACTTAATTAAATTATGTTTAAGGCTTTTAACTAATATGATAAATTTAGCGGGGTGTCACATATTCTTTGTGTTATACTTAGGAATCTATTTATCACTGGATGGCAACTATTAAGATCTTGAAATCGATTGCGTATTATCACGCTTAAATGTTATTTTTACTACTACAAAGGTGAGCTCTTGTAATTCCCATTTTAAATAATTTTAAATTGTTTTGGCGGAAACATGGGTTATTATTGTTAAATTTTGAAAGTTGATCATTCGCATTAATAAACACGATATAGGTGTGTGCTTATCGGTATGGATGCTTATATGCAAATAAAGGTATTGAAATATGCATTAACGAATTTAATACGTAAATAAGCCATTAGTATAAAAAAATCCCTTAGTAAACCCGAAGTAATAGACTTCTTGGAGCAATGAATAACGTGAATAGTACTATAGGGGACCGATAGACCCCATTCTGATGTGGTCGCGCCAATCCTTGTGAGTGCACACTATTTGGAATGACTTGTTCTGTAATCGGATGAGTTGAAGGGTGGAAATGTAATCAGAGATTGTGACATGGGTTTATCAGCATGAATTGTTTGTTTGCATATATATGTTTTAAAAGATTTGTTTTGTTCATATAATGTAACAACCTCTATTTTAAGGCCTCGATTTTAAGGCCTGAAACTTTTTACTGTTTTCTTTTTTTGTTTTGCACATCAACTTGTACGGCCTTTCAAGGCATACAATCAACCATCGTTAATAATAATAATAATAATAATAATAATAATAATCACGAAAATTATTAGAATAAGATTATAATAATTACTTCTGAAATCATAAACGAGCGCATACAGCATATGAGACGTCGGTATAACATTTCTAAGTTAATACAAGGAGTAATAATGCAATACCATAAGGACCAAATATTGAATGAAATATAAAATTGATTAATATCAATAACTAAGTTACGGTATATTGTTATGATCATATGTCTACAACATTAAGGATTAACGAGTAAGTAACTATAAGCGATCGACACCTATACGGTGTTAGTCGTGACCATTTATTTGAATTTATATTATATTAATTGTTATTATTATTATTATTTTTTTTATTTTTCTTATGAAAAATATTTCTTAATGGTATAATTAATACTAGTGGCATGTCGTATTATGTCATATTAAAGAACACGGTATAAGCCACACTGGCTCTTAAAGCCGATTATATGAATATATATGTATAAACTGAACGTGCGCTTAATAATAACTACATGAAGTAAGTTAGGTATAATTACGTGAATGTAATTTTAAGGTCCACAGACTAATTTATATGCGCGGGCGCCTATACCGACATTTAACTCCAACCAAATAAATAAAGATATATGACTATATATATATATATATATGGTATGTATAGATTAAAAACTCATATGAGTTAAGAAAACCTTAAAAACCCATCTTGTGGCTCTAATTGCACATCACTAATGACACTTCAACCACTAAAGGGCATTTTCGTCAATTAAATTTTACCTTCTTCCTATTTTGTCCTTTTTATGCTAATGTATATGTATAACATCATTTTACTATCATGTCCCTAAATTAAATTGAATTTTGTGTTTTAAATGTGACCAGATTTAACAGGTTCTTTTTTAACATTAAAACTGTATATTTTATAAAACAAATTTCTATAACATTTTAGTACTGTAAATTATATAAGTAGCATTTAAAACCTTTATTTTTACAAATGTAAATTTATATAAGTAATTATAAGTTTCAAAGTGTCATTCAAACTAAAATTTTATGTTCAAAGTTAATATTATAGAGAACTATTCATAACATTATTAACAAAATATATTTTACATGTAACATTATTAATAAGTTAATAATGTTTTTTAATAATGTTTTTTATGTGACATTTTTTTTACAATTAATAATATTAAAAATAAATTTATTAACAAAATATACTTTACATGTAACATTATTAAAAATAAGTTTAATACTGTTTTTTATGTGACAATTTCTTTTACAATTAACAATATTAAAAATAAGTTTATGTACTAAACGAAACACGTGTTATTTTATGTAAAATAATTTTGACAAAGATTACAATATTTAAATATGAAAATCAGTAAACATGTACATAATTAAAAAAAGTTTATATATTTAAATTTGTAAATTTTTATGTACATAAACAGAACACGTGTTATGTGTTATTTGATGTAAAATAATTTTGACATAGGTTACAATATTTAAATATGAAAATCGGTAACCTGTACATAATTAAAAAATTGTATATATTTAAATTTGTAAATTTTCATAAACAATATAGAAAAATGGTTAAAAAATCAAAATCAGCCTGAAGCTATGAAGGAGCACCTTTTATTTTTCTATAAACAAATCAACCACTTCTCATATTCCTTACTTAATTTACAATAAAAACAAAAAAGAAAAGAAGAAAAAAAAACAAAAAAAAAGAACTCTAAAACCAAGTCTATACACAATACAAAACCTGAAATCTGAATTCAAATATTATTAAATTGCCTTCACCATCTTCAAATCACTTTAATAAACTTTAAATCACCTTAATAAACTTTAAATCACCTTCAAATCTAGATAAATTAGCTTCACCAACATCTATGGTTCAAAGAACCGTTTGTTGGGTTTCGAATTTCAGAACCTGTTGGTTCGAAAACAAATGAATCGCTTTCAACATCTATGGTTCGAATTTAAACAAATTAGAACTTGTTGGTCGTAGATGGTTCAAAGAACAGGAGGAAGGTGGATTGGACTTCGGTGGAGGTTGCACCCTTAAAGGTGTTTTTATTGATAATACACTTAAAGATTAAGGTGGTTTGAGAGAGAATGGGGTGTTAAAGAAAGAGCAAAGAGAATATGTTATTGAAGGTGCTTGACTATTGAAGATGATAACAATGTTTTGATATGTAGGAGTGTCAGGCATAAGAGAGAGACAATTCGTCCCTTCCCATTTTAACCTTTCATGTAGTTTAGATATTATTAAAGTATTATATTAACCAATAACTAACAAACCCACTTTAATTATCAGCCACATATCAACTTCAATCAACGGCTAGTGAAGAGTTTTTAGAGTTTCTTTAAGTGGGAAGAGTTTTCATTCTGACCCTTCCCTATATATATATATATATATATATATATATTTGTCACCGAATGATGATTACTACTAGATAATTATTCTATTAAACCATAATAGTGAATTATGGAGTATATAAACGAGACGCCTTGAGATGATGCGTTGGTTCGCGTGCACGGTCTAACATCGAGATACTAATGGTAGGATGACCAAAATAATATATGCATATTTAATTTTGGTTCGGATTATACAAGTGAATATTATTAATATTTATGATGGAAAAGATTACATAAAAACACCTAATCAAGAGCTGACGCTAAACAGCTAAGCGGGAACACATACACCGAATACCTTCACAAGGTAAATTAACATACCAAAAAAAAACACCCTCTATTATTATTATTATTATTATTTTGTAAAGACTAGGTTTGTTTAATCTAAAACAATTACTATTTATTATTAACTAAATTATGGGTTGGTGGGATGATTTCCTAAACATGCAACAAATGGGAGTGTGATGAAATCCCCACACCTGCAATTCTCTTCTCACAAAAACCCACAATCACACTCCAAAGATTGTCCTTGTTTCAAACTCATATCACCATACATCTTTCATTTCCATCAGTATGAGAGAGAGGGTCGTAGAGAGACGAAGAGTTCTAGCCAAAGCTTCTGGCGGCAACTCATATTCCGGCGGTCTCCTTCTCTGGTGATAACTATCACGGAAACATATCCACAGTCCATAACCCAATACCCATCCTCCATACTCTCATTTCACTTGCAAATACCAAACCTCAGCACCCTATTGAGCTGCGAACCGGGTCAGAAGAATGCTCCAGCCGGCTGTTTCCATAACTCTGGCAGTTGCGGCTGGTGATGATACGGTGACATGCAGTTCACCGGTAAAAATGACGCGAGGCATAGCAAGACAGCGACAGTGAAGAATGAAGATGGTGGTGGTGGCGGCGGCTAGGTTTTTACGCCCTAGCAGAGGTGGCGACAAGTGAGTAGGGTTTCGCCAGGAAGCAACGGTGCCCTCCTTTTTCGACAGAACAACAGGTTTAGGTTCAGTAAAGTGGAGTCATGCCATAGATTTTCCGGTAAGCCTTGCTTTTCGATGAGGTTCCCGACGTGGCAAACGTCAACAGCAACGGGACATCTATGGAGCAGTGGCAGTGCTTGGAAGACACAACGGGTCCTCAGTGTTCGGGTTCTGATCAACAAGAGTCAACTAGGCTAAGCCGAGTCCACCGGAGACTTAACTATTTTAACACGAGTAATGCATAACGCGCGGTCAAAACTCCATTTAATTAAAACCCGACTAACTTGTTTATTCGTTGCGCGTCTGTATTGAGCTATCGTTAAAATAGACAACCTAAAAATCACTTGAAGCCAAGTATCATAAAAATGGACAAAGAATATTTGTGTTAATATTGAAGTGATAAAACCCAGATTTGATACGTTTAGTAAAAATCTCATATTTAATTTGTTTGTTTGTTTGAGCACTAAACATTGGCTATTTTGTTTCTACAAGTCCATATAATTGCATTTTACGTGTATTGTGTGCTTAAAAATTAAATATTAATAACTACTAAAAAGCTTGGAGAACCATAAGGATATAAAACGTGCTTATCGGTAAAATACATATTTAACGCACAACTATGAGGAAGTGAGTTGGGAGCTCGAGTGTGGCTCTCCTTTTGTTGATGTAAAGATTCGATACCATCTAACCATACACATGCATGACTTGGGACATCATAAATTACTATAATCGTTAATACTACTAACACATTATCTTAGCGGACCGTTGCATTTATTGGAGTTACTTTTAGTTAATTTGTTAGAGCATAATGTCTATTGCTAGAGTCTTAAATCTATCAGATATGATTGTATAGGACTAAAAATGTCAAATGTATATTTTGTATGTTGTAGTCAAAGCATAAGTCTTCAAGTCAATGCATATCTTATGCGGCGTATATGATATACGCCGTATATCATATACGGACTTGATGAACTTATGGATGTTTGATATAAATAGGGGACTTATGTGTTTCTAGTTAGACTTTTTGTCATTGTCAGAGAGAGAGAGAGAGAAAGTGTGCAAAGTGTCATATCTTGTAATCTTTCTTGATATATATGAAATTGTGCTTAATGTTTACTTGTGTGTGTTCAATCTCAATGGATTCCGCACTTTGGGATACAAGCTGTAACAATCAGAGATCTTTATTGTAATCTACATCCAGATCATAGGTTATTTCAAGTAGTATCAGAGCATTATGGCTCGTTACTAGCTTGAACAATTCAAGTTATCAAGGTTTTTATTTCTACATTCAATTCCCAATGTCAAAAACTCTTCAAAACTTCAATACCTTCCTTATACATCCGAGTCAAAGCCAACCCAATTTCATTCAATTCTTACATCATTTACATCTTCAAAATCCAATTTTACCAACAACATGAATTTCACCGTATATGTGTTACCTCCGTATATGTTGATCAAGCATAACATATACGGCGTATAACATATACGACGCATATGTTATACTGTGATTAAGATATACGTTGTTTTGGACATATTCGTTGACCATTCTTGTTGTTCATACATATCCGTTAACCTTTGAACCTCACACTTATACGTTGACCATCCTTGACCAGAAACATATATGTTGACCAGAAGGGATATACGTTGACTATGGAAAACCTAAGTGCGTCCGTGTCACAGCCGTCTATTCTACTTCAGAACATCAATTTGAAAAATGAAATGGGAACTTCGAACCAATCTCCTAAGCTACTCAGAATGGAAGATTATCCTTCATGGGCTGACAAATTCGAGACGTATGTTCAAGCGTTGAACTACGAAACATGGACTGCTATGGAGGAAGAGTACATAATTCCCAAGAATGAGAATGGGGAAAATTAAAGATTATCCCAAATTGCTGATGCAGATAAGGATTTATTCCCTAAGGAGAAGAAGATGTTAAATCTCTTTCAACAAGCCATCAAAGCTGAGATCTTTCAACTTTTGCAACACAATGGTTTTTGTTATTCAATATGGCAGGCTTTGTTGAACAAAGATCGTGGAAACCATGACATGAGAAAGAGCAAAATTGCTTTGCTGAAGAAAGAGTTTGACATATTTACTCAAGTTATGGGTGAGTCTTTTGCACAATTGATTGAGAGAATATGCTATCTTGTGAATGAAATGAAGAGGCTGAAGATTGACAAGCCTGAGTATGAGTATATAGATAAGATTGCAGATGATTTACCTGAAGAATGGGGTAAATTTATCTTAATCAACAATCAAACCCCATTGCTTATGCCCGTTTGAATCCTGCAAGTTTTATAGAGAAACTTGAAGCTCATGACTTGGAGCTGAGAAAGAAACAAAAGATGAAATCTACAGCCATATCACAAGATGTGGGATTGTATTACAAGAGTTCTAATTCAAGCGTTACTTCAAATCTCGAGATTCCCACTGCATTTTGTGCTAAGCCAATCAGTCAAGCTTTTGTTACAAATGTAGCTGCTACTCCTCAATATAGTAGTAGTTTTTCTGGAACAATTCCAATTACTCAAGCTTCAAGTTCAAAGGATTCTGATGTTATCCAGTGCAATATAGTAGTGAATCTGAAAAATACTGGAAACATGACCACTGACACTATCAAGGAACACATGGCTTTTCTAGGATCTGTTCTAGAATCATATGAGTGTTTGGTGGTGGGTTGCATTGGGAATTACAACATGACTAAAGAAGATTATGACCAAATAGACCCGGAGGAAATGGAAATGATTGATATAAGATGGTGCATGGCTAGTGTGATTAGACGTGCTCAGAGATTCAAAGAGATAACTGGTCGGCACGTGCTTGATGGTACAACTTCTAAATTAGGCTTTGACAAGTCTAAGGTTAGATGTTTTCGTTGCAAGGAGAAAGGTCATTTTAAAAGGGAATGCACAAGTAAGAGTGTTGATGATAATGCTGCTAATCCTTTTGGATGAGACTACTACAAACAAGCTATATATCATCGTCCAGAAGGTGAATCATCGAAGGGAAAGAAACCTACTGAAGCATCAATCTCGCAGCAAAAGGCAGCTACAGCCCAAGTTGATGAACGTTTCAACTGGAATTCTGTATTCCAAGCGAATGTAGCTCAAGTGGTTGATGAGGACAAACAGGAGGTTATTGCTGAGAGTGTGGTCAAGATGGATAATAGGTTTGAAGACAAGGATGAGATTGATACTGAGACTCAAGAGTCTGCTGAGAATGTAGATATTGGTATTAAAACTGATGCGGTCAAAGCTAAGGATGTTAATGAAGATAAGAATGTAAATGAAGATAACAACAATGTGAAAGAAGTTGCTTGTGATACTTCTGATGGTGAACTTCCTTGAACCTATGATAAAATTCATGAAGTTCCTTCTGACTATCTTATCTCATTATTTCCTCCTGATATTGTTGAGAGTTTTGCAGATTGGTTTTATGAGGAAGATGTTACATAAAGGAAAATTGACTTTGGTGTGGAAGAAAATGATGAAATTCCAGAGGTCAACAAGTCAGAAGATGAGGAGGAGTTCATTTTTGTTGATGAAAAGTTTGTTTAGGACAAGTTTGTTGAAGGAGTGGTAGAAGACGTCATTGATGTTGACTTAGAAACTTCAAGTGAAGAACTAGTTAATCAAGCGTTCATGGCCAAAGAGGTAATTCGAAACTCAAACCTTTGTGAAAAATGTGAATTACCATGCGATGAATGTGACTTTAAGAATCTATAAATCAAAGAATTAAAGAGACACTATTATAAAGCTTTGTATGATTTAAATGTTGTTAATGAGGCTTATATGAAACTTCAATCGTGTGAAAAGGGTCTTTGGGAAAAGATTTTACAAAAGCAAAAGACAATTTCAATGCTTAAGCGCACGGTTGAAGACAAACAGATTGTCATTAACTGACACATTGACGAAAACGCAGCACTCAAACTTGAGCTTCAAACACTCAAGATTGAGACTGAACGTGTTAACCTGAATTGGTAAGCTATGTTGCGTCATCATATGTACTTGATCACATTACCCCCAAAACGTCATCAAAGAGTGAGGATAATGAGACCGAGAACATAAGAGAATATTATCATGCCGTTCCTCCACCTATGTGGAATGATTATGTTCTAAATAAACCGAAAGGTTAGAAAAAGGCACGCAATGTGGAAATCAACACACCACATCATGATGATATTTCTAAATTTGTTGATAATGAGAGTTCTGGTTGTGATTCTGCAACTGGAGTAAAAATGGGAGAAGCTGTGTTGAATGTGGAAATTGTTAAACTTCATGGGTTGGGTAATCAAAAGAGAGTTTTGAACAATGAAAAGAAAGTAGTTGAAAACTGACAAGATTTGCTAAAATAAGTTTCTATAACAAGCAATCTTCTTGGGTTAATCAATTTCAAGAGAAAAAGATAAAGTTTGTACCTAGTAAAACTTCAGAGTTTGAAAAGGAAGTTGAATTCAGAAAAAAGTCAAATGATGAATTTTATCGTTTGAAAGCTGAGCGTGATCGTGGTGAATCTACATCTCAGATCAATAAGTTTATTGATAGGAGACGTTGTTTTGGTTGTAATGAGGTTGGACAAGTGTTTTATGCTTGTCCTAATTGATACAAACAAGATCACATTCCGATTCAAAAACCTCAAAAGACTGTGAGCAAGAGACCTGGACTAGGCTATGTGTGTGATAAGAAACCAGTTTGCGTCACTGAAAATGTGAAAATTTTGAAAAGAGGTGAGTCAGTTGATGTTAAAAAGATTATTCAAAATGATGGTTTAAAATCAACAATTTAAAAAACAAGTCAAACATCTTTTTATAAAAAGAAGCAATCTGCTGGTCAAAACTGGGTGGTTAAAAATGTTGTTAATCCACCAGTGGTTGTTGAAAGGGTAATAACTGAATCTGAGTCACATGTATCTAATGATGATTCCGTTTTATGTGATTCTGATAATGAGGACATGAAGTTATTATACAGGAAATTCAAAAAACCCAAGACCAAAAAGGCTTGGGTTTCCTTGTTTCACTAACCCGTTAACTGGATGTGCAGGGGCTTCCAAGATCCCACGATTCTCGTTGGATAATGGATAGTGGAGCCTCTAGGCACATGACATGTACTCTCTACTTGCTGAACGATGTTAAATCAATAAGAGGAGGGTATGTCGGCTTTGCTGGAAATCAAGTTGGACAGATTGTTGGTGAGGGAACATTAACCAATGGAAAGGTTACATTCAAGAATGTCAACTACATTTCAGAGTTGGAGAATAATCTGCCAAGTATATCACAGATTTGTGATAAACAATTCTCTACACACTTTACGGATCTAGAGTGTTTGGTTTTGAAACCGGGTTTCAAAATACCTGAAGAATGGATCATTATGCGTGCTCCTCAAGTGAATGATCTTTACGTCATGAAAATGAGCACAGCATCTACTTCATCAGGGTCTGCTCTGTGTTTCATATCAAGAGCATCTGAACGGGAATCCGTATTATGGCATCGGAGGATGGGACATATAGCTTGACAAAAATGAACCATCTGTTTCACAAGAATCTGGTAGAAGGAGTTAATTTGAGGAATTTTCAGTTAACTGAAGATTGTTTGGATTGTAAGAAGGGAAGGCAAACAAGAAAATCTCATCCAAAGAAACTTGTCAACTCCATCAACCTACCTTTTGAATGTCTTTATATGGATCTATTTGGTCCAGTGAATGTCAAAAGTATCACACAAGAACTTTACTGTCTTGTGGTTACTGATGACTATTCAAGATTTTCATGGGTGATGTTTTTGGAATTGAAATATGAGACATATGATTCCCTTATGATCTTATTCAAGAAGCTGGAAAATCTGTATAATCTACCAATCCGGTGAATAAAAAGTGACAACGGGACGGAGTTCAAGAATAACAGAATGATTGAGTACTGTAATAAATGAGGTATTCTTCATGAATTCAGTGCGCCCTACACTCCACAAAAAAATGGGGTCGTTGAACGAAAGAATCGAACCCTGATAGAAACAACTCGAACTATGCTTTCAGATTCAAAGTTACCAGTTAATTTTTGGTCAGAAGCAGTGGCGGCAGCGTGTTATACACTCAACCGGGTCCTTACTGTGAAGAAATATGGCAAGACGTGCTTTGAGCTACTTAATCGTCGAAAACCAAATTTGAAGCGGCTTGACCCGTTTGGATCAACATGTATCGTTCTTGAACCAAGTGGAAAATTTGGTCCCAAATCGATTGAAGGTTTCTTTGTGGGGTATGCTAGTCCTCTCAGACGTGTCTACATTCCTAGCATCCAAAAGATTATTCAAGTTCAAAATGTCGACTGTCAAAGATACACTCTTACCATACAACGACCTGGAGATTCAAGGCTGTTCGATTATTAGAGTCTTTGGGAGAATTTTTAACTCCCTAAGGAAGATTTATCCGAAGAAACTTTGACGATGATTTACAATCAACACTTGTCGAAAAATTAAGTAACCATGCATGAAGAACCTGTGTCTCTTTCTCAAAATGTTCCTAACAATGATCAATCCGATGATGTTCTAGAAATCGTTCCAGTTTTTTATGATGATGGTGATACAGATGAGGAGATAATTGACGCTATTTCTCCATCCACTATTGTTTCTGAAATCTGTGAGAGCAATCTCCAAACTGATATGTTAGTAGTACCTTAAGAGGTGGTGTCGAGAACGTTATCCTACCATCCCGAGGATAATATAATATGAGATTTGCACACTAGGGTGCAAACAAGAAGTCAAACTGAACAGAATCTATAGTGTTTCTACTCTTGTGTTTCTCCTTTACAAAACCATTTCTCATTTAAATGTTTTATTTCACAGGTAGAACCAAAGACGTATAAAGAGGCCCTTACAGAAGAAAGCTGGGTGAATGCGATGCAAGAGAAGCTTATGTAGTTTGAAAAGCTCAGGGTCTAGAAATTGGTGGATCTACCTGAAGATAAAAAACAGATTAACACCATGTGGGTGTTTAAGTGTAAAAGGGTTGAAAATAGTATTATTGTAAGAAACAAGGCAAGATTAGTTGTTTTGAGATTCAATCAAAGAGAAGGAATCAATTACAATTAAGTGTATGTGCTGGTTGCAAGGCTAGAAGCAATTCGGATCTTTCTAGCAATTGCTTCTTGGAAAGGCTTTAAGGTTTATCAGTAAGATTAGTAAAGAAGTCTACGAGGGACAACTACTAGTGTTTGTCGATCCGATCCAAAAAGACAAGGTGTATTTACTTGATAAAGCCCTCTACGGTCTCCATCAAGCCCCGAGAGCTTGGTATGAGACGTTGTCACAACATTTATTGGACAACGGCTTTATCAGAGGAACTGTCGACTGTACACTTTTCACTAAGTTTGTTTATGGACATCTACTGATCGTGCAGATTTACATCGATGATATAATCTTTGGATCGATGAATGATGAAAGCAGTTTGAAGAAGTCATGAAACAGAATTTTGAAATGAGTGCGATGGGGGGAGATGAAGTTCTTTCTTGGACTTCAAGTTGAAGAGTTGTCTGATGTTATCTTTATCCACCAGACAAAATATGTTAATGACGTTTTGACAAAGTTCAACATGTCTGATACATCGGCTATCAGCACTCCTTTACCATTGAATCATGGTATCGGTCCTGATCCCAATGGGGAGAAGGTTGACAAAACCTTTTACCGATCCATGATAGGCTCATTGATGTATTTGACTGCTTCTCAGCTAGACATCATGTATGATACCTGTTTGTGTGCCCGATATCTATCAAATCCGAAAGTTTCACATCTCATGATCGTCAAAAGAATACTACGCTATCTCAAGGGATGTCGGGGGGTCAGTCTCTGGTATCCAAAAGACGATGAGTTTTGTTAAGGGTTTATTCTGATTCAGATTATGTAAGCTGTAAGCTAAATGCAAAATCTACAACGGCAGGGTGTCAGTTCTTCGACAAACGACTTGTCACCATGCAATGCAAGAAACAGACCACAGTTTCGTTGTCTACCTGTGAAGCTGAGTACGTAGCTACTTCTAGTTGCTGCTCTCAGGTTATTTGGATACAACAACAGATGCGGGACTACCGTTTGAATTTTCTTACTACCCCTATCTTTGTAGATAATAATGCAGCTATTTCGATCACTAAGAATCCGGTAAACCACTTTAAAACTAAACATATAGAGATACGGTATCACTTCATTCGTGACTGTTACGAAAAGAAGTTGATTACCGTAGATAAAATTCACACCGATGAACAAAAGGTAGATCTTTTCACCAAAGCTTTTGATAAGTAAAGAATTAACTGCTTATTAAAACTAATTGTTTTAAAAGTTTTGGGCGGTGTTGAAAAGAGGGTTACCGAGATTATAGGTGTGTTGGATACCTTCTGATCCTGAACATCATAGACAATTTTTTCTTTGTACATAGTTTTTCTTTTCATATGGTTTTAGGGAGAGTAAATTTTTAAGAAAAAACAAAAACATTGAAAAATATGAAAAAGCCAAAAACAGTAAAAACTCAAAAATGACAAAAACTACAAAATGTTGCTCCTTGCAAATGAGTTTTTGAAGCAAAAAGGGAAGATGATAGTAAATTGATCATCTGGTTCAAAATCCAGTAAAAAGTAGGCATAAAAGGTTATGTGCATAAATGTATTGGTGCATTGGTAGGCCTTTAAAACACACTAGTAGGGAAAAGTAAGTGATATAAACTTAAAAATTGCAAATTGATGGGGTATTAGTTTCTTACAAAAGTCTTGATAATGCTGGTAGAAATGTAATAGCTGGTCATACTCAAGCCTTTTAATCATAATGATTGCTTAAATTTTGTTAAAACATAGGTATCAGTAAGTGGTTAACACTTCAACGATGTATGGTTATATAGCCTTAAATCCTGTATTGATGAGATGCTTTAAGGTTCCTGGATTCATCGGGTCTTTATGCGGTTTATCATCTGGGTATTCATTTCGATGAATATTTAAATAAGCTTTAAAAAAAGCAAACCCGCAGATTAAGCTGTTTAATAAGTCATTAAACTTGATCACAAAAGTACTTATGTACAAATCATTACTGACTTGATCAAAATCCGCTATTAGACACACGTTGTCCCCTTGCTCGCGTCTTATTACCATTAAGAAACGTACCACAAGGGACACAACGTTTGCAAGCTGACAGATGAAATCATGCATACTCAACCATGGAACAGGACCTTAGGGTATTGCTTGATAACGGGGGTATGTCTTGTAGTGGGGATTATTTACTGATATGCTTACCATAAAAACTTTTTAGCTTTTGATTCTAAGGTTTAAGTCAAGTTAGGGTGACTATATAAAAATCAAATTAACCTTGAAGCAAGATTAGAGCTGATCATTCCTGATTTCTTGTGCTTAATTAAACCTATTAAATGTATCACAAAAATTCTTGAAACATTTGTTTAGAAGGTTTAGGTGGACAACAATACCAATGACTGACTTAACACCAGTCATAATAAACGCTAAAAATAAAACTGTGATGGAAGGGCAATTTTGTCAATATGATTCCCTGCTCAAACTCACAACAATATGTGATTTCAATTTTGTATTTTCATTTCATTTGATTTCATGTTTCTATTGAAAAACAAAAAATATTTTCTTTCTAATTTACTTTTCGACTCTTGATGGACAGGTGAACTATCTCTTTGGGAGTTTTCATTAGACATCGAATCTTGTTTCTGTTTAATCAAATCAAAATCAAAAGATCAAATGTTTATCTGCTTTACTCAAGGTCATTAATTTGGACTTGATAAAATAGTGTTGTTTTTTCACACCAAAGCTTATTTAAGTTATTCTTTCAATGTACAAGGACATTAATTTGTACTTGTGACATTACATGGGTGTGAACATGACTTGAATTCAAAGATTGATCAAGCATACTTATGCAACGTATAAGTATGAGACTTATACGTCGCATAAGTTATGCGCCGTATAAGTCTTACACTTATATACCGCATATGTACCCACTTATACATCGGTCTTAGGAATTACATATGCGCCATATATTTATCTAATACAATACTTATCCGTTCTGCATAATGACAAAGGTGTCATAACTGCTGAGACAATTGTGACAGGCTGATCACGAGAGAAATAGTGTTGCATAGCGGAAAGATATTTTTACTATTCTTGATTATAAATGTGTACAATCAGAAATCCATAAAACATACTGACAACAATTATTTGAGTGAAAATTTTCATATCTACTTGTTGATATACATCAGGTAACCTGATTTGAAGTTTATATGAGTGTGTTGAAGAGTTGGTTTTGAATTTGGTTGAAGCTTATTCGTAAAATCATTTATATTCAATTTTTTTTCCTTACACCGACCAATTTGTTTTGATGATTGCAGGTTACAATAGGAGGATGAAGGAATAATATGAAGATGATGAAGATGAGAGTCTGTTGGAAATGATTAAAAGTCAAAATCGTTGCTTTCAAATATCAAACCTTCATAAGTCGTTACTTTAAAATTTCATGTTTTTCTAGAGCATCTATTGAATGAAACTATCACGTATCAGATACAAGTAATAATCTAATCATATCCTTCTTATATGACTATTAGTAACCTGGGTGTTTCCAAGACTACTCCGTAGGAGTTCATGAAAAAGAGGTTACTTTTAAGAAAGAAAAAGTGTTTGAGATGAAAGATTGAAGATCGAAGACCTAGAAACATCAAAGGGGGAGTTTGTTAGAGCATAACGTCTATTGCTAGGGTCTTAGATGTATTAGATATGATTGTATAGGACTAAAAATGTCAAATGTATATTTTGTATGTTGTAGTCAACGCTTAAGTTTTCAAGTCAATGCATATCTTATGCGGCGTATATGATATACGTCGTATATCATATACGGACTTGATAAGCTTATGGATGTTTCCTATAAATAGGGGACTTATGCGTTTCTACTTAGACTTTTGGTCATTGTCAGAGAGAGAGAGTAGAGAGAGAAAGTGTGCAAAGTGTCATATCTTGTAATCTTTCTTGATATATATGAAATTGTGCTTAATGTTTACTTGTGTGTGTTCAATCTTAATAGATTTTGCATTTTGAGATACAAGCTGTAACAATCAGAGACCCTTACTGTAATCTACACCCAGATCACAGGTCATTTCATAATTATTTTTTGGTGAACAATGGTTCTTAACTATGGATCGTCTTATAAATGTGCTTACATGCTAAACGTGCTATTACTAATGTGATTACATGCTATATGTGTTATTGCTTGTCGTTATCACCGTCACAACTAGTTTAACATATTAATGTTACTTGTTTTGTTATTAGTCGTCACCATCATTAGCGTTAAGAATATAAGCATTTTATTGTTTTATATAACTTTGATATTATATGAATGAAATATTAATGTCATCAACTTTTTATTTGTAAGAACAATAATGGTAAAACGATTTTGCAATGCCATTTCTGGTAAACCGGCAAAACCTATATTTTACCGGTCAAATTATCATGAAATTATTCTAAATAATAATGATATGTAAAAGCATTATCTTTACAGAAAATTCTTTCGGTAAATCTTTTATTTATAATAATTTAAATAAAACACAATAATTTAACCATTAACTTTAACCGAAAGGTTTACCGGTCTTAGAACCGACCCTTGTTTTTAGCTATGATTTTTGAACTAAAATTTGGATGATATAACTTGAAGTAATATATCTGAAAGTGTTTCATCATAAAATATAAATATTTACTTAGAAAGACGAACCTTACACGTTTACGAGGTATTTACACTTTAAATCATAAAATAGATGTTTGAAAATTAAAATCTATAAAATAAAGTTTTCTTACAAGAAGCATACATAAAATATTTTATTTTAGTGATATAAAATATTATATTAACTTACGTTGCCTTATTTTGCCAAGACACGACAATTAACCGCGATTTTTGTTAAGCTGACACGTACCGAACAAAGAGTCTTATGAAATACAAAACTGAAATTTTTACATTTTATCAGTAAGTTATTTATTATATAAACTATTATTTGGTTATAAGTTATTTTTATAACATTTGGTGAAGTTTCTAAACTTAGAATTATTTCTTTTTGCCAATAACCGAATTTCAGGGACAAAAATCGTGTACTTGAAACTCGTTGGAATTTCACGGACTGAAAATTATACATCTTTTTATATATGTTTATAGTAAATAATATGTCATATTATAAAGGATTTTAGCTTACGTAAGCATAGTAACGGGTCGTTACGTTTAAAACCGCTAATACCCGTAATAAACAGCATGATCGTTTCTTTTTATAAAACCGAGTATGTTTTTCGGTAAAAAAAAGCATTAGAATTACTAGTATTGATATGGTACGATAGTTTAAAGTCGTTTGGCATCCAAAACTTAACGGAAACCCAAACTTACTAAAAATATTAGCTTTGTCAAAACTCGTCAAAGTGGTGTGTCCTAATATTTACTTGTTATACATGAACTATATGACCAACAACATGACGTAGATGCTTTAAAGATGTATATGTATGGCCTTTTCTAAATGGGAAACTTTATTTATTAGAACCTCGTACATCATTCAACACATAGAGTTGACTAATACATAATACTTGGAAAGGTTATTGTTGAATTAGCACTAGAAAACCAAACTTAATTAATAAATGACTGACAATAAGTCATAACATTTCAACATACCGAAGAGCTGAATCGAACGACAACTTTAATAACAAATATTACATTGTTGTCAAATTACTTGCTGTTATATACATACTACACATACTTGGTGGTTCCTTGCGTAGTGTCAAGCGCATAGATTGCCTTTCAATTAAACATATTGCATACGGACTGAGGTGAGTTTCGTGCTGCCCTTTTTAGTTAAACTTTTTGGGCTGGATACATGCTGGTTTTACTTATGGTATGATGTTTATCAAGACTTGTTTTCTGCCATGATTTTTTCCCACTTAAAATTACACAAACATTAACTCAAGGATTGAGCTTAGGGCTCATATGGGTAGTACTATTTGGGAGACCCCCACGCACAGTGACCCTATGTCGGGTAAACAACACTGAGGTCTGCGGATCGTTGCAGCATATGGCCTAAATGTTTGGATTATTGCTTGGCAGAGATCGGGGACAGGTTGTAAGTCAAGGGGAGACTTATGATCGAATGCAGGATTGATTGTGGACTTCATTGATGTGCACCATGCTTTATACTTACATACACGCAAACTTGCGCACTTTTATAAATTAACTCTTTTATGTGTATGTGAGCTAAACTCACGAACTCACCAACTTTTTAGTTGACACTTTTTAGCATGTATTCAGGTATTATATGGATAGAAATTTGGATTAACATTGTAATGAGTATGCCTAAGGATAGAGACGCATGCCGAACATGAACAAAGAAGATTAGATGCCAAGATATTAGTAGAACCTATCACGGGATTGCAGTAGTGTCAGAGAAGAGATAGTTGTGTAGTTACACTCTGTCTTAAATACTAAGTGCAAACGTTGTAATATATATTTATCAATAATATTCCGCTGCTTTACAATATATTACATTTTTCTAACTCCTTTTACAACTAAGTGATACAAATCCAAGCCAATCCTAGGCTGCTTTACTTCATACTAGTACACTCGCATCAATTCACATAATCTCGATAATAGCCTAAACACGTAGCACATAAGCGATCTACTTCACTTTTCTGGACACCTAAAAAGCATGTTGAAAGCAGGTCAACTACAAATAGTTGGTGAGTTTCATAGGTTTTAACGAAATCGGTTCTGCGTACCACACAGTTATAGTTTGTATGTACACGCGTATGTAAAAATGCATTTACGTTTGTATATATGTACATTTGTATGTTTGTATGTACATATGTATGTGTATATGCTTATGATATAAGTTTGAAAACTATGATAAAATCGTAACTGTTCGTTCGTACTACGTGCCTTCATTTTCCACGTAAAATCAACCACTATGGCCCCCCTTTCACCCACAATGGTTCCATGTAAAATCAACCACTGTGCCCCCCCCCCCTTCTGCCCACAACGATTCTACGTAAATGCAGCCATTACATAGTGTGTGTATATAAATATAACTATACATATATCTAGTATTTCCTACGCTATAGGGTTTTCTACGGCTACTCACTTAATATATATATATATACACACACAACATACATATATAGTATTTCCCTCGTACCACCAATCATTGTGGCCCCCATTCCAACCACAATATGTATAATCACAGTATTTCCTTGGCTTTCATGTCATAATCAAGTTAGTTTGTTTAGTTGTAGCAGAACTTGACTCATAGGCCATACTCAACTTTAGTTTGTTACTATTGTGGCCCCCCTTCGCCCACAATAGCCTCCTGGCCTCCATTGCCCACATTTTTCTCATGGTTGTCACAGACCACGCTATCCCCATGGCCATTACAGACCATGTTATCCCCATGGCCATTACAGACCACGTTATTCCCATGGCCCTTACAGACCATGTTATTCCCATGGCCTTCACAGACCATGTTATTTCCCCAATTTGATATATTTAACATCACATAGCGTGTTTTGTATAAACATATAGTCACATGTAATTTTGTAATGTTTTGGTATTCGCACTATCTCCACTTAACTTACGATTCAACAATACTATTCATCTTCCATCAGCATGTAATCAACCATTATGTTTGTGGGGACTTTTCGTATATGTATGTTTGGATAATTCAAATCCTGAACTGTTTTCAAATAGATACACATATATAAAGATGCTTTCCACCCCAAAAGTTTGTAAAAAGTTTGAAAAGATGGGTCATGAAACTCACAAATTAGTAGTTATTCAACCCGGTATCGGATAGTGGCTCGTTCTACTTTCTCACACTCAAACCCTATAATCAATATCATAATAATATTAATATTTTAATATAATTATAGTCTTCCTACTAAGCCGGGCTGTATATCTAGTCTGGGTATAGGAGTACATTGTGATGTTGTTCAATGTGCAGTACTAAAAACCGAACTTGGCTCCGTTTCCCCGTTTCACCACCTGGGCCAAGTTGTTCATTTACGCGTTTAGAAAACAGGTATGAGTATAGAAACTTCGGTAAGCATGTTGGTTGATAAAATGATTAATTTATAAAGAAAGATCATAAATTAGGGGTCTGGATTTGCTACGGGGCTCAATTCCGTTTACTCAGTCTGGTTTGGAGAAAAACGCACACAATCTATCCAAATTGTTCGGATTTCTCACAAAAAGTTTGGTTTTACTTAATTAACCCAAAAATATGGTTTTTGATCACTCTTGATGTTCTGATATTCCAGCAGGTTCGTCAATCGCGAACTCGTCGGTTTTTATCAGAATTGAATTTGTTTAATCTTCAATTTAGCACAGTTAATTATCCGTTTATCATTAATCTATGAAAATTTATACACTTGTCAAGTAAAATATGTAGATTTTTATAAATATATTTCTGGAATTATTTACTAATTATAAAAATTCATTTTATATGCTATATTTAGCCCGAAAATCGTCCGTTTATACTAAACAATTTCTGAAAAATCCAACAAAATTCCTGAGTTATCCAATTACTTCCCAAAACAACCTGCAAAATTCCCAGAACTTCATACTTTTGCCAAATTATCTTTTCGAGCCAAAAATGACTATAAAAACTCGAATATGCGCGAATCCACAAAAAATAGCTAGGGTTTTCTAAATGGTCCCAAATTTCATGTATGATCATATTATAACAAATCTGATTTCGCCATGAAAGTTCATAATATTTCAAGTATTTTAATTATTTTTCCCAAATAGACATCCCTATTCGGTAATAAATTCGCCAAATATTTGGATGGTCGAAAAATCACCAAATTTGGACAGGGACTCATTCATATGGTCCTTTATGTGCCTACAAATTTTTACAAGCTAACAATATGTGCATCACAATCTAACCCTAAACAGCCCCTAAATAAGTGTTTCGGCAATACCTTTGCGGTTTTCGACTGTTTCAACCCTTTTCTTACTTTTCCGGATTCTTGGCCTTCTAGCTAGAGTAACTACAGGTCCTATATCACAAAACCAAACATGTATCATCAAAAGATCAGTCTTGAAGCTTAGGGCTTCGGTTATGGCTTTAAACCAAACTTTGGACAGTAAAAACGTGATTTAAACCCCTTAATCTGTGTTTATGGCCAAGAAACTTATCAAGACAGGTTCCTGACCATGTGTAGGATCAAACATGTTTTTGGACAATTTTTAGGGTTTTTGCATGGTTAGAATATAATCAAGAATCATTATTTATGCAAAAACTTGTGTTAAATCAAGCTCAAAATAGATCAAAATGGTATGTTACCTTAGGGTTTTTTATGGTGAGCTTGTAGAGCAGCAGCAAGAGATGTGGAATTTGGAAATTTTATGAAAATATCTATTGTGCACTTACATAAATATGGAGAAAACAAAAAAGGGGGATAAGTCCACTTTGGCGGTCTGGAGTTTTTGGGCCCCCTTTGGGCCCAATTTTGGCCCGTTACTCTCGGTTTGCATGCTTAAACATGAAATCCCAAGTCCAAGTTTATTTCGAGTTTGGTTTTTGGCGCGAAAAATATATCGGGTACAACAAATAGCGCGAAAACAAGTCTTTTTCGGCCAATTTCTATAAATTTAGAAAAATATACCATTTGTTTGTAAATATCGAAAATATGTTCATGGATCACTTAAAACATCCCCAATAGATGTTTTGTAGGTCTTTTTTGGCTTAACGGATGATACAATGCTTGTTTTGTAACTATCTCTCGCGTTTAAAGTCATAGCGGGTAGTTAAACAAGCATGTTTTCGTTTAACTAGTTTGCTATCGTACTAAAGCCATAATATCAATATGATTACTGAATATTAAATATATATCACTTATATATTACCCCCCCCCCCCCCCCGGGATATCTGGGTCATAACCAGACCCGTTCAGTTATTCGTCTATTCGTTACGCAATAAACGGTTAATCGCTTATTTGATAAACAATTATTAAGGCCTACTCGATTTTGTCACGCATGTCACATTCACACTGCAAAGACCAAGACCAAACCAGTATAGGATAAGTTTTAAGTGCCTATAGAGCTCTAATATTTGAGTTATATATATCTTTAAGGGTTGGTTTTTGGAATTGACTAGTTCCATAATTTGGCTTATAAGAACTCTAAGACTTGATTTAGAGGATTAAACACTAAGTGATAACCTGATTGATTTAAAAGTGTGCATACATGATAAGTTATCAATTTTCTTATGGATGCACGTAAGATCTTTATGCACGCATGATCAGTATTATTATTTGTAGGGTACATTAATTTGATTGGAGCGAGTTATGCTCAAGACCATCTGCCAATAACAGAAGGCTACTATATTAAATGGAGTGTGTTATGCTCGAGATTATTTGGGAACTTTTGATCCTGTTTGTGTTAAACATTTCCTTTCATATTTAGCAAAAAAGGATGCACTTTGTGCCTTCATCGATACTCCTACGAGGCCATAGACTGATTTATATAGGTGCCTATATTGATTACTCGGAGTTACATGCTAGAATCAGAGCTTGCCAAGGGAAATACGAAACTATAATTATATACAAAACCATAACATTTAAGACTTGACGAGAATATGCTAGAATGATCATGCAAGGCAAACTTATAATTATGGGTGTACAACGTAATTATGAATTTGCAAGTGCGCATGAATTTTGATAAACCCTAAATGGTAACAAAAACCACAAAAAAAAATAATGTACAAAATATCCTCACCATGAATAAAAATAATGTCGGCCACATTATTGAATCAAATCTAGATCAGACCAAGAATACCTAAATCTAAAATATCATGAATGTGAACGACAACAATAATGGGCACAACAGAAATCAAAACTTTAAAACACTTTGTGAATTATCAACTGCCCACAATGGCATGACGGTATCATTCCTTCTCCTTATCATTGGAACCTAATGTATTCAGTCTATTAATTGTCTTCTTTAGTGAACCCAAGTAACCTTTTAATGCTCTTTTGTGAATCCCGTCACACTTAAATCTTCTTGAACAATCCATTTCCATACCTTGGGTTTCTTACGTTCACAAAGCACACAAGATAACCTTCTATGATGCATGACTCCTAATCCAACATACAAGTATCATCATGAAGAATTTTAGAATCATAACCAACTAGGCTAGCAATTGACGAACCACATCAACTTGGCAAGAATGCAAAAGATTGATTTTGTACTTCCTTCCATTATTAAAATTTATTTATCTTTTTGCAACAAATTATCTGTCCGGCTACTCCTATCAACGGTGATGCATCCCTAAATTATATGGCTACAATCGATGGCAAATGTGTAACTAACACGATCTGCTCTACTTTGACAGTGTTCTATTTACGAGAATAATGATTTTACTCTTTAGGACCCCACGTCATATGCTTCTGGCTTTGATCAAATTCGTTTAAACCGCATATTAGATAACTATAATATTGATAGTAAGGCTATAGTAATTTTTTTTTTGAATTTTGTTAAAATTAACTAAAACTTTTCTTGGACTTTACATACTAGATTTAAGCATTTATGAAATAAAATTTAAAGTGTTAACACTTCTTAAAAATTTTACCTCCTTCAAGCCTATAGTAAGCTTTTATTCAATTAAGCTTTTGAATGCAAAGAAGTTAACATCTTGTATGGAGTTTCATATTCCAAGATGACGTCTTAATGCTAGTTTCATTTATACATACATTTTCAAAACAAAAGGGGTTTAGCGAATAAAGACTTCTTGCTAAATATCAATCATACAACATTACTTTTCGTACCTTACGAAAATAATAAAGTTTATTTTCTTTAATATATATATTTATTTATGATTTTAGTGTATCTAATCTTTGTATTTTCACTACTAATTAAGTTAAATTCTAGTTACAAAAAATGTTACTCGAGTTCATGTCCTGGTAAAATTTTCTTCACAGCTCCTATTGGACTAGACAACTTCATGCGATGACCTTTCTTAAGACTACCCTAGTCCCCAAAGAGGAGATTGTTGACACCAATGCCAACATCTCGGTTTTGCTCAACTTAGTTGAGCTAATGACCGTACATCAATAAGTTGCAACTTTTAGATTCAAAAGGATTATTAGGATTCTCGGACGCCAATTAGTTATTTTTATTAGTGATTGCCCCTCCGATGTATTTACAATCGTTTTTGTGACTAACATGACGAGTATTTTTCCTAGCGCCTCATTTAAACAAACTTCCATAAGGGATATCGTTCTAGTTTGGTATTAATAAGTCGCAATACTATACCTCTGTAAGGCCCCGCATCCCGGAAACCCCACAGTTGGTAATCATACAAAACGCTCGTGAAAATAAATAAACTTAAAAACAATTCTTTGCATTAAAATAGCATTACATAGTATAATTCGGCGGAAAACGTAAATAGATGAATAAGTTCCCAAAATCAAAATTAATTGTAACTTTTAAAAGTCTTTTGAAATACTGGTCTCTTTTCTTACAGTTCGAGTCCAAGCATTCGGGGACGCTCGGATCCCTCGAACCAAGGCTCTGATACCAACTTGTAAGGCCCCGCACCCCGGGAACCCCACAGTTGGTAATCATACAAAACACTCGTGAAAATAAATAAACTTAAAAACAATTCTTTGCATTAAAATAGCATTACAGAGTATAATTCGGCGGAAATTGTAAATAGATGAATAAGTTCCCAAAATCAAAATTAATTGTAACTTTTAAAAGTCTTTTGAAATAAAAGATTCAAAAGTAATTCTTCATTCCAGTATGCCCTTCACCGTCCAAGTAGCTCCGTGCACGTCCAAGTGATAAGGCATCCTCTTCCTAACCTGAAACTCACACTAACATGCACACAAAGTCAGCTTAAGTTGAGTGAGTTCAAGTTTTAAATAAGTAGCAACAGTTTTTAATAACCATTCCAACGGTTTTAAAACAGCAAACGGAAGTACATCGGTTAGGTCACCACATTCAATAAATCGTCATTCTTACGTGTGAGCATCTCTATACGTGCATTCCTATATATATCAATATATATACATATAACATTCAATAATAACATTCAGGGCCGAGAAAACGTACAACCCAAACACGTAACATTCAGCGCATGCAAACACGAAGTAGGCATACGCAACATTCAGTAGTCGAGACGACTACACACATTCAGGGGCAAGCAAACGTACAACCCAAACACGTAACATTCGGCGCGTGCAAACACAAGGTAGGCATACGCAACATTCAGTAGTTGAGACGACTACAACATTCGCCAAATATTGGCCATTCTAAATATATATAAATATATATATACATACACATTCTATAACATTCCAAGGCCTACCGATACTAGCAAGCCTATGTAAAACCATTCAAAACATTTCATCAAGTAAGAAAAACACTTAGGTGTGCATGCTAGCCCAAAACTTAAAAAGAGTTAAACGGGGCATCGAGAACTCACCTGCAAAATCAATCGAACACCTGCAACGAGCTAGGAAAATCCCTAAGTGCACCATCACAAGCAAGGGCCTGTAAATTATACACAACACGTTACTAAACTAGACCATAAGAACACTCTTGCCTAATGGGCCGTTGAAGCCCAACACTATGGCCCAAGGCCCAACACTTGGCCCAAGGCCCAACACTTAGCTCAAGGCCCAACAACTTGGCCCAAGGCCCAACAACTTGGCCCAAGGCCCAAGGGTAATCAAATCGGGACGAATGCGCGTGTAATAAACCTTAAAACCATTTGTTAAACGAATTAGCCCTAAATGGACCAAATTCCATTTTAAATCTTTTTATCCATCAAGATTATGTCACCCGAGTTGATAGGGTTGACGGTTCCTTTTTACAACTCTTACTTTAACGTTTAAACGAAAATTCGCGCACCGTCGACTCGATTGAATAAGCACTAACCACAACATCCCCGAGCATCAAAAAAACTAATTTTCCACAGCCCTTAAACCCCCCTAGGGCTGTACAAACTCATTCGGTCGGTCACCCGATCAATTAACGCATCAAACTCAACAATTTGTAATTTTACACCCGATAAACCCTAGTTTTCGAACTAAAATCGATTGACCAACCTAAACACCTCCAATGACCACGAAATTTTAATATGATGTAAATGCCATACCTAAGGATCTTTCTACACCGGAAACTCTAATTTTTATCCACGGGAAGTGGGTCAATTACACCTTGGCCGAAAATCTGTCCAACGAAAAGTTACGGCACAATTGAGCATCAAAACGATTAGGGGTGAGCAAAAAGAGCTTTGGGGATTGTAGTACATACCTTGAGCTACTTCTAGGAGCTTGGAATCGAACAAAAAGCCGAAGCAATGAAAGGGGAGAGGGGCTGGAAGAGGCCGATCGGCAGCTGCAGCTAGGGTTTCTTCCTTTTTTTTGTTTAATGATATATTACAATTATTTTTCATCCAAGTCCCTCTAATTTGCAAGATTTGGCGACTTGCAAGGAAGGTTAAGTGTTTTAACGTAGCGGGGATTACATAAAGGTTCTCGAGAAACGTCGGTTAAGTCCCGAGAGTTATACATATTTTACATGCGCTAAATCATTGAACCGGAAGTTTGACAGGTGTTACAAGTCCACCCCCTTACAATGGGATTCGTCCCCGAATCCTGAGGCGACAGAAACAACTGCGGATACAGCCTCATCCTCTCATCTTCGGATTCCCAAGTAGCCTCGGAACCTCTACGGTGCCTCCACTGCACCTTCACTGGCTTAACCACCTTGTTCCGCAACCGCCTTTCCTGACGGTCAAGTAAAACAATAGGCTCCTCCACATAGTTCAGCTTACTATCAAGCTCAATATCCTCAAGAGGCACATGGGCCTCCTCAGCCGCTAAACACTTCCTCAAGTGGGACACATGGAAAGTAGGATGAATCCCCGCGAGCTCCTCAGGCAAATCCAGCCTATATGCTACCTCACCGACTCGGGCCAATATACGAAACGGGCCGATAAACCTCGGACTGAGCTTCCCCCTCTTACGAAAACGAATAATGCCCTTCCAGGGAGAAAATTTTAACATAACCCGATCCCCAGCCTTGAACACGATAGGCCTTCGCCTTTTATCTGCATAAGACTTCTGACGATCCTGCGCGGCCTTCATAAATGCTTTAATCTTGTCGAGCTTCTCAGTCGTAGCCTTGACCACCTCTAAACTACCCAACTGCTTTTGACCAATGGAACCCCAACAGACTGGAGTCCTACACCTCCTACCATACAACATTTCAAACGGTGGCATCCCAATCGTGACGTGATAACTGTTATTATACGAGAACTCTACCAATGGTAAGTGACGGTCCCAACTACCACCAAAGTCGATAACGTAAGCCCGCAACATATCCTCGAGAGTCTGAATGGTCCTCTCGGACAGACCATCCGTCTGCGGGTGATAAGCAGTACTGATGAGGAGTTTGGTGCCCATCTCCTCGTGAAACCTTTTTCAAAACCTGGAGGTGAAACGCGTATCCCTATCCGAAACAATCTCACAAATAAACACATCGGCCAGCTGCTCAGAATTAAAAGTCTCTCGAATCGGCAAGAAATGAGCGCTCTTGGTCAATCTATCCATGATTACCCAAATGGTGTCATAATTACCCCTAGGAGTACGAGGCAATTTAGTCACGAAATCCATAGTAAGATGCTCCCATTTCTACTCAGGTATTTCCAACGGCTGAAGTTTCCCAAATGGCTTCTGATGCTCGGCTTTAACTTGTAGACACGTCAAACACTTAATCACGTACTGAGCCACCTCAAACTTCATCGCAGGCCACCAATAATTCTTTTTCAAGTCTTGGTACATCTTGGTCGCACCCGGATGAATGGAATAGCGCGACTTGTGCGCCTCATCCAAAATTTTATCTCTGAAGCCCCCATACCTCGGTACCCATAAACGACCATCCTTATATTTCACCCCGTCACCGACGTCGTCCAACAATTTCTCCTGACCCCAAACACGTTCTAACATAATCCATTACACCTGAAACGCTTCATTCTGGACGTTGGCTATTTGTTTCAAAATATCGGGTTTTAGGATAAGCTCGTAAGATTTTACACGAATCGGCTTCAGTCTCTCCTTCGGCTCAACGCGTCAGCCACCACGTTAGCCTTACCTGGGTGGTACGTAATCTCCAAATCATACTCCTTAATCAACTCCAACCATCGTCGCTGGTGCATATTCAGTTCCTTTTGTTCGAAGAAATACTTTAAACTCTTATGATCGGTATAGATAACGCAAGGAACACCGTACAAATAATGTCTCCACAACTTAAGCGCAAACACTACCACCGCCAGCTCCAAATCGCGGGTAGGATAATTCGCCTCATGAGGCTTCAACTGCCGTGAGGCATAAGCGATGACTCGACCTCGCTACATCAAAACACACCCAAGCCCTGATAAGAGGCATCAGAATACACCACCAAATCATCGGTGCCATCAGGTAAAGCTAAGATCAGGGCATGCGTCAATCGGTTCTTCAACTCGAGAAAAGCCTCCTCCTGTTCCGTACCCCAAACGAACTTAACATTGTTCTTAGTCAGCTTGGTCAGTGAAGAAGCAATTTTCGAAAAATCGGGAATAAAGTGGCGGTAATACCCCACCAAACCCAGAAAACTACGGATTTTAGTTGGGGACTTAGGAGACTCCCATTCATTCACGGCTTCCACCTTTGCAGGGTCAACCAGAATACCACTTGGGTTAATAACATGGCCCAAGAATTGGACCTCACGTAACCAGAAGGAACACTTAGAAAATTTTGCATACAATTTGTTCTTCCGCAGTGCCTCCAACACTTCCCTGAGATGACCGGTGTGATCGGATTCACTTTTAGAGTACACAAGAATGTCGTCGATGAACACAATAACCGAACGATCGAGCATCGGTCTACACACCCGGTTCATAAGATCCATGAACGCAGCCGGTGCGTTGGTCAAACCGAAAGACATCACCAGAAATTCGTAATGTCTATAACGAGTGCGGAAGGCAGTCTTAGGAATATCTTCCTCCCCAATCTTCAGCTGACGATACCCGGACCTAAGATCGATCTTCAAGAACCAATTGGCCCCTTGGAGTTGATTAAATAAGTCGTCGATCCTCGAGAGCGGGTACCGATTTTTAACAGTGAGCATATTCAACTAACGGTAGTCAATGCACATTCGCATGCTACCGTCCTTCTTCTTAATGAAAAAGACCGGGGCACCCCAAGGCGAGATGCTCGGTCGAATAAAGCCCTTGTCGAGAAAGTCTTCCAACTGAGCCATAAGTTCCTTCATTTCATTCGGCGCTAGGCGGTAGGGAGCTCGAGCAACGGGCTTGGCGCCCGGTACAAGGTCTATCTGGAACTCGACCTCGCGATCTGGCGGCACATCTGACAAATCATCTGGAAATACATCCGGGAAATCCCGAACAATAGGGACATCACCGACGGTAGCCACCTCGGTATTCACATTCATAGCATACGCCAGATACGCCCCGCACCCCCGATGCATCAATTTTATTGTCTTAAGCATGGATATAATATGTGGCTTCGTAACATTTCGAACACCGAAGACCGAAATTCAAGTCCCATCCGGGGCCCTTAGATGTTGAAGATTGGTAGAATTGCCGTAATTATAGCAAGCCCTAACGAGATTAATGATTTGAGCATAAGGGATGGCTTGGTTGGGTTGGTTTGATAGTGCGAACCGCGGTTGAGCAGTTTGCACACGGGGTTTTTCTCGGAAGTATTGGTTGAGATGGCCGAATCATTGGCAATTGGTGCACACTCGGCAAGTGGATTGGGCCAGATGGTGACATTGGTAGGTGTTGCAATATGGGTGTGGGCTAGTGTATGGTTTCTTGGTTGGAGGGCCTTGTTGGGCTTGTGATTGGGCTATGACATAGTTTTGTGAATTCGGCTTTCGTTTGTTATTGTCATAATGAGATGAGTTGTGGTTGTGGTTGTGTTTGGAGGATTCGGCCTTTGAGGGTTCGGGCATGGAATCTTTAGCGGGCTCGGATGCAGGCTTTTTGGAACTCTTCCGCGTCAAGGTCCCGTCCTTAACGTGGTTTTCAGTGAGGGTACCGGCTAGGGTAATGGCATCATGATGTTCTTTCGGGTCACGACTTAGGACGGAATCTTGGGTTTGCATCGGAAACCCGTGATGTACTTGTCAATCGCACCCTCTAAGGGAGTGACCATGTGCGGAATAAGAAGGCTCAATCCGTGAAACCGATCGTTGTAGGCGGTATTATCACCTCCCTCTTCGACCTGTGCCGTAAGTGCAGTGCTCGTGTCCACCGAATGCATGGCTCGCGATATGGAATCGGCGGTCTTACCTCCTCTGGCGGGTGGTCTCTAGTATCCACTCATAGCTAGCCCATTAAACAACGCGATTCACTCATCCGGGTCCTTCGTCGTCAACAGATTTCCTCCCGCCGCCATGTCAAGCATGTTCTGGGTCGCATACGTCACTCCATTATAAAACTTCTCGACAACCGCCCAATATTGCAAGCCGTGGTTCGGGCACAACGCTAACAGATTCTTAAATCGCTCCCATACCTCGTAGAAACTCTCGGTGTCCTCCATCTGAAAAGAATGAATCTGATTAACCAGACGAGCAGCCTTAGCCGGAGGATCGTATTTCTCAAGAAATTGGGTCTGCATGGCAACCCAAGTAGCTATAGAGCCTTGTGGGAGAGACTCGAGCCACAGACTCGCATGATCAACGAGTGAAAAAGGAAAAACACGGAGTTTCACGGCGTCTTTGGATACGCCAGTAAGATGGAAAGTGTCGCAGATACGCACGATGCGAGTAAGATGAGAATACGGGTTCTCGTGAAGCAACCCGTGAAATTGAGTAGAATGAGAAATAGTATTCAGAATGTTCGATGGAATCTGCCAGTTCGTAGTAACTCCAATGGCAGGTGGTGCGATGCTGGATCTCGTGCCAACATTGGCCGGACAGGCCCGGTCTACAACTGTCCTCCTCGGTTCGGCCATAACCCTATCCCTATCGTCGATGTCAGAAAACGTGGGGAAGAGACTAGACTACCAACGGATGAAGAGGTAGACGATGGTGAAATGGTGAGACGTCTCTCACACAACTCTCTCTGGCACGGGAAATGCTTCAGTGTCGGGTGGGCCTCTAGATCGAGTCTGTCGCATAAAACTATAAAAATCAATCAAAGTAGCCAAACTATTATAACAAATAAGCAAAGCAAAACAAAAAATAATTACAAGTAGCACTCAAGGTAAATCCTAACTCGAGTCGCTCACAAAACGCCTAAAACTGTGTCCCCGGCAACGGCGTCAAAAACTTGATGTGCGTCGGATAACCCTCACAACTAAGCTTTAAATATAAAACGAAAATCCTAAAACCAAACACAACCGGCAAGTGTACCGGTCACAAGAAGTATAGACCTAGGAAGTCCGAGTATCGAACACGTGGACACGTAAGGACGCTAACGATCACTAACCCTAGACAAGACCTACCCAAGAATAATAATTAATTGATTTTGATTTTCTTAAAACTTAACGGACTAACTGCACTAATTGACAAAAGTTACCAAAAATAGAAAACTTAACGACAAACTAACTGTGTTAACTTAGGATGGAGAAAAACGTCTACCTAGGTCTGAATCAAACTGTAGGCCTAACAAGCCAACGGATTGAATGATATCTAGACACCGGTCCCTAAAGATGACACGACTAAGGATCGCTCGGGCTCACTGGATCACCTCTCGGTCTCACTCAATAAAGCTTAACTACTTTAATCGGCTAAAACGACCAAACCGGGAAAAATTGTTAACGTGTTCTAATGTTGACTCACCTCTCGGTCTCACCAACACTAGACCCTAATGGCAATGAATACTACATAACCAAGGATAGTGGAACAATTCAACTTAAACCAAAATAGATCAACTAGTCGCTCAAAACACTTAAACCTTACAAGAAACGAACTCGCTCTCGCACAATTGTTATTCTAGCATGAAAATGCCATGAGACAACCCTAACTTCTTATCACCTCTCTGTCTCTAAGAAGGTGTCTAACCCTACGGATGTACCTACCGCAAACAAACCCTAAACACAAAGTCTAGAATCAAACAAGCACCGATCAATCAATACAAAACTAATCAACCAAAGCAAGAGGTTTAAGCAATGAATTAACAAAATTTCCAGCCCTTAAACACAACCTATTTCATGTCTAAATCAAACTTTACAATAACAATATACGTCTATCAATCAAACAATCCAATGAACTCATCAAACACTAACAATAATCATCATTCCTAGGTAGAACCGACAAGTTTAGCCTCTAATCATATTTGGACAGCCATGAATACTCAACAAAAACATCTTATAACTCATTCCAATCATCTTAACAATCACTCAATGATCAAAAAATATCATAAACAAATGAATCTCTCAAGCAATTGCAAAACAACTTAACAATTGAACAAGAAAATCAAAGTGTTGAACAATGTTATGAAAGAAAGGATATGGATGAATTCCGGGCTGCTCCTTGGCTGTAAAAACTGATGGTGAATGATCGCGAGGCTTGGTTCTTGTCTCTTCCTTCTTCCCTAGCCGTCACAAGCTCCAACCCTAGCTTTTCTTTTCTTTTTTTCTGCTGAATTTCCGATCGGAAATTGTGTGTAGGCTTAGGGTTTTTTTTTTTTCTTTTTTATGTTATAATATAATGTAGGGCTTGGCTTGTCCATGATGTATATGGGCCGGGCTTTGAGTTTTACTTGAAAATGTTTGCGTAAAAGGCCTTTAAACTGCTCAAGAAGCTCGGTTTTTCTTCCTTTAACCTGAAACCTACAAGATAAATAAAAGTATGTAAAACCTAGATAATATAAGTTAAGTTACATTAAATACAATATAAAAACATAGATAAAAGGTGCGGAAAATAAGTGTATTTTATAACACATCAACCTTCATGCAGATCATCTAGTTAGCTTACATATGATGTCCCCAACTGTTGATCTTTTAAGGTGTCATGCTTTATGGAATTTTACTAAGTTAAAATAACTTAGTCATATATTTACATTTAGCGATTGTCCGATCTTCGATCTGTCAAAACAAAGTTATATAATCTTGGCGATAAAGTCCATTACTGGCGATAAAGCCTTTGCACTGGCGACTAGGCCTTTACTTGAGAGACATGAAAATGTCTTAGCTTGACATAATACTAGGGAAAGTCCCAAACGTACGGGCATGTAAATGCCAAAACTTGAGATAACATGAAAATGTTATAAACCTTAGATAACATGAAAATGTTATAAACCATATGTGTGACACGTCTGTCACTTATCATAAGGATTCGATATATAGCCAACAACAAACGGATTATCAGCTGGTCTGGTCTGCCTGCCTCAAACTACATCCGAATCATCGTGCGCTCCAGGCGATCGTTAAAAAGGTGAAGACCTTTAAACCTTAAGAGATATCCAAGATATCTTATTCATGCACTCCTGGCTTTCGTTAGAGAGGTGAAAACCTTTAAACCTTAGGAGATATCAGGGATATCTTATTCGTGTGTGAGGTGATCAGCCTCTGACTTTTGTGAAGATAACGTATCCTTGGGATAACTGCAAAACACTAAAATCTTGATGAGGCGTGGCTAACACCCCTCCGATTCTTAAGTCAGTAAACTTGATTAAGAGGTAATAAAGTTCAAAAGTATAAACGTAGATGAGGGAACATACCTTTATCCTGAGGATACGAACATACCAGCCAAGGGTACTAGCAAAAATATGCCTTAAGATGGATAGCATTCCAAGCTCTTGGTATAGGAACACCTTCCATAGTGATTAACCTATAGGCCCCTTTTCCTACTTCTGAATCAATCAAGCAAGGACCTTACCACTTGGGAGCTAGCTTTCCATCTGCTAGGTTAGTGGTATTCTGAAATGCCTTTCTTAACACCATATCTCCTACTTGGAATCTTCGAATCCTGATATTCTTATTGTAGGACTTGGCTATTCTTTGTTGGTATGCTGCCATTCTGATCCTGGCGAGATCTCTGAGTTCATTAACGGTATCCAGGTCTTCAATAAGGCTTTGGTTGTTGGACTCAGTATCTTGGATGCTGGTTCTTGCTATGGGGATCACCATCTCTGTAGGGATAACAGCTTCGGTCCCAAACACCAAGGAGAAAGGTTTTTGTCTCGTTGCATTTTTTGAAGTGGTTCTATCAGCCCAAAGAACAAATGGTAGTTCTTCAGGCCATTTTCTCTTCTTAGATCCCAATTTCTTCTTTAATTGTTGATGATGATCTTGTTACTTGACTCTGCTTGACCATTGGCTTGAGGATGTACTAGAGTCGAAGTCACCATCTTGATTCCCTAACATTGACAAAAGTTGGTTGTTTTACTACCGATGAACTGTGATCCATTGTCATAGACAATCTCTGCCTGTGACATTTGAGACAAAACAAGGTACACCTCAATACGTATTTATCGATTCAGCAAATAAACGCTTTTTGCATAACAAACAAACGATTAACCGAAGAGGTCGAGTTATGACCCAGATATTCCAGGGGGCCGTCTATAAGTGATAAATGTTTAATACAAGCTAAAATATTCGATAGCAAACAAGTTAAACGAAAACATGCTCGTTTAACTACCCCGCTATTTAATTAAACGCGAAAGATAGTTACAAACCAAGCATTGTATCATCCGTTAAGCCGAAAAAGACTTACCAAACACTTATTTGAAATGTTTTAAGCGATTCGTGAAAATATTTTCGTTTTTTACAAACATATAGTATGTTTTTATAATTTTACACAAAAAATAGCCAAAAAAACACTCGTTTTCGCACTGTTTAATACACCTGATACGTTTTTTCGCACCAAAAACCGAACCCGAAATAAATTTGGACTCGGCATTTCACGTTAGGGCATGTAAATCAAGAAAAGTGGGCCAAATGGGCCCAAAAGGGGGCCCAACAAACCCAGCCCGCCAAAGTTGAAAAAAAAAGAAAAAAAAATCTTTATTATTATTATTAAGTTTACTAATATATATATATAATAACCCTAGATATTTTTGGACATCAAAATTGATGAAAAACTGCTGGAAAACCTTTCTTCCTCAGCAAACTTTCAAGAAATCCTAAGGTGACAACTTAAATAAGTAACTTTTACACTTGTTTAACATTGATTAATACCTAATAAACATAGTTTGACTGCCAAAAATCAGTCCTACCCGTGTAAAAATCCTAAAAATGGTCCATAAACATGTTTTGATCATACACATGGTGAGGAACCTGGTTTAATAGTTTTTTTTGGCCATAAACACGGATTAAAGGGTTGAAACGGCATTTTTACGGTTCAAAAGTTCGTTTTTATGCACTAGCCGAAACCCTAAGTTAAAGGGCTGTTCTATTGATGAAACCTGCTTGGTTTGTGATATAGGACTTGTATCTAGCTTGCATAGAAGCACAAGAACCTGAAAACTTGATTAGAAAGTCGGAAACGAGCCAAACCCGCTAAGGTAATGCCGAAACACTCGCTTACGGGCTGCTTAGGTTAAGGTTGTTATGTGCATATTATTAGGCCTTGAAATTTTGCAGGGACATCAGGGACCATGTCAATGAGTCCCTGTTCAAATTTGGTAATTTTTTGACCATTCGAGAATATTACCGAATTGGGACGTTTATTTGGGAAAAATAGCTAAAAAATTATGAAAATTTTCTGGGAACTCAGATTTGATGTATTTTGATCACATATGAATTTTGGGATCATTTGGAGAAGTCTAACGGTGTTTTGTGTATATGTGTTCGTGTGGATTTTTATAGCCGAATTTGGGCCGAAAAGAATATTGCACGAGCTTTTTATATTCTGGAATTTATACAGGTTGTTTTGGGACATAATTTGAGTATTCAGAAATTTTTGTGGAATTTTTGGAAATTGTTTGGGATAAACGGACGATTTTCAAGCGAAATATAGCTGATAAAATGAATTTTTATAAAATAATAAATCAGTAAATAATTCTAGAAATATTTTTATAAAAATCTACATATTTTAATTGATAAGTGGCAAAATTTTTATAATTTAATGATTAACGGTTAATTAATTATGCTAATTTAAAGATTAAACAAATTCAGTTTTTATAAAAACCAGCAAGTTCGCAACTAACGAACCTGCGGGAATATCAAAACACCAAGAGTGATCAAAAATCATATTTTTGGATTAATTAAGTAAAAACAAACTTTTTTATGAGAAACCTGGACAATCTGGATAGATTGTGCGCGTTTCTTCTTAAATCAAACTAAATAAACGGAAACGGGCCCTGTAGCTAATACGGGACCCCAATATGGGATCTTTCTTTATAACTTAATCATTTTATTAACCATTACATTTACCCAAGCTTATTTCCCCATAACTGTTTTCTGAACGCGTAAACGAACAACTTGGCCCAGCTGGGAAAACGGGAATCTGAGCCAAGTTCGGTTTTAAGTATTAGACATTGAACAACCTCACAACCTAATCCTATTGCCACTTTCTGAGCGTTCCAGCTATACCCAGATTAGTTATACAGCCCAGTTTAGTATTGAGATTATAATAATATTAAAATATTAATATTATTATAATATTGATTATAGGAAACCGTGATTGCAAGTTATACGAACCTCGAACCGACGTGCTACTGATTATCTACTAAACTGTGAGTTTCATGACCCCACTTCTAAACTGTTTTATGAACTTTTTGGGTGAAAAGCATGTTTGATTACATATACATACCTGAAACATGTATTGATGTGAATTATCTAAGTGCTAACACATGAAAGTCCCCACGATCACAGTGATTAACTTCGAGCCGGTGGCTTGTGAATAGTACTATTGGTTTGACAAACCCAAACGGAATCGGCCTGGTTGCCGTGTCACATAGCGCCGTTTGAACATGACCATATTTATACAAACAGACTATGTAGTGTTAGACAAAGCTACCGGGGCATGTTGTGGGCGGAAGGGGAGCCACAGTGGTTGATTGAGCGTGGGAAATGGATGCACGCAGCACATACAGTCAAGGCTTCACTTGTCACACCCCGACTAGCATAATGCGGAAGCGTAAAACAGGAGTGTAACAGACACCTCTGGTATCAACACATTGTTTATAAAGAAACATTACAAACTAATTTACAATATATTACAACTCATTGTTCTATCATTGTTTTACAATCTAGGTGATACAAACAACACTGGTTCGTTAACTATACATTCTTACTACTAACACCCTTGCCTCTATTCACATAGCATCAACCACACACCTCAGGCAAGTAACAGATCACCAAATCATTCCGATTTAGGTACACCTGAAAAGCAGTTTAAAACGGGTCAACTACTAGAGTTCGTGAGTTTCATGAGTTTCAAGAAAACAGTAATGAGTATTCACAAGTTAACACTTGTAATCATGAAATAAGTATGTATGTAAAATGATGTAATTATCCTAAGCTACAGTGATGTCACATTTGAGCCAAAACAAGGTACACCTCAGTACGTATTTACCGATTGAGCAAATAAACGCCTTTTGCGTAACAAACGAACGATTAACCGAACGGGTCGGGTTATGACCCAGATATCTCGGGGGCCATCTATAAGTGATATACGATCTATACAAGCAAAAATATTAGAAATATGGTCTTAGTTAGATAGCAAACAAGTTAAACGAAAACATGCTCGTTTAACTACCAGCTATAGATTTAAACGCGAAAGATAGTTATAAACCAAGCATTGTATCATCCATTAAGCCGAAAAAGACTTACTAAACACTTATTTGAAATGTTTTAAGTGATCCGTGAAAATATTTTCAAGAAAACAGTAATGAGTATTCACATGTCAACACTTGTAATCATGAAATAAGTATGTATGTATGTAAATGATGTAATTATGCTAAGCTACAGTGAAGCCTTGACTGTATGTGCTGCATGCATCCATTTCCCACGCTCAATCAACCACTATGGCCCTTTCCGCCCACAACATGCCCCGGTAGCTATGTCTAACACTACATAGCCTGTTTCTATAAATATGGTCATGTGCAAACGGCGCTAAGTGACACGGCAACCAGGCCGATTCCGTTTGGGTTTGTCAAACCAATAGTACTATTCACAAGCCACCGGCTCGAAGTTAATCACTGTGATCGTGGAGACTTTCATGTGTTAGCACTTAGATAATTCACATCAATACATGTTTCAGGTATGTATGTGTAATTAAACATGATTTTCACCCCAAAAGTTCGTAAAACTGTTTAAAGAGTGGGGTCCTGAAACTCACGGTTTAGTAGATAATCAGTACTGTATCAGCTCGTGGTTTGTTCGGTCTGCTATCAGTAGTTCCTATAATCAATATTATAATAATATTAATTTTAATATTATTATAATCTCAATACAAAACTGGGTTGTATAACTAATCTGAGTGTAGCTGGAATGCCCAGAAAGTGGCAATAGGCTTAGGTTGTGATGTTGTTCAATGTCTAATACTTAAAACTGAACTTGGCTCAGATTCCCGTTTTCCTGGCCTGGCCAAGTTGTTCGTTTACGCGTTCAGAAAATAGTTATGGGAAAATAAGCTTGGGTAAATGTATTGGTTAATAAAATGATTAAGTTATAAAGAAGGATCACATACTGGGGTCCTGGATTAGCCACGGGGCCCGTTTCCGTTTATTTAGTTTGATTTGAGAAGAAACGCGCACAATCAACCCGGATTGTCCAGGTTTCTCATAGAAAAGTTCGTTTTTACCTAATTAGTCCAAAAATATGATTTTTGATCACTCTTGGTGTCTTGACATTCCCGCAGATTCGTTAATCGCGAACTTGCCGGTTTTTATAGAAACTGAATTTGTTTAATATTCAAATTAGCATAATTAATTAACCGTTAATCATTAAATTATGAAAATTTAGCCACTTATCAATTAAAATATGTAGATTTTTATAAAAATATTTCTGGAATTATTTACTGATTTATTAATTTATAAAAATTCATGTTATCAGCTATATTTCGCCTGAAAATCGTCCGTTTACCCCATACAATTTCCAAAAATTCCACAAAAATTCCTGACTACTCAAATCATACTCAAATCATGTCCTGAAACAACCTGTATCAATTCCAGAATGTAAAAAGTTCGTGCAATATTCTTTTCGGCCCAAATTCGGCTATAAAAATTCACACGAACGCATATAAGCAAAACACCTTTAGACTTCTCCAAATGATCCCAAAATTTATATGTGATCAAAATACATAAAATATGAGTTCCCAGAAAAATGTCATAATTTTTGAAGTATTTTAGCTATTTTTCCCATATAAACGTCCCAATTCGGTAATAAATTCGAAAAAATATTCTCGGATGGTCGAAAAATTACCAAATTTAAACAGGGACTCAATAACATGGTCCCTGATATCCCTGAAAAATTTCAAGGCCTAATAATATGCACATAACAACCTTAACCTAAGCAGCCCGTAAGCGAGTGTTTCGGCATTACCTTAGCGGGTTTGGCTCGTTTCCGACTTTCTAATCAAGTTTTCAGGTTCTTGTGCTTCTATGAAAGCTAGATACAAGTCCTATATCACAAACCAAGCAGGTTTTATCAATAGAACAGCCCTTTAACTTTGGGTTTCGGCTAGTGCACAAAAACGAACTTTTGAACCGTAAAAATGCCGTTTCAACCCTTTAATCCATGTTTATGGCCAAAAAAACTATCAAAACAGGTTCCTTACCATGTGTATGATCAAAACATGTTTATGGACCATTTTTGGGATTTTTACATGGTTAGGAAAGAGTTTTAGTAATCAAGACATGTTTTATGGTATTAATCAAGGTTAAACAAGTACAAAAGCTACTTATTTAAGCTCCTTAACTTAGGGTTTGAAGGATTTCTGGAAAATCAGGTTTAGAGCTGCTTGGACCTCAACTTCTTATCAACTTAAATGAATAATCAAGCTTGAGGAATAAGTTTTATAAAAAATGGGGGTGGGGTGGCGGCTGCGGCCGGGATTCCTTATGGGCCCATGTTGGGCTGTTTTGGCCCAATGATCTGGTTTCTAAAGCCCAAATATGAAAAGCCCAGTCCAAATTTAGTTCGGGTTCGGTTTTTGGCGCGAAAAACTTATCGGGTGCGTTAAACAGCGCGAAAACGAGTGTTTTTCGGCTAGTTTTGTGTAAAATTATAAAAACATACTATATGTTTGTAAAAATCAAAAATATTTTCACGGATCGCTTAAAACATTTCAAGTAAGTGTTTCGTAAGTCTTTTTCGGCTTAACGGATGATACAATGCTTGGTTTGTAACTATCTTTCGCGTTTAAATCTATTGCTGGTAGTTAAACGAGCATGTTTTCGTTTAACTTGTTTGCTATCAAACTAAGACCATATTTCTAATATTTTAGCTTGTATAAATCGTATATCACTTATAGATGGCCCCCCGAGATATCTGGATCATAACCCGACCCGTTCGGTTAATCGTTCGTTTGTTACGCAAAAGGCGTTTATTTGCTTAATCGGTAAATACGTATTGAGGTGTACCTTGTTTTGGCTCAAATGTCACATTCTCCCCCCTTTAGAAAATTTCGTCTCTGAAATTTGATTATTCAACTTTGTCTTTGTTTGGAAACAGGTGCAAATGTTTCTTTTTGAATTCAGATTTCTGCTCCCACGTGAATTCGGGTCCCCTTTCTGAATTCCACCGAACTTTGACTAGAGAGATTTTGTTGTGTCTTAATTGTTTTATTTTTCACTCTAATATTTCCACCGGTTCTTCAACGAAATTTATTTATTCGTTTATGTTTAAATCTTTTAATGGCACGATTTCGGTTTCATCGGTAAGACACTTTTTCAGGTTCGAAACGTGAAAGACATCGTGAATAGAACTCAAATCCACTGGAAGTTTCAGTCGGTAAGCTGCCGGACCGATCTTAGAAATGACTTCATATGGCCCAATGTATCGCGGAGCTAGTTTACCGGTTTTTCCGAATCGAATGACGCCTTTCCACGGGGATACTTTCAGGAAAACTTTGTCGCTTATTTCAAAGGATAACGGCTTTCTACGAACATCAGCATAGCTTTTCTGTCGATCTCGGGCGATTTTCAATTTACTTGTAATTTTACGGATTTTTTCGGTGGTTTCTTGAATCAAGTCAGATCATGTAATTTGGGTATCTCCCACCTCAGTCCAACACAAGGGTGATCTACATTTCCGCCCGTACAGCGCTTCATATGGTGCCGCTTGAATGCTACTGTGATAGCTATTGTTGTACGAAAATTCAACCAGTGGAAGATGTTGATCCCAATTTCCACCGAAGTCTAGTACACAAGCGCGAAGCAAATCTTCTAAGGTTTGAATGGTTCGCTCAGATTGACCGTCGGTTTGGGGATGGTAGGCGTTACTTAGGTCAATTTGGGTTCCCAAAGCTTCTTGTACGGCTTGCTAGAAACGAGAGGTGAAATGGCTATCACGATCAGAGATGATTGAAACGGGTATGCCGTGTCGGGATACGATTTCATTGATGTAGATGTGAGCAAGTTTTTCGGTTGTGTAAGTGGTTCGGATTGGAAGGAAGTGTGCGAACTTGGTTAATCAGTCAACTATCACCCATATTGCATCATTTCCTCGGGAAGTTTTTGGGAGGTGTGTTACAAAATCCATGGTAATTTGTTCCCATTTCCATTGTGGTATTTCCGGTTGGTGCAACATTCCCGAAGGCTTTTGATATTCAGCCTTAACCCTCGCACAGGTTAAATATTTACTGATGTACGTGGCTATATCCTTCTTCATACCGGGCCACCAATAATACTCCTTCAAGTCCTTGTACATCTTATCTGTTCCAGGATGAATGGAGTATTTGGATTTATGGGCTTCGTCCATGATCAAGTCACGCAGATTACCGGAAGTGGGAATCCAAACTCGGTTTTTGTAGTATAGAATTTCGTCAGTTCTTTCTTCAAAGTTTTGTTCGGTCCCATGCAAGTTTTCATCTTCTAAGTGATCTCTTTTCAGAGCTCTATTTTGAGCAACACGAATCTGTTCGGTAAGACTGGTTTGGACGATCATTCCAAGTGCTCGGACCCATAGTGGTTTGATCCTGTCTTTTCTGCTCAAAGCATCTGCTACTATATTAGCCTTGCCCGGATGGTATCGAATCTCACAGTCATAATCGTTCAACAATTCTACCCATCTCCTCTGCCTCATATTTAGTTCTTTCTGGTCGAAAATATGCTGTAGGCTCTTTTGGTCGGTGTATACTGTACATGTGGTGCCATACAAATAGTGCCTCCAGATCTTAAGTGCGAAAATAACCGCGCCCAGTTCCAAATCATGAGTGGTATAATTCTTCTCGTGCACCTTTAATTGTCGAGAAGCGTATGCTATGACTTTGTTTCTTTGCATAAGTACGCATCCCAGCCCTTTCCGGGGCCTGCCAATTTTTAATGGCTTCAATTTTGCTCGGGTCTACATGGATACCATGTCGGTTAACAACGTGCCCTAGAAATTGTACTTCTTGTAGCCAAAATTCACATTTCGACAGCTTGGCATACAACTTTTCCTGCCTCAACAACTCCAAGATAGTTCGTAAATGTTGCTCGTGTTCCTCCTTGGTTTTCGAATATATCAAAATGTCATCAATAAACACGATAAAAAATTTGTCGAGATACGGTTTGCAAACTCGATTCATAAGATCCATGAAAACTACGGGAGCATTAGTCAGTCCAAACGGCATAACTAAGAATTCGTAGTGGCCATAACGAGTTCGGAACGCCTTTTTAGACACATCTTCCTCTTGAATCTTAACTTGATGGTAACCGTATCGAAGGTCGATTTTTGAAAAATAGTTTGCCCCTTGGAGTTGGTCAAACAAGTCATTTATTCGTGGAAGAGGGTATCGGTTCTTGATGGTAACTTTGTTTAATTCCCGGTAATCGATGCACATTCTAAAACTTCCATCTTTCTTCTTTACGAACAATATCGGTGCTCCCCAAGGAGAATAACTAGGACGAATGAAACCCTTATCTAACAATTCCTGTAACTGGTTGGATAGTTCTTGCATTTCAGAGGGTGCCAATCGGTAAGGTGCCTCAGCAATAGGGGCTGATCCTGGAATTAAGTCTATGCGGAATTCAACCTGTCGGTTCGGTGGTAATCCAGGTAGATCATCGGGAAAGACATCGGTGTATTCACGTACAACGGGAATCTCTTCTATGCATTTCTCATCAAGGTTCTTTATAGTCACGTTTGCCAAAAATGCCATACAACCTTGGCGTAAACATTTCAACACTTTGAGATGAGACACGAGAGGTAATATCGAACCAGACTTCTCTCCCTGTACCATAATCATTTCATCTCCCGGAAGGGGAATTTTAACCGTTTTGTCGTTACACACAATCTCTGCCTTATTCTTGGTTAGCCAATCCATGCCGACAATAACATCAAAACTTCCTAACTCTACCGGGAGTAGGTCAATAAAGAACAGGTGGTCATTAAGAATAATAGCACAGTTTTGGACTATTTGGTTGACAGTTATAAAGTTACCGTTAGCGAGTTCTATAGTATAGGGATTTGTTAGTTCACTAACTGGCATGTTACCCAGGGATACAAAGCAAGTGGAAACAAAGCTTCTATCGGCACCAGTATCAAATAATACAGAAGCATATTGATCAGAAACAACAAATGTACCTGTTACTACGTTCGGGTCTTGTCGTGCTTCTCCAGACCCAATAACAAACGCGCGTCCCCGAGACGCACTTGAAGTCGATGCTTGGTTCGGTCTAGTAACTTCTCTCGGATTCAACTTGGGGCAGTTTCTTCTAATATGTTCTGTACTGCCACATTCATAACAGGCACGGTAGGTTGCTGCGGTTGAAGTTTGTTGGATAGGTTGTTGGCGGATTGGCTAAGGCCTGGGTGGCGGTGGACGACGAGGTTGAGTTGTTTGAGTTAGTTGGCTCACAATTTCTGCACCTGCTCTGCAATTAGGGGCATAATGCCCAGTTCGACCACATTTCTGGCATACCAGGAATCTGCATTCTCCCACATGATGGAAATTACATTTATCGCACTTTGGCAAGGGTCCTTTATATCTGTCTTGCTTCGTATCGGAACCAGTTATAGCATAATTTCTTATTGTCGGACGTGCACATTTGCTTAATTGTCCTCCTTGTGCTCTCGTCCCGTAGTCAGTTCGTTTCATACCCACTGATTCTCCCGTCATTCTCAATATTCCGCTTCTTACCAAGTCAAAATTCACAATTCCGGCTTGGGTCACAGCATTTTCAAATGATGTGTGCCCCACGGAGTTCACCAAACTCCTCACTTCCGGGGCTAAACCCCAAATATAACGTTCAATTCGTTTGTTTTCAGGAGTTACTAACCATGGTACTAAACGAGCCAGTTCATTGAAACGGTTCGTGTATCCCAAATGATCCGCTCCTTTCATTTCCAGGCTCCAGAGTTCATGTTCTTATCTTTGAATTTCGTTCTTTGGACAGAAATGTTCCAGCATCAGTGTTTTAAGTTCGGCCCTAGTCATATGATTAACCGTATCTTGCCCTCTTATCTGGACAGTAGTGTTCCACCACATCAAAGCGTGATCTGTAAACGTAGAGGCAACGTACTTGACTATGTTTTCTGGTGGACAATTACTAATATTGAGAACAGATTCAGTCTTCTCGATCCATTTAATCAGCCCGTTTGGCCCTTCGATACCTTTGAACTCGATTGGTTTGCAGGCCATAAAGTTTTTAATCGAATATTCTCTTCGAGGGGGATTAGGGTTGTTATTGTTATTGTTTGGGTTCGGTGGGGGATTATTGTTGTTGACGTTATTTGCATCAGGTGAGGGATTATTTGCATTGGTAGGGGCATTTGTATTAGGTGGGGGATTATTTGGAACTGTTTCAGTGTTGGTTGGAGGAGCATTATTGATTTGTTGCTAGTTTATTTGTATATTGGCATTAACACCAGCAGTTACTTGTGTTACAATAAGTGGGATTACTGCCTGCATTTGCCGAGCAATCATCTCGGCTATTTCTGCCTCAGTCATGGGGTTTGCTTTCTTTGGGGCCATTCTATAATGATAAACAAATATAAGCCAATTAATACTAATTCAAGTCTACGGCACTGTGTAATAATAATCACAATAAATGTTGTACAGGTAAACCAGATAACATACTGACATTTCACAAATTGTTCCGTACATTGATATCAAAAGGTACATAGAATTAGCCTGATAAAGGCCAGTGCTTGCATGTATATATCAAAATCTGTCACTAAGTGACGGTTATACTTAACCCTATAAGGGTCAGTGCTTGTAATAATGTACAAAATTGTGCCCCATGTTAACATAACATACTACTATATACATACATGGAGTATCAAAAGATCATGTACACATATCTGTAACATCTTGCATCTATACATACAGACAATAGGCTAGCCACAAACATAAAAATAACAACACCGCAATCACCCAGCAACAGTTCCATAGCCGAACTGTCACCTTATCCAAACACCAGTGGTGGTCGGCATCTGACTGCTGCAAGTTCAGTACTATCTGATGTAACGTCGATAAGCACTGGGTCACGTCCCTCCTCTCCTGGTTAATGTTAGCTATGGCTATCGAATGGTCTATCACACGGTCAGTCAGGACAGCCATCCAAGAGTTGTTTCCTGCGTTTGGGAGGTCAGGGCGAGGGGTAGGTATACTCAATGAACGGGAAGATGAAGTATCTGCCCTAGGGCGTGAAGGTCCTCCCCAGTCGTGGGTATATCTGAATGGAATCGAGGTAGGGTTAATCGGGGTTACCCGAATACGAGCAGTCTGTCGGACTCGCGCAGTAGCTGAAGTCATCGGCGGCAGGTGTATAGGTGGAGTGGGTGATCGGTCTATTCTAGCAGGTGAACGATACTGACTGTTAACTTCATTTTGATCTCTGCATGGTGACCTGGTTGGATAACTATCACATCTGTAGCCGGACAGATCAGGCACATTCCTAGGTAGCTCTCTACAAATAACTTCTTCTTCCACCTCTTCCTCCTCCTCCGGTTCCTCTTCTGGGTCCTCCTCGGATTCCTCCTCTGGATCCTCCTCTTCTGAATCCTCCTCTGATTCTTCCTCGGGATCCTCCTCAACAGAGATTACCGGTTCTTCTTCCGGTACGTAGTCGTTATTCCTTGACATGACTCTGCACAAAGGTTAGTTATAAGAATAATATCTATTGCTATCGCTAACTATTGTCGAGAAGATTAATTAATTAAACCAAATTTTATATTAATTATATTAGAATATAATATTAGTTTTATTAAAATTTTAATTATTATTATTATTATTTAAATCAATATTGAATATAAATGAATATAATATTCATAATAAAATTCACCGTCATCAACAGTATCGTACGTACAGTATTCATACACCTTGTTCCAAATAAGCACGTATGAGTGTTACATATATATATACTTTCACATTACCTTTTATACACATATGTTGCCACTTTTACCTAACCACACGTTCCGCGACTTCTCCCCGAATTCCCTCGTACAAGCAAGTCTGTTGTTATGTTCCGGACCACAATAACTCACTTGCCCTACAAGTTCATCCCGACATCCATCAGTATATTATATTAATTTATTATTTAAATATTTCCTAGAGTTAATCTAGCCTACGGTTATATTTTAGGTACCCTAAGGGATAACCTAATCCTTTATATCCAATGACTCTGATACCAACTTCTGTCACACCCCGACTAGCACAATGCGGAAGCGTAAAACGGGAATGTAACAGATACCTCTGGTATCAACACATTGTTTATAAAGAAACATTAAAAACTAATTTACAATATATTACAACTCATTGTTCTATCATTGTTTTATATAGTCTAGGTGATACAAACAAAACTGGTTCGTTAACTATACGTTCTTACTACTAACACCCTTGCCTCTATTCACATAGAATCAACCACACACCTCAGGCAAGTAACAGATCGCCAAATCATTCCGATTTAGGTACACCTGAAAAGCAATTTAAAACGGGTTAACTACCAGAGTTGGTGAGTTTCACGAGTTTCAAGAAAACAGTAATGATTATTCACAAGTCAACACTTGTAATCATGAAATAAGTATGTATGTATGTAAATGATGTAATTATGCTAAGCTACAGTGAAGCCTTGACTGTATGTGCTGCGTGCATCCATTTCCCACGCTCAATCAACCACTGTGGCCCCTTTCCGCCCATAACATGCCCCGGTAGCTATGTATAACACTATATAGCCTGTTTATATAAATATGGTCATGTGCAAACGACGCTATGTGACACGACAACCAAGCCGATTCCATTTGGGTTTGTCAAACCAATAGTACTATTTACAAGCCACCAGCTCGAAGTTAATCACTGTGATCGTGGGGACTTTCGTGTGTTAGCACTTAGATAATTCACATCAATACATGTTTCAGGTATGTATATGTAATCAAACATGCTTTTCACCCCAAAAGTTAGTAAAACTGTTTAAAGAGTGGGGTCATGAAACTCACGGTTTAGTAGATAATCAGTACTGTATCAGCTCGTGGTTTATTCGGTCCGCTATCAGTAGTTCCTATAATCAATATTATAATAATATTAATATTTTAATATTATTATAATCTTAATACTAAACTGGGCTGTATAACTAATCTGGGTGTAGCTGGAACGCCCAGAAAGTGGCAATAGGTTTAGGTTGTGATGTTGTTCAATGTCTAATACTTTGAACTGAACTTGGCTCAGATTCCCGTTTTCCCAACTGGGCCAAGTTGTTCGTTTATACGTTCAGAAAATAGTTATGGGAAAATAAGTTTGGGTAAATGTATTGGTTAATAAAATGATTAAATTGTAAAGAATGATCACATACTGGGGTCCTGGATTAGCCACGGGGCCCGTTTCCGTTTATTCAGTTTGATTTAAGAAGAAACGCGCACAATCCACCCGGATTGTCCAGGTTTCTCATAGAAAAGTTTTTTTTACTTAATTAATCCAAAAATATGATTTTTAATCACTCTTGGTGTTTTGATATTCCCGCAAGTTCGCTAGTCGCAAACTTGCCGGTTTTATAAAAACTGAATTTGTTTAATATTCAAATTAGCATAATTAATTAACCATTAATTATTAAATTATGAAAATTTAGCCACTTATCAATTAAAATATGTAGATTTTTATAAAAATATTTCTGGAATTATTTACTGATTTATTAATTTATAAAAATTCATTTTGTCAGCTATATTTCGCCTGAAAATCGTCCGTTTACCCCAAACAATTTCCAAAAATTCCACAAAAAATTCCTGAATGCTCAAATAATGTCCCAAATCAACCTGTATCAATTCCAGAATGTAAAAAGCTCGTGCAATATTCTTTTCGGCCCAAATTCGGCTATAAAAATCCACACGAACACATATAAGCAAAACACCTTTAGACTTCTTCAAATGATTCCAAAATTCATATGTGATCAAAATACATCAAATCTGAGTTCCCAGAAAAATTTCATAATTTTTGAAGTATTTTAGCTATTTTTCGCAAATAAACGTCCTAATTCGGTAATAAATTCGCCAAATATTCTCGAATGGTCGAAAAATTACCAAATTTAAACAGGGACTCAATTACATGGTCCCTGATATCCCTGAAAAATTTCAAGGCTTAATAATATGCACATCACAACCTTAACCTAAGCAGCCCGTAAGCGAGTGTTTCGGTATTACCTTTGCGGGTTTGGCTCGTTTCTGACTTTTTAATCAAGTTTTCAGGTTCTTCTACTTCTATGCAAGCTAGATACAAGTCCTATATCACAAACCAAGCAGGTTTCATCAATAGAACAGCCCTTTAACTTAGGGTTTCGGCTAGTGCACAAAAACAAACTATTGAATTGTAAAAACGCCGTTTCAACCCTTTAATCCGTGTTTATGGCCAAAAAAACTATCAAAACAGGTTCCTTACCATGTTTATGATCAAAACATGTTTATGGACCATTTTTGGGATTTTTACATGGTTAGGAATGATTTTTTGTAATCAAGACATGTTTTTATGGTATTAATCAAGGTTAAACAAGTACAAAAGCTACTTATTTAAGCTCCTTACCTTAGGGTTTGAAGGATTTCTGGAAAATCAGGTTTAGAGCTGCTTGGACCTCAACTTCTTATCAACTAAAATGAAAAATCAAGCTTGTGGAATAAGTTTTATAAAAAATGGGGGTGGGGTGGCGGCTGCGGCTGGGATTCCTTATGGGCCCATGTTGGGCTGTTTTGGCCCAATGATCTGGTTTCTCAAGCCCAAATACGAAAAGCCCAGTCCAAATTTAGTTCGGGTTTGGTTTTTGGCGCGGAAAACTTACCGGGTGCGTTAAACAGCGCGAAAACGAGTGTTTTTCGGCTAGTTTTATGTAAAATTATAAAAACATACTATATGTTTGTAAAAATCCAAAATATTTTCACGGATCGCTTAAAACATTTCAAATAAGTGTTTGGAAAGTCTTTTTCGGCTTATCGGATGATACAATGCTTGGTTTGTAACTATATTTCGCGTTTAAATCTATAGCGGGTAGTTAAACGAGCATGTTTTCGTTTAACTTGTTTGCTATCAAACTAAGACCATATTTCTAATATTTTAGCTTGTATAGATCGTATATCACTTATAGATGGCCCCCCGAGATATCTGGGTCATAACCCGACCCGTTCGGTTAATCGTTCGTTTGTTACGCAAAAGGCGTTTATTTGCTTAATCGGTAAATACGTACTTAGGTGTACCTTGTTTTGGATCAAATGTCACAACTTTTAATTGATGTTTGCTATAACTTCTGTATGTTATAAAAATTTGAAACTTGAAATACCGAGTACCTTAGTAGCATCGGTGCTGCCAGGAATGATGATGAATGAAGCCGACCATCCACTACTACAATCTTTAGCTGATGACCCATGGTACGATTTGGTACGCTAGATTTATGAAAAAAGTTATACATAACAAAAAATCATAGCCATCATGAGAGCTTCTATTCACAGAACATAATAAAGAATATAGTTTTACATATTAGATAGCCCGTTTTTTTGTAGTAACGTTTTCACTCGATGCCAATGATGTGACAAACTGTTCTGTTGGATCATGACAAAACCATCTGCTAAAAAAACCCAATACTTGTATATCAAATAATCTAAAATATAAATATACAAATAATATAGGAAATGAAGTGACAATGGAAACCTTAGGAATTAACTGCACAAGATCCTCTGATTGGATAATAAAAGCTCCAATTTACATCGTTATTATCAACATTTCAATTACAGCTCCCTTCCTTTATCTCGTTTCAACACGGCTGCTTCAGCATCTTTACCCCAACTTCATTGAAAATAGCATCTGCATCAGCTAGACTAACATCCGCTAGCTTATTAAAGTGCAAATTTTGTGCCAAAATTATAACTTAGATTGAGAGATGAATGGTTAAACCTTAAAAGTTCGTTTAAATTATGGTTTTTAACAACACACTGCATACAAACATGTTGCAGTGCCAGATACCAAAAAATGCAACTTTAACAGACTTATAAAAGAACACAACAAATGTAGTCCAAACAACCCTTAATTAACTCTTAATATTTCTACTCTTTTCTTTCTTAACCGCTTTAACAAACCGTTGCCACAACCATTCCCACTGCCGCTCCACTAACACCATTTCGGCCAACCACCAACACTTACCACGGCCACCTCATGTCACCGGCAGAAATATGAAGTTACAACTTAATAGCATACTTATGAGCTAATACTTCACACAATGGTTCACAAAAATCTGGTGTACATGTGTATGTGGGTGTTTACGATGTATGTGTTGAGTAACTGAAAAATGAACCAAGGATGAGTTCTTATACCCACGTAATGAGATAGGAAAAAGATAATCACGTATGCTTCTCAACAGAATTGCAAACCCTGCTTTCAAAATTAACTACAAAGAAAGCATGAAGCATTGATTTCCCAATTTGCTAAACATAAAAGAATAAACTACCTTCAAAAATTCAATGTGGTGTTGTGACGGTGGGGTAAGGGAAAAATCTATCAAGAATCACGGTGGTCGAACCACCATGGACAAACAACGACACCATCACCATCATAGCAGCACCGTTGGTCCATCGATTTGAATCGAATTCGGAAGGGAACCGATTTAGGGCAAAAAAGTAATCAAAAGACGAAAATCGATGAGAATAAATTTGGTGAAAGATGTGAGTGGTCAATTTTTGTGAGAGGGAAATCAATTTTAGGAAAAATCACGAGGGAAAAAAAAATTTTGTAAACGAGGATTCAATTTTAGAAAATGAAAATAAATTATTTTAGTATATGTTTGTTAATAATAATGATTCTAACTAATTAAGGTTTGAAAAAGAGATATTAACTTAGAATTAACTTATTTAATATAAAATTTATATTATTTTGTAATCATGATAAAAATTAAAACCTTAAACATATTATTCAAAACTTCTTCCAACAGCTCAAATGTACGACCTAAAATCATTAGAAGATTTCGTTAACATAAGTTGATCTAGGAGGCATTTTGAAAGTTTACGATTATGGTTAATTAGGACAAATGATTCCATGTAATGCCCGCTAAATTGTTTGGTTTAAAGATTTCCTGCGGTTAAAGTATGTATAATTCTCGGGATTTAACCAACGTTTCTCGGAAGCCTTTACGTCATCCCGGTACGTTAAAATTTTGTAACTTTTCCTCCAAGATGCCTTACACTTTATACTTGATGGGCTAGAATGAAACTTCTTATTTTATATCAAAATATATATATATATATATATATATATAATCTAACCCTAACTCTCCCCACCTGCAGCGATCGGCCAGAAGACAGCCCCCCCTTCTTTGCTTCAACTTTTTGAGTGATTCCAAGGCACTTAGAAGTAGTTCAAGGTATGTACTACAATCCCCAACACTCTTTTCGTTCACCCCTAATCGTTTTGATGGTCAATTTTGCCGACTCTTTTCGTTGGACATATTTCGGCCAAGGTGCAATTGACCCGCTTCCTGTGGATAAAAATTAGAGTTTCTGGTGTAGAAAGATTCCCAGGTATGGCATTTACATCATATTAAATTTTTGTGGCCATTGGAGGTGTTTAGGTCGGTCAATCGATTTTAGTTCAAAAACTAGGGTTTATCGGGTGTAGAATCGTCAATTGTTGAGTTTGATGCGCTAATCGATTGAATGACCAACCAAATCATTTTGGTTGTGGGAAAATTATTTTTTTGGTACTTGGGGCTGATTAGGTTGGTGATTAGTTAATCGAGTCGGTTGTGCGCAAATTGTCGTTTAAACATTAAAGTGAGTGTTGTAAAAAGGAACCGTTGACCCTATCAACTCGGGGGACATAATTATGATGTATGAAAAGGTTAAGATGGGAATTTGGCCCATTTGGGGCTGATTTGTTTGACAATTGGTATTTAAGATTTAGTACGCGCATATTCGACTTGATTTGCATACCGACGGATGAATTGTGCATCATGGTTAGCCTCGACCATGATCGTAGGGTGGATTTGGTTAATTGAAAGGTTTTAGGGGCTGAGGTAAAGTAAAAGAGTATGGGTTGGGCCTCGGGCCAAGTTGTTGGGCCTGAGCGGCCCGTTAGGCAAGTGTGTTCTTACGGTCTAGTTTAGTAACGCATTGTGTACAATTTACAGGCCCATACTTGTGAGTGTGCACTTAGAGATTTCCTAGCTCATTGCTGGTGTTTGGTTGATCTCAGGTGAGTTCATGATGCCCCTTTTCACTCTTTTCAAGTTTTGGGCTAGCATGCACACCTAAGTGTTTTTCTTACTTGATGAAATGTTTTAAACGATTTTATATAGGCTCGCTAGTATATGGTAGGCTTTAGGATGTTAAATATATATATATATATATACACATATATACATTATTGTTTGGCCTATATTTGGTGGAGTTATAGTCGTTTCGACTACGGATGTTGCGTATGCCTACTTTGTGTTTGCATGCGTTGATGTTACGTGTTTGGGTTGTACGTTTGCTCGACCCAGATGTTATACGTGGATGTTATATATATATATATATATTGTTATATATATATAGATGTTCTTGAAAGGATGTTTATATATATATATATATATATATCTTTTGTATATGTATGTATGAGAATGTTTAGTCTTCGGTAATGATGACTTAATGGATGCACTCTTTTTACTTTAAAACTTTTGGTATGTCTATCATATTTGTTATTACTGATATTATTTACTTAAAACTTGAACTCACTCAGCTTAAGCTGACTTTGTGTGCAAGTTAGTGTGAGTTTCAGGTTAGGAAGAGGATGCCTTATCGCTTGGACGTACACGAAGCTACTTGGACGGTGAAGGGCATACGTGGATGGAAGAATGTACTTTGAACAATTTGATTTTAAATAGTTTCATGAATTATGTTTTAAAGTTGGTTTTGGGAAAAATTCCCGGGTTTTAGGGAACTTACTTCACTATTTATGTTTTTCGCTGAATTTACACTCTGAGATGTTTGTTTTAATGGAAGAAACCGCTTTCAAGTTTAATTACTTTAAATAATATTTTGTATGAATACCAACTGTGGGGCTCCCGGGGTTCGGGGTCTTACAAGTTGGTATCAGAGCCATGGTTCGAGGGATCCGAGCATCCCCGAATGCTTGGACTCGAACTGTATGAAAAGAGACCAGTATGCCCACCGCGAGTAGCTGCACGCCAAGAGATAACTTTAAAATATTAGTCATTCCTTTAAATTTGAAAGTTTCCAGTATGTGGTTAACTGCCTAAGTGTTAGATAGAAGGCTAACAAGGTTAGGGGGAGGGGGTGCTTAGGAAGGACGGGTAAAGTAAACTACTAATTACACTTGTTCAACGTCATTAGCAGTTTACCCTTACCTTACATGTTCTAAATTCCACATGTACTTAATCGTGTTAAAATTCTGTCTTTGTAGGGATAAGTCATGGCTAATACTCGAGCAGCTAAGAGAGATGGTCCTAGTGTTCGTGGCCGTGGTCGTAAGCCATGTGCCGAAGCCGAGAGTGAGATTCCTACTCCCTAGCAGGAGACCCCGATTCATGAGGAGGGGATAACCCCACCTTAGATCCTGCTATGCGCGCGGCTATCGCGGATGAGGTCTACCAGGTGCTCCATAGCGACATACCTGAGATCGTTGCTGAGACCGTTAGGGCCATGGAGGAGTCACTGGCTGGTAAAGGTTCGGATAAGGGAAGGAAGAGTAAGGAGGTGCAGGTTGAAGAGGAAGAGGAGGTGATATGCCGAGTGGGGATGAAGATGAGGTGCAGACTATTAGTGTATCTACTCGGGGCTGCTCGTATGGTGACTTTAAGAAGTGTGACCCCCCTTCTTTCGATGGTACTAAAGATACTTTGGCAGCACATCAGTGGGTGAGAGAGATGAAGGCCGTTCTGAGGGTTAGTAAGTGCAAGGGGGATGACATGGTGACTTATGCTACTGCCTCGTTTCGTTCCGAGGCACTATGTTGGTGGGATAACTTGGCGCAAGCTATGGGTGATCGTTCGATTAGGAGGATGACGTGGGATGAGTTGAAGAAATTGGTTCTCGATCAGTTTTGTTCTCCGCATGAATTGGATAAGATAGAACAGGAATTATTGACCTTGGAGACTGGTATTATGCCGTATCGGGAGTATACCACCAAGTTTAACAAGATGGCTTGTTTATGTCCCGATTTGGTTACTCCCGAAGCTAAGAGGATTAAGAAGTACGTGAAGGGGCTTCCGGTGGATATTCGTAGGGGTGTGTTGACAACTGACATGAACTCTTTTCACTCGGTGGTTACTCTAGTAGGTACGTTGTATGATTAGAGGGAGAAGTTACCGCCGACCGAGACTAGGAAGGCATGGAACTCAAACTCGCACGGTAAGCGGCCCGGGGGAAGCAATTTTAATTCGTCTGAGAAATGGGTAAAGACTGAGACTTATGAGTTTAAAAGGGATGCGCCGTTCGGTAATTGCAAGAAGTGCGAGAAACCGCACAAGGGGGAATGCAAGAGTGGGTCTGGCACCTGTTTTCGTTGTGATAAGGTAGGACACCCCCATTTCGAGTGCCCGACATTGACCTGTTTCCGCTGTAAGGGTTCGAGTCACTTGGCATCAAACTGTCCTTCCAGTAAGGCGGGGGTGTCACACCCCGTTAAGCGAATTGCGGAAGCGTAAAACGGAAATGCAACAGATACAACTGGTATCAAATACATTGTTCATAAAGAAACATTACTAACTAATTTACAATATATTACATCGTTCTAATATCTTTTACAGACTAGGTGATACAATCAAACCCGTTCTTCAATTACTTTACTTCTAACTCAAATGCCCACGACATCAATCATCAGTCAGACATGTAACGTACAGAAATTACTTCTCATATCTGATTACCTGAAAAGCATGTTAAAACAGGTCAACTACGAATAGTTGTGAGTTTCATAAGTTTAACGAAATCAGTTCTGCGTACCACACAGTCATAGTTTGTAGTTTGTATGTACGCGCGTATGTAAAAATACGTATTTACTTTTGTATAAATATGTACAGCCATATCCTTGTGTGTGCATATGCACACATGTAAGTTTATAATATAAATTCAAAATTTCGGTAAAATCGTGATTGTTTGTTCGTACTACCTGTTTCCAATTTCCGTGTTTAACCAACCACTGTGGACCCCCTTCCTCCAACAACGGTTCCACATAAACTCAACCACTGTGGCCCCGCTTCCCGCCCACAACGGTTCCGTGTTAACATCAACCACTGTGGTCCCCCTTCCACCCACAATGATTCCACGTAAACTCAAACATTATATAGTGTACACACAAATAATTAGTATATTCTACACATAGTATTTCCTACGGCTAATCACATAGCATGTATATAGACACATATACACATATAGTATTTATCACGTATCACCAAATGCTGTGGCTCCCCGTTCGCCCACAATACGCATAATCACATTATTTTATTAACATTCATGTCATAATCAAGTTAGTTCGTTTAATAAGTTGCAGCAGAACTTGTCTCATAGACCATACTCAACTTTAGTTTAGTAAGTTGCAGCAGAACTTGGCTCATAGGCCATACTCAACTTTAGTTTAGTAAGTTGCAGCAGAACTTGGCTCATAGGCCATACTCAACTTTAGTTTATAAGTTGTAGCAGAACTTGGCTCATAGGCCATACTCAACTTTAGTTTAGTAAGTTGCAGCAGAACTTGGCTCATAGGCCATACTCAACTTTAGTTTATAAGTTGCAGCAGAACTTGGCTCATAGGTCATACTCAACTTTAGTTTGTTACTATTGTGGCCCCCCTTCCGCCCACAATAGCCCCATAATCATCACAGACCACGTTATCCCCATTGCCATTACAGACCACGTTGTCTCCCAAATTAGTTATGTTTAACATTACATAACGTGTTTGTATAAACATGCAGTCACGTGTAATTTCATTATGTTTTGCAATTCGTATTATCTCTACTCAATATATCAATCAACGATAATAATCATCTTTCATCAGCACGTAGTCAATCATTATGTTCGTAGGGACTTTTCATATATAAATGTTCAGATATTTTATATCCTGATCCGTTTTCAGATAGATAACGTGTATAAACATGCTTTCCACCCCAAAAGTTCGTAAAATAGTTTAAAGAGTGGGGTCATGAAACTCACAGTTTTGTAGGAACTCAGTTCGAGGTCAGCTCGTGGTTCGTTTCCCTTGCTATCACTTAGTCCCTATGGTCCATATTATAATAATATTAATATTTTAATATTATTATAATCTCAGTACTAAACTGGGCTGTATAACTAATCTGGGTATAGCTGGAACACCCAGAAAGTGGCAATAGGCTTAGGTTGTGATGTTGTTCAATGTCTAATACTTAAAACCGAACTTGGCTCAGATTCCTGTTTTCCCAGTTGGGCCAAGTTGTTCGTTTACGCGTTCAGAAAACAGTTATGGGGAAATAAGCTTGGGTAAATGTATTGGTTAATAAAATGATTAAGTTATAAAGAAGGATCACATACTGGGGTACCGGATTAGCCTCGGGGCCCGTTTCCGTTTATTCAGTTTGATTAAAGAAGAAACGCGCACAATCTATCCGGATTTTCCAGGTTTCTCATAGAAAAGTTCGTTTTTACTTAATTAATCCAAAACTATGATTTTTTTATCACTCTTGGTGTTTTGGTATTTCCGCAGGTTTGTTAGTCGCGAACTTACCGGTTTTTATAAAAACTGAATTTGTTTAATCTTCAAATTAGTATAAAATTTTAACCGTTAATCATTAAATTATGAAAATTTAGCCACTTATCAATTAAAATATGTAGATTTTTATAAAAATATTTCTGGAATTATTTATTGATTTTTTAATTTATAAAAATTCATTTTATCAGCTATATTTCGCCTGAAAATCGTCCGTTTATCCCAAACAATTTCCAAAAATTCCAAAAAAATTCCTGAATACTCAAATCATGTCCCAAAACAATCTGTATCAATTCCAGAATGTAAAAAGCTTGTTCAATATTCTTTTCGGCCCAAATTCGGCTATAAAAATTCGCACAAACGCATATGTACAAAACACCTTTAGACTTCTCCAAATGATCTAAAAATTCATATGTGATCAAAATACATCAAATCTGAGTTTCCAGAAAAAGTTCATAATTTTTGAAGTATTTTAGCTATTTTTCCCAAATAAATGTCCCAATTCGGTAATAAATTCGCCAAATATTCTCAGATGGACGAAAAATTACCAAATTTAAACAAGGACTCAATGAAATGGTCCCTGATGTCCCTGCAAAATTTCAAGTTCTAATAATATGCACATCACAACCTTAACCTAAACAGCCCGTAAGCGAGTGTTTCGGCATTACCTTAGCGGTTTTGGTTCGTTTCCGTCTTTCTAATCAACTTTTCAAGCTCTTGAGCTCCTATGTAGGCTAGGTACAGGTCCTATATCACAAACCAAGCAGGTTTCATCAATAAAACAGCCCTTTAACTTAGGGTTTCGGCTAGTGCACAAAAACGAACTTTTGAACCGTAAAAATGTCGTTTCAACCCTTTAATCCGTGTTTATGGCCAAAAAAACTATCAAACCAGGTTCCTCACCATGTGTATGATCAAAACATGTTTATGGACCATTTTTAGGGTTTTTACATGGTTAGGAATTATTTTTGGCAATCAAGCTATGTTTATATGGTATTAATCGAGTTTAAACGAGTTAAACTTAGCCAAAAAATGAAGCTTTTTACCTTGTTCTTGCTGGGCTTTGAGAGGACCAGGTTGTTCTACAGATTTCTCCACAAGAAAATGGCTTCAAAACTATCTTGGACTTGTTTAAATATGAAAAGGGTTTAAGGGGGGAAAAGTCTTCTTTGGCGGGCTGGGCTTGTTGGGCCCCCTTTTGGGCCCATTTGGCCCACTTTTCTCGATTTACTTGCTCCGAACGTGAAATTCTGAGTCCAAATTTATTTCGGGTTCGGTTTTTGATGACAAAAATATATCGGGTGCGACAAACGGAGCGAAAACGAGTGTTTTTCGGCTAGTTTTGTGTAAAATTATAAAAACATACTATACGTTTGTAAAAATCGAAAATATTTTCACGGATCGCTTAAAACATTTCAAATAAGTGTTTGGTAAGTCGTTTTCGGCTTAACAGATGATACAATGCTTGGTTTGTAACTATCTTTCGCGTTTAAGTCTATAGCGGGTAGTTAAACGAGCATGTTTTCGTTTAACTTGTTTGCTATCGAACTAATGACATATTACTAATATTTTAGCTTGCATCGATCGTATATCACTTATAGATGGCACCCTGGGATATCCGGACCATAAGCAGACCCGTTTGGTTATTCGTTTGTTCGTTACGCAATAAACGGTTAAACGCTTATTCGAGTTTGTAAGTACTAAGGTGTACTCGGTTTTGCCACGGATGTCACATTCTCCCCCAGTTAAGAAATTTCGTCCCCGAAATTCAATATGCCAAATATGCTCTTTTTGGGGAAAATTTTATAATCATTTGTTTCGGAATTCGTTTTTCTGTTTCCGAACACCCGTTTGATTCCCCGTTGTGGATTCCACTGAATTTTATTCAATGAGATTTTATTGTGTCACAACTGTTTGATTTTCCCCGCTCAGAATTTTCACGAGTCTCTTTATAGAGTTTAGGTTGTATAAAAGTTTTCAAATAGTACTAATTCCGCCCTGTCAGTAAGTCACTCGTTTTGATTCGATATATGAAATATAGGGAGTGAAATAATTATGTTTAATACGTTATGGGGTTAACTTTCAAGAAAATTTTGTACAGTGCTATATATTTTAGAATTAACTCACCGTTCCTCAACTCAACTAACAACTTTCAAAATTTGATAACTTCTCGTATTTCTCAGTATAGCCCTCTTGTTAGCCTTAGGCGGCCTTCGGTTTGTTATTAATATTACGAGCTTTATTTATGGTTATCGAAATCGAATCGGATTTTGTATTTTGGGGGTCGCCAATTTTCAATTGAATAAGGTGGCGAGTTATATTCTTGCTCGTGTAATATAGTATATTACCACTTGTATAATATTATGATAACTGTTAATGTACGAGGATTGAAATTACTGGTCTCACTTTTCTCTAATGTTTGAATATTGATTGTTTGTTAGAAGATTAAAGACCGTATTCGTGTCGATTAGGGATCTAAGTTTCATACATAACTTACTAAGGATAAGATTTTGTTAAGGCGAGTTTTTTTTTTAGTTGGGTAGTTGTTACAAATTAGAAGAAGGTATTTGGAGTGGATTAGTCAGGGAACTATCATTCAGCTTGAATTGCTTTCTTAGGATGTTTAAGGAACACGTGTTAAGGGTTCCATTTTAGTTTGTTTCCCACTTCCAATGGGGTATCTCTAATTGTTGTAGCATCTCCGGGGATCTTTAGTATTCCTCGTTAACTTATAATAGTGCACACTTTACAACACATGAGCCTATGATTCCTTCATAGATTTCGCTTGCATTTTTATACTAGTACTCAGTTTATCCAAACATCTGGCCTGACTTTTTCCTTGTTCATCACTCGGTTATTAAGGCTATAAAAGTTTAAAGTTCAAGTTTCGGTTACGGATAGTATAGTTTTCCTCATCCGTGTTTCGTCATTGGGGTACTAGGTTTTGTTCCGTGTACGGGATCACTTCTTTATCTAGAAGAGGCAGTATAACAGTTCTATTTCTATATATAACCTTCATTTGAACTCAATTAACTAGTCCATATTGACTATTACACAATGACTCCTCACTTCCACCGGGAGTGCATCGATAGGGAATAGCTAGTTATTTAGGTTAAGAGGGTAGTTTTTCGAGTAATATGGTTAGTATTTATAGTCTTAGTTTTGTGGTTTCTATAGTATACAGAATTGTTATTTTACTAGACGGTATATTTTCCAAGGTAATAACTTGTAGGAACAAACCGTCTATCAGTGTCCATAATAAATAAACTAAAGTATATTAGGCATTACTAGGAACGTACCTGTTACTACATTTGTTCTATCCGGTTTATTCACAATACTTGACCCCTAGTCGAGTTGGACGTCGATGTCGGTCCTTGCCTTTGTCTTCCCGTCGCAATTGGGTTCAATCTAGGGCAGTCTTTCTTGATGTGCTTCACACTACCACACTTATAACAGGCATTACGGTTTATTATGGTTTGGTTTTGGTAGACTGGTTGTTGTCGTGTTGGTTGCGGTTGGGGTAGTTGTGAGTCCTGGAGTTGGGTTGGTGGATTTATAGTATTCATAACGGTTCTACAATTTCGGGCATAGTGTCCCACCTTCCCACATTTGGGACACACATTGGTCCAACATTCACCAACATGATGATAACCACATTTTCCACATCTAGGCAAAGGCCCGTTATACTTATCTTGCTTCACATCGGAACTGATCATAGCGTAATTTTGTATTGCAGGGCGCGCACATTTATTCTGTTGTCTTTATTGTATTCCCGCTCCATAATTGGTTCGTTTTGTACCAGATGATTCCTCGGGCATTCTTAACGCACCACTTCTAATCAAATCAGAAGTTACAATGCCGGCTTGTAACACGGCATTTTCGAAGGTTACAGGGCCAGTTGAATTAACCAAACTCCTGACTTCGGGGGCTAAACCCCAAATGTAGCGTTCAGTACGTTTAGATTCTGGAGTAACTAACCATGGGACTAGACGAGCCAGTTCGTTAAAGCGGTGGGTATACTCCAAGTGATCTGCACCCTTCATTTCTAGATTCCAAAGTTCTTGCTCTAATTTCTGAATTTCGTTTATCGGATAAAAGTGTTTTATCATAAGATTTTTAAGTTCTGTCCAAGACATACGATTGGTTGCCTCCTGTCCTCGAATTTGCACAACAGTATTCCACCACATTAGCGCATGGTCTACAAATGTAGAAGTAGCAAATTTGACAATACAGTCTGGTGGACAGTTAGTGATATTAATGATGGATTAAGTCTTTTCGATCCACTTTACTAGTCCATTTGGTCCTTCAGTACTGCTAAATTTCATAGGTTTACATAGCATGAAGTTCTTAAGTTGATATCCGTGTTGCGGGGGATTTTGATTGTTACAACTATTGTTCAAGTTCGGTGGGAGATTATCATTATTGAAAGTAATATTGGTATTCAACGGGGGAGTATTAGTTGTGATAGTATCAGTATTTATCGGGGGAGCATTTGTGGTTGTATTAGTATTTGTCGGGGGATTAGTATTTACGGCCGCATTAGCGTTCGTCACTTGATTTGTATTCATAGTTGTATGGATACCAGCAGCGAATTGTGCTGCTATTGTCGGAAGTACTGTTTGTAGTTGTCGAGCGATCATCTCGGCTATATTTGCCTCCGACAACGTGTTTACTTTCTTCGGGGCCATTCTATAACAATAACCGATTATCCCACAATTAACAAAATTCACATACGCTAATAATTACAAAAGGAATTACAATAAGAAGTAATCAGGTATTTCAGTTAACACGTATATATCACACGGGTTTGTTCTCGAGTATGAATACTAAGGATAGTACGTAAAATTGGCTTAACAACTGCCAAAGTTTGCATATATATTAAAAGTTGTCATCTCATGACAAGAAATTTTAACCCAATAGGGGTCAATGTTTGTATTAAAAATGCCCAAATCGTCCTCCATATTAGCATAGCGCACCACCATATGCTTGTATGGAATATCAGAAGCTATACACGACAATATCGTACTATCCTTATTTATCAAAGCACGCGTTATAGCAATTATAAATAGTTCACAACTTGTACGACAATTGTTCCGATACGATCCCATTATTGGGAAGCTGTTTTTGTTCGGTCTCTCCCGTAGGTAGATATTTGCTCGTTACGAGTTTAATCAGTACGTTATAATGGGAATGCATGTGTATATTCCACCTGACTTCTGAATGTTTGTTAACTAATATGGTAAAATATATTCTTTCGCCAGGTCATTCAGTTTTCGTAGGCATGTCGGACTTAATAAAAGTAGTAGTTTACTAGTTGGAGGTAAGTAGGTTCCATTCCAGTCGGGGCACGTCATCATTTCGTGAGCATGAGATTTCTCTCCTATAATAACCAATTGGAATAGCAAAATATAGGAGAGGTTGGAGGTTGTCTTTCATAGATTGTTCGAAGAGTTTGCTAGTTAGGGAGGTTCATTAGAGTTAGTTGTACTGGTGATACCTAAAGGAAATTACTATTATTAATATTTCTTTTTGAAATATTATTAGTACATTTTATGTACTGGTAGTAACGATTGCTCGTATTATAATTGAAAAATCAGTTTTGGTAATTATCACATTTATAATTTGATAAATCGGGCTCATCACTAGGTATTTCCCCTAGGGATGGTGTTTGTTTCTGAACAACAGAATTGGAAGGATGACCGGAAAATAGTTTAGATTAATGTCAAATGAACCAGTTTATAAGATAGGATAGGATCCAAGCTGTGGAGTATATATATATATATATATATATATATGTCTTCTTGAAATTATTATCTGTAAGTCACACCTCCCACGGTTCGTTCCCGGGCCTTATATATTAAGCCCCTTTTGTGGTTCCGTCACATCACCAGATTTAGTTTAAACTTATTGAAGCATTCTTGTATTCTCACTCACGGGCAACACCGGTTCTCCATCAATTGTAAAACTAGTCACATCTTTTGGTGCAATCGCTAATCAGAAGAGAATGTTTTTCGATAGTTTAGATCCGCACAAAAGATATTATTAACTAGGGCAGAAATAAAATATTTTATTTGTTATGAACAGATATAATATTAATTATAATAAAATATAATATTAATTTTGGTAAGATATAATTTTGATTAGAATAGGAATTAATAGTGATTATAACCGAATATAATATTCGTTATGATAAGATTCAATGTCATCCGTAGTACCGTATGTACACGTATCCCTATACATCGTCTCAGATAAGCACGTATGCACATGTCATATATACTTCACATCACCTTTATGCACGTATGTTGCCATTTTTACCTATCAATATGTTCCGCGACTTCTCCCTGAATTCCCTCGTACAAGCAAGTCTGTTATTACGTTCCGGACCATAATAACTCACTTGCCCTCCGAGTTCATCCCGGCATCCATCAGTATCTATCGTTACTCATTATTAACTCTCCCAGTGATAATCGAGCCTACGGTTATATTATAGGTATCCTATGGGATAACCTAATTCTTTATAACCAATGGCTCTGATACCAACTTCTGTCACACCCCGTTAAGCGAATTGCGGAAGCGTAAAACGGAAATTCAACAGATACAACTGGTATCAAATACATTGTTCATAAAGAAACATTACTAACTAATTTATAATATATTACATCGTTCTAATATCTTTTACAGACTAGGTGATACAATCAAACCAGTTCTTCAATTACTTTACTTCTAACTCAAATGCCCACGACATCAATCATCAGTCAGACATGTAACGTACAGGAAATTACTTCTCATATCTGATTACCTGAAAAGCATGTTAAAACAGGTCAACTACGAATAGTTGGTGAGTCTCATAAGTTTAACGAAATCAGTTCTGCGTACCACACAGTCATAGTTTGTAGTTTGTATGTACGCGCGTATGTAAAATATGTATTTACGTTTGTATAAATATGTACAGCCATATCCTTGTGTGTGCATATGCACACATGTAAGTTTATAATATAAATTCAAAATTTCGGTAAAAGCGTGATTGTTTGTTCGTACTACCTGTTTCCAATTTCCGTGTTTAACCAACCACTGTGGACCCCCTTCCTCCCACAACGGTTCCACATAAACTCAACCACTGTGGCCCCGCTTCCGCCCACAACGGTTCCGCGTTAACATCAACCACTGTGGTCCCCCTTCCACCCACAATGATTCCACGTAAACTCAAACATTATATAGTGTGCACGCAAATAATTAGTATATTCTACACATAGTATTTCCTACGGCTAATCACATAGCATGTATATAGACACATATACACATATAGTATTTATCACGTATCACCAAATACTGTGGCTCCCCATTCGCCCACAATACGCATAATCACATTATTTTATTAACATTCATGTCATAATAAAGTTAGTTCGTTTAATAAGTTGCAGCAGAACTTGGCTCATAGGCCATACTCAACTTTAGTTTAGTAAGTTGCAGCAGAACTTGGCTCATAGGCCATACTCAACTTTAGTTTAGTAAGTTGCAGCAGAACTTGGCTCATAGGCCATACTCAACTTTAGTTTAGTAAGTTGCAGCAGAACTTGGCTCATAGGCCATACTCAACTTTAGTTTAGTAAGTTGCAGCAGAACTTGGCTCATAGGCCATACTCAACTTTAGTTTATAAGTTGCAGCAGAACTTGGCTCGTAGGCCATACTCAACTTTAGTTTGTTACTATTGTGGCCCCCCTTCCACCCACAATAGCCCCATAATCATCACAGACCACGTTATCCCCATGGCCATTACAGACCACGTTGTCTCCCAAATTAGTTATGTTTGTCATTACATAACGTGTTTGTATAAAAATGCTGTCACGTGTAATGTCATTATGTTTTGCAATTCGTATTATCTCCACTCAATATATCAATCAACGATAATAATCATCTTTCATCAGCACGTAGTCAATCATTATGTTCGTAGGGACTTTTCATATATAAATGTTCAGATATTTTATATCCTGATCCGTTTTCAGATAGATAACGTGTATAAACATGCTTTCCACCCCAAAAGTTCGTAAAATAGTTTAAAGAGTGGGGTCATGAAACTCACAGTTTTGTAGGAACTCAGTGCGAGGTCAGCTCGGGGTTCGTTTCCCTTGCTATCACTTAGTCCCTATAGTCCATATTATAATAATATTAATATTTTAATATTATTATAATCTCAATACTAAACTGGGCTGTATAACTAATCTGGGTATAGCTGGAACACCCAGAAAGTGGCAATAGGCTTAGGTTGTGATGTTGTTCAATGTCTAATACTTAAAACCGAACTTGGCTCAGATTCCTGTTTTCCCAGTTGGGCCAAGTTGTTCGTTTACGCGTTCAGAAAACAGTTATGGGGAAATAAGCTTGGGTAAATGTATTGGTTAATAAAATGATTAAGTTATAAAGAAGGATCACATACTGGGGTACCGGATTAGCCTCGGGGCCCGTTTCCGTTTATTCAGTTTGATTTAAGAAGAAACGCGCACAATCTATCCGGATTGTCCAGGTTTCTCATATAAAAGTTCGTTTTTACTTAATTAATCCAAAACTATGATTTTTTTATCACTCTTGGTGGTTTGGTATTTCCGCAGGTTTGTTAGTCGCGAACTTACCGGTTTTTATAAAAACTGAATTTGTTTAATCTTCAAATTAGTATAATTAATTAACCGTTAATCATTAAATTATGAAAATTTTGCCAATTATCAATTAAAATATGTAGAATTTTATAAAAATATTTCTGGAATTATTTATTGATTTTTTAATTTATAAAAATTCATTTTATTAGCTATATTTCGCCTGAAAATCGTCCGTTTATCCCAAACAATTTTCAAAAATTCCACAAAAATTCCTGAATACTCAAATCATGTCCCAAAACAATCTGTATCAATTCCAGAATCTAAAAAGCTTGTTCAATATTCTTTTCGGCCCAAATTCGGCTATTAAAATTCACACGAACGCATATGTACAAAACACCTTTAGACTTCTCCAAATGATCTCAAAACTCATATGTGATCAAAATACATCAAATCTGAGTTCCCAGAAAAATTTCATAATTTTTGAAGTATTTTAGCTATTTTTCCCAAATAAACGTCTCAATTCGGTAATAAATTCGCCAAATATTCTCGGATGGACGAAAAATTACCAAATTTGAACAGGGACTCAATGAAATGGTCCCTGATGGTCCTGAAAAATTTCAAGTTCTAATAATATGCATATCACAACCTTAACCTAAACAGCCCGTAAGCGAGTGTTTCGGCATTACCTTAGCGGTTTTGGTTCGTTTCCGTCTTTCTAATCAACTTTTCAAGCTCTTGTGCTCCTATGTAGGCTAGGTACAGGTCCTATATCACAAACCAAGCAGGTTTCATCAATAAAACAGCCCTTTAACTTAGGGTTTCGGCTAGTGCACAAAAACGAACTTTTGAACCGTAAAAATGTCGTTTCAACCCTTTAATCCGTGTTTATGGCCAAAAAAACTATCTAACAAGGTTCCTCACCATGTGTATGATCAAAACATGTTTATGGACCATTTTTAGGGTTTTTACATGGTTAGGAATGATTTTTGGCAATCAAGCTATGTTTATATGGTATTAATCGAGTTTAAACGAGTTAAACTTAGCAAAAAAATGAAGCTTTTTACCTTGTTCTTGCTGGTTTTTGAGAGGACCAGGTTGTTCTACAGATTTATCCACAAGAAAATGGCTTCGAAACTATCTTGGACTTGTTTAAATATGAAAAGGGTTTAAGGGGGGAAAAGTCTTCTTTGGCGGGCTGGGCTTGTTGGGCCCCCTTTTGGGCCCATTTGGCCCACTTTTCTCGATTTACGTGCCCGAACGTGAAATGCCGAGTCCAAATTTATTTCGGGTTCGGTTTTTGATGACAAAAATATATCGGGTGCGACAAACGGAGCGAAAACGAGTGTTTTTCGGCTAGTTTTGTGTAAAATTATAAAAACATACTATACGTTTGTAAAAATCGAAAATATTTTCACGGATCGCTTAAAACATTTCAAATAAGTGTTTGGTAAGTCTTTTCCGGCTTATCGGATGATACAATGCTTGGTTTGTAACTATCTTTCGCGTTTAAGTCTATAGCGGGTAGTTAAACGAGCATGTTTTCGTATAACTTGTTTGATATCGAACTAAGGCCATATTACTAATATTTTAGCTTGCATAGATCGTATATCACTTATAGATGGCACCCTCGGATATCCGGACCATATGCAGACCCGTTTGTTTATTCGTTTGTTCGTTACGCAATAAGCGGTTAAACGCTTATTCGAGTTTGTAACTACTAAGGTGTACTCGGTTTTGCCACGAATGTCACAGGGGTGGTCCTGTCCAGGGACTTCCTCGAGGGGGAAGATGGATGAGAAGCCGAAGGCCAGGGCGAGGGCCTTCAACATCTCCAAGAAGGAAGCGAAGGAGGATGCAGATGTCGTTTCAGGTACGTTTCCTTATTTAGCTTTCATTCCACCGTTATAATTCCTTATTCCTTTGAAATCGTATGTGATGATCGTGTAGCTAAGCAGTAGTATAATATCGTCTCAGGTACTTTTCTATTTGATGAGTTACAGGCGTCAGTTTTATTTGATTCGGGCGCTAGTAGAAGTTTTGTGTCTATCGCTTTCTGTTCCTCGTTGAATAAATAACCCGAGCGCGTAGTCGATGTGTTTGAGGTTGAGGTCGCCGTAGGAAAATTTGTGCCTGTGTCTAGGGCTATTTAGGGTTGTTCTATCGAGTTGTGTAGGTATAGATTTCTGGTGTGGTTGTATCTGATGCCGCTTAGTTGTTTCGATGTGGTGCTCGAGATGGATTGGCTCGCGAGTGTTGATGCTCAAATCATTTGTGGTCAGAAACTTGTTCGTCTATGGGCCCCGGATGGGACCCAAATCACTGTATTCGGTGATCGGAGTGGTGAGACGCCACATATCATATCTATGCTTAAAGCGGAGAGATTGATGCAGCGGGGTTGTGGGGCGTATCTGGCGTATGCTATAAATATAAAAATCGAGGTGGCTACCGTCGGTGACGTTCCTATTGTTTGGGATTTCCTGATGATTTGTCAGACGTGCCGCTTGACCGCAAGGTCGAGTTTCAAATAGACTTTGTGCCGGACGCAAAACTCGTTGCTCGAGCTCCTTACCGTCTTGCACCGAATGAAATGAAAGAACTTATGGCCCAGTTGGAAGACTTGCTCGATAAGGGCTTCATGCGACCGAGCATCTCACCGTGGGGTGCCCCAGTCCTGTTCGTTAAGAAGGAGGACGGTAGCATGCGGATGTGCATTGACTACCGTGAATTGAATAAGCTCACTGTCAAAAATCGGTACCCTCTTCCGAGAATCGACGACTTATTTGATTAGCTCCAAGGAGCTAGTTGGTTCTCGAAGATCGATCTTAGGTTCGGGTATCATTAGTTGAAAATTCGGGAGGATGATATTCCTAAGACCGCCTTCCGCACCCGCTATGGACATTATGAGTTCCTCGTGATGTCTTTCGGTTTGACCAACGCACCGCCTGTGTTCATGGATCTAATGAACCGGGTGTGTAGACCGATGCTCGATCACTCTGTTATTGTATTCATCGACGACATTCTTGTGTATTCCAAAAGCGAATCCGATCACGCCGGTCATCTCTCGGAAGTTGTATGCAAAATTTTCTAAGTGTTCCTTCTGGTTACGCGAGGTTCAATTCTTGGGTCATGTTATTAACCCGAGTGGTATTTTAGTTGACCCTGCAAAGGTGGAAGCCGTAAACGAATGGGATCTCCAAAGTCTCCAACCAAAATTCGTAGCTTTCTGGGCTTGGCGGGTTATTACCGTCGCTTTATTCCCGATTTTTCGAAAATCGCTTCGTCATTGACCAAGTTGACTAAGAAGAGCGTTAAGTTTGTTTGGGGTAGTGAGCAGGAGGAGGCGTTTCTCGAGTTGAAGAACAGGTTGACGCACTGTGACATTTGAGCCAAAACAAGGTATACCTCAGTACTTATTTACCGATTAAGCAAATAAACGCCTTTTGCGTAACAAAAGAACGATTAATCGAACGGGTCGGGTTATGACCCATATATCTTGGGGGGCCATCTATAAGTGATATACGTTTAATACTAGCTAAACATTAGTAATATGGCCTTAGTTCGATAACAAACAAGTAAAACGAAAACATGCTCGTTTAACTACCCGCTATAGATTTAAACGTGAAAGATAGTTACAAACCAAGCATTGTATCATCCGTTAAGCCGAAAAAGACTTACCAAACACTTATTTGAAATGTTTTAAGTGATCCGTGAAAATATTTTTGATTTTTACAAACATATAGTATGATTTTATAATTTTACCTAAAACTAGCCGAAAAACACTCGTTTTCGCACTGTTTAACGCACCCAATAAGTTTTTCGCCCCAAAAACCAAACCCGAACTAAATTTGGACTAGGCTTTTCGTATTTTCTTGAGAAATCAGAAACTTGGGCCAAAATGGGCCCAAAGTGGGCCCATGGACTTCCGGTCGCAGCAGCCACCCCACCCCGTTTTTTTTTTCCTTTCACATATAAACTAGTTTTTTTGATATTTTCACACGTATTCCCACAAACAACTTCTGGAATCCTTGTTCTACAGCCAAAACCAGCAAGAAAACTAGGTAAAAACCTTATGATTTATCGATTTTTGATTCGTTTAAACTCGTTTAACAACATGTAAACATGTCTTGATTGTTAAAAATCATAGTTATCCATATAAAACTCTCAAAAATCATTCAAAACATACTTTGATGTTAAACCTAGTTTCAAATCAGAATCATGATCTTTTTTGGCCATAAACACGGATTAAGGGGTTGAAACGGCGTTTTTACGGTTCAAAAGTTCGTTTTTGTGCACTAGCCGAAACCCTAAGTTAAAGGGCTATTCTATTGATGAAAACTGCTTGATTTATGATATAGGACTTGTATCTAGATTGCATAGAAGCACAAGAACCTGAAAACTTGATTAGAAAGTCGGAAACGAGCCAAACCCGCTAAGGTAATGCCGAAACACTCGCTTACGGGCTATTTAGGTTAAGGTTGTGATCTGCATATTATTAGGACTTGAAATTTTTCAGGGATATCAGGGACTATGTCAATGAGTCGCTGTTTAAATTTGTTAATTTTTCGACCATCCGAGAATATTTGGCGAATTTATTACCGAATTGGGATGTTTATTTGGGAAAAATAGCTAAAATACTTCAAAAATTATGAACTTTTTCTGGGAACTCAGATTTGATGTATTTTGATCACAAATGAATTTTGGGATCATTTGGAAAAGTTTAAAGGTGTTTTGTTTATATGCGTTCTTGTGAATTTTTATAGCCAAATTTGGGTCGAAAAGAATATCACACTAGCTTTTTACATTCTGGAATTGATACAGGTTGATTTGAGACATGATTTTAGCATTCAAGAATTTTTGTGGAATTTTTGGAAATTTTTTGGGGTAAAAGGACGATTTTCAGGCGAAATGTAGCTGATAAAATGAATTTTAATAAATTAATAAATCAGTAAATAATTCCAGAAATATTTTTATAAAAATCTACATATTTTAATTGATAAGTGGCTAAATTTTCATAATTTAATGATTAACGGTTAATTAATTATGCTAATTTGAATATTAAACAAATTCAGTTTTTATAAAAACCGGCAAGTTCGCGACTAACGAACCTGCGGGAATATCAAAACACCAAGAGTGGTCAAAAATCATATTTTTGGACTAATTAAGTAAAAACGAACTTTTCTATGAAAAACCTGGACAATCCGGATGGATTGTGCGCGTTTCTTCTAAAATCAAACTGAATAAACGGAAACGGGCCCCGTGGCTAATCCGGGACCCCACTATGTGATCCTTCTTTATAACTTAATCATCTTATTAACCAATACATTTACCTAAGCTTATTTTCCCATAACTGTTTTCTGAACGCGTAAACGAACAACTTGGCCCAGCTGGGAAAACGGGAATCTGAGCCAAGTTCAGGTTTAAGTATTAGACATTGAACAACATCATAACCTAAGCCTATTGCCACTTTCTGGGCGTTCCAGCTACACCCAGATTAGTTATACAGCCCAGTTTAGTATTGAGATTATAATAATATTAAAATATTAATATTATTATAATATTGATTATAGGACCACTGATAGCGGACCGAACAAACCACGAGCTGATACAGTACTGATTATCTACTAAACCGTGAGTTTCATGACCCCACTCTTTAAACAGTTTTACGAACTTTTGGGGTGAAAAGCATGTTTGATTACATATACATACCTTAAACATGTATTGATGTGAATTATCTAGGTGCTAACACACGAAAGTCCCCACTAACACAGTGATTAACTTCGAGCCGGTGGCTTGTGAATAGTTATATTGGTTTGACAAACCCAAACGGAGCCGGCATGTATTGCTGAGACTTTACCCCGTTTGCACATGACAATAATTATACAACACACTATGTAGTGTTAGACATAGCTACTTGGGGCATGTTGTGGGCGGAAAGGGGCCACAGTGGTTGATTGAGCGTGGGAAATGGATGCACGCAGCACATACAGTCAAGGCTTCACTGTAGCTTAGCATAATTACATCATTTGCATACATACTTATTTCATGATTACAAGTGTTAACTTGTAAATACTCATTACTGTTTTCTCGAAACTTGTGAAACTCACCAACTCTAGTAGTTGACCCGTTTTAAACTGCTTTTTAGGTGTACCTAAATCGGAATGATTTGGTGATCTGTTACTTGCCCAAGGTGTGTGGTTGATGCTATGTGAATAGAGGCAAGGGAGTTAGTAGTAAGAACGTATAGTTAACGAACCAGTTTGTTTGTATCACCTAGACTATAAAACAATGATAGAACAATGAGTTGTAATATATTGTAAATTAGTTTGTAATGTTTCTTTATAAACAATGTGTTGATACCTGAGGTGTCTGTTACATTCCCGTTTTATGCTTCCGCATTGTGCTAGTCGGGGTGTGACAGAAGTTGGTATCAGAGCCATTGGTTATAAAGGATTAGGTTATCCCTTAGGGTACCTAAAATAGAATCGTAGGCTCAATTAATTCTGGGAAATATTTAAATAATAATTTAATATTATATACTGATGGATGTCGGGATGAACTTGTAGGGCAAGTGAGTTATTGTGGTCCGGAACATAATAACAGACTTGCTTGTACGAGGGAATTCGGGGAGAAGTCGCGGAACGTGTGGTTAGGTAAAAGTGGCCACATATGTGTATAAAAGGTAATGTGAAAGTATATATATATGTAACACTCATACTTGATTAATTGGAACAAAGTGTATGAATACGTGTACGTACGATACTGTTAATGACGGAAAATTTTACTATGAATATTATATTCAATAGTGATTTAAAAAATAATAATAATTAAAATTTTAATAAATCTAATATTATATTCTAATATAATTAATATTAAATTTGGTTTAATTAATTAATCTTTTCGACAATAGTTAGCGCTAGCAATAAGTATTATTCTTATAACTAACCTTTGTGCAGAGTCATGTCAAGGAATAATGACTACGTACCGGAAGAAAAACCGGTAATCTCTGTTGAGGAGAATCCCGAGGAAGAATCAGAGGAGGATTCAGAAGAGGAGGATCCAGAAGAGGAATCCGAGGAGGATCCAGAAGAGGAGGATCCAGAAGAGGAGGACCAAGAAGAGGAACCGGAGGAGGAGGTGGAAGAGGTGGAAGAAGAAGTTATTTGTAGAGAGCTACCCAGGAATGTGCTTGATATGTCCTGCTAATTGATTTTGGTGGTAGTTAGGATCGTCACTTACCGTTGGTAGAGTTCTCGTATAACAATAGTTATCACGCCACAATTGGGATGCCATCGTTTGAGATGCTGTATGGTATGAGGGTGTAGGACTCCAGTCTGTTGGGGTTCCATTGGTCAGAAACATTTGGGTAGTTTGGAGGTGGTTGAGGCTATGACTGAGAAACTCGATAAGATTAAGGCTTTTATGAAGGCCGCTCAAGATCGCCAAAAGTCCTATGCGGACAAAAGGCGAAGACCTATTGTGTTTGAGGCTGGGGACCGGGTTATGTTGAAGGTTTCTTCTTGGAAGGGTATTATTCGTTTTCGAAAGAGGGGGAAGTTTAGTCCGAGGTTCATAGGTTCGTTCCGTATTTTGTCCCGTGTTGCTGAGGTAGCGTATAGACTGGAGTTGCCCGATGAGCTCCCGGGGTTCGGGGATTCATCCTATGTTCCACGTGTCCCATTTGAGAAAATGTTTAGCGGACGAGGTGGCCCATGTGCCTCTTGATGATATTGAGCTGGATAGTAAGTTGAACTATGTTGAGGAACATATTGCTATACTTGACCGTTAGGAAAGGCGTTTGAGGAATAAAGTGGTTAGGCAGGTGACGGTGCAGTGGAGACACCGTAGGGGTTCCGAGGCTACTTGGGAATCCGAAGACGAGATGATGAAGCACTATCCGCAGTTGTTCCTATCGCATCGGGATTCGGGGACGAATCCCATCGTAAGGGGGGGTGGACTTGTAACGCCCGCTAAATTGTTTGGTTTAAAGATTTCTGCGGGTAAAGTATGTATAATTCTAGGGATTTAACCGACGTTTCTCGGAAGCCTTTACGTCATCCCGGTATGTTAAAATTTTGTAACTTTTCCTCCAAGATGCCTTACACTTTATACTTGAAGGGCTAGAATGAAACTTCTTATTTTATATCAAAAAAATATATATAATCTAACCCTAACCCTCCCCTCCTGCAGCGATCGGCAAGAAGACAGCCCCCCCTTCTTTGCTTCGACTTTATGAGTGATTCCAAGGCACTTAGAAGTAGTTCAAGGTATGTACTACAATCCCCAACACTCTTTTCGTTCACCCCTAATCGTTTTGATGCTCAATTATGCCGATTCTTCTCGTTGGACAGATTTTGGCCAAGGTGCAATTGACCCACTTCCCGTGGATTAAAATTAGAGTTTCTGGTGTAGAAAGATTCCCAGGTATGACATTTACATCATATTAAAATTTGGTGGGCATTGGAGGTGTTTAGGTCGGTCAATCGATTTTAGTTCGAAAACAAGGGTTTATCGGGTGTAGAATCGTCAATTGTTGAGTTTGATGCGCTAATCGATTGAATGACCAACCGAATCAGTTTGTACAACCCTAGGGGGGTTTAAGGGCTGTGGGAAAATTATTTTTTTGGTACTCAGGGCTGATTTGGTTAGTGATTAGTTAATCGAGTCGGTTGTGCACAAATTGTCGTTTGAACATTAAAGTGAGTGTTGTATAAAGGAACCGTCGACCCTATCAACTCAGGGGACATAATTATGATGTATGAAAAGGTTAAGATGGGAATTTGGTCCATTTGGGGCTGATTTATTTGACAATTGGTTTTTAATATTTAGTACGCGCGTATTAGACTCGATTTGCATACCGACGAATGAGTTGTGCATCATGGTTAGCCCTGACCATGATCGTATGATGGATTTGTTTAATTGAAAGGTTTTAGGGGCTGAGGTAAAGTGAAAGAGTATGGGTTGGGTCTCGGGCCAAGTTGTTGGGCCTAAGCGGCCCGTTAGGTAAGTGTGTTCTTACGGTTTAGTTTAGTAACGTGTTGTGTACAATTTACAAGCCCTTACTTGTGAGTGTGCACTTAGAGTTTTCCTAGCTCTTTGCTGGTGTTTGGTTGATCTCAGGTGAGTTCATGATGCCCCTTTTCACTCTTTTCAAGTTTTGGGCTAGCATGCACACCTAAGTGTTTTTCTTACTTGATGAAATGTTTTAAACGATTTTATATAGGCTTGCTAGTATATGGTAGGCCTTGGGATTAAATATATATATATATATATATATATATATATATACATATGTACATTATTGTATGGCCGATATTTGGCTGAGTTGTAGTCGTTTCGACTACGGATATTGCGTATGCCTACTTTGTGTTTGCATGCGTTGATGTTACGTGTTTGGGTTGTACGTTTGCTCGACCCTGATGTTATACGTGGATGTTATATATATATTGTTATATATATAGGGATGTACTTGAAAGGATGTTTATATATATATATATATATATATATATATATATATATCTTTTGTATATGTATCTATGAGAATGTTTAGTCTTCGGTAATGATGACTTAATGGATTCACTCTTTTTACTTTAAAAGTTTTGGTATGTCTATCAAATTTGTTATTACTGATATTATTTACTTAAAACTTGAACTCACTCAGCTCAAGTGGACTTTGTGTGCATGTTAGTGTGAGTTTCAGGTTAGGAAGAGGATGCCTTATCGCTTGGACGTGCACGAAGCTACTTGGACGGTGAAGGGCATACGTGGATGGAAGAATGTACTTTGAACAATTTGATTTTAAATAGTTTCATGAATTATGTTTTAAAGTTGGTTTTGGGCAAAATTCCCGGGTTTTAGGGAACTTACTTCACTATTTATGTTTTCCGCTAAATTTACACTCTGAGATGTTTGTTTTAATGGAAGAAACCGCTTTCAAGTTTAATTACTTTAAATAATATTTTGTATGAATACCAACTCTGGGGCTTCCGGGGTTGGGAGTCTTACATTCCAACTAATAAAAATGATGATAACTTAGGGTTAAATATGACGAATGTAGATAGTTGATGCTTAATTATCATCACGGAAGGTTGATAAGAGTCATTGATGACCCATTATGTTGCTTGATGGCCAATTATGATCAATGGTGGTTCATTAGCACCCAATGGTTAGTTAATCACAATAAGTGGCAATCAAGCAGCATAATGGTCTGTTAATGAGTATTAATGGTCTATTAGTGTCATTAAAGGTTGAAGTGTTTGATTAGGGTCAATGTTGGTAATTATAGGGTAAATGAGCCGAACCACACATGAGCTGTTGTAGATCAGATAAATAAAAGGCTCAAAACATGTCAGGCTCATGCACGAACCCGTGTTACAAATGGAAAACACGAGACGAGCTTAAACATGTTTTAAGGTTTTTTTTATCAAATATATAAAAATAATTACAAATATATATATAAATTAATTAATAAATAATAAACAAGCCAAGCACGAACCGAGCTTATGCTTGAAATAATACCCATGAGGTGAACTTGAGCATTAAAAATGCACATTAAATGCGATAAGCATGGGTTCTCTTAAGTTAAAATGAGCCAACCTCGAGCCAATCACACGCAACTCACTTACACCCCTAGTTAAAAATGGTGAGTGTAGTTAACCATGGCTAGTATTTGTCACCGTAGGTTAGTTAGGGTTAACGATGGTCAAATGATGGTTACTAATGTCAGCTATAGGCTACGTATATTTTTTTTGTTGAAAGACCAATCCAAATCAATGACGAGCTACTAATCCACCCGATCATCCTTATTTAATCCCCAGGAGGAAACCACCCAAGGGTCAATATTGGCCAATTATGTTCAATTATATACAGAATGATATTAAATTATTTATTTATGTTGTTTGGAATGACGACTTTCTGGTGTGTTAAGTCACAGCACTCCGCAAATTTTAGAGAATCCGGTTGCACAACTCTAGCCATATTATGTTGTTTTAACTAGGCCCACAATGATTTTAGAGTTTGGCTTAGGCATTTCCTCGGGAAACCATACTGCCTACTACCACTTCACAGTCGTTATGCCATCACAATAGGGATGAGCAAATTCAGTACTGGTACTGAAATCATTACCGATTTGCTACCGTCGTATTGGTACATGATGTCAGTAGTTCAGTATATAGTGTCTGTAATCGAGTCGTTTGGATTTGTATTTTGTGTTAAGCGAAGTTAGCTAACAAGTTCGCTGATATAGGCGAACTTGTTAGATAAGCCAAGTTAGTGACAACTTCTCCTGAACATGCCAGGCAAAGTTGTCGTGTTTATAAGGATTAGGTTACGGCTGAGTTTGTAGTCGGTCGAGTCATTATTGTACGAGGTCCTGTAATCAGTGATTGATATCACGTGTTTCCAGTTGCAATATACAACGTGTCTTTGCTTATTGTAACGTGTGTTCGATCGTGTTAACGTATATCGTCTTCTACGCTCGTAACGTCTTACGTAGGGATTCCGCACCTACGTAGAACGAGATATTCCGTGTAGATCCGGCTGGGAACCTACGTAGAATGAGATATTCCGTGTAGATCCCAGCCGTTCCATTGTTTCACTCTCCAATCAGTATTACCAAGGAATCATCTTCGTCTGCCACTGCACTTTCCGACACCGTCACGACCTCCGTCGCCCTACCTTTCACCGTCACCACCTCCGCTGCACTATCCTCCGGCGCCGTTGTCACTCTTCTTGTCTGCACCAAATCCACCACTCCACCTTGAACAACAGATTGTTTTATATATCGGATATCCGAATCAATATCCGAAAGAGAGGATAGCTGGCGGCCAGCCACGTCTCCGGCGACAGGGTATGAAGCACGGTGGTGGTGTTTTGCAGAAAAGTGTCAGAGTTTCACAAAAGTGTATGCTGGAATAGAATGTTGATCACTTGTACACCAATACAAGTCAATTTCAATTCAATTTATGTTGCAATGGGTGGTATCGGAAATGAAATCTCACAAGTTAAAAGACGAAGATGCATCCAAAAAAGACGAAGATGTATCTAAAAATGACCTCATCTCTTTTGACAAACCTTGTCTTGAGGACAAGGTTCTCCTCGTTGATGATGAAGAGTTTGCTGAGACGATTAAACTTTGTTTGCACATGAAGGGCATAATGAAGGAAAGTAAAACTAAAACTTCGTTTAATATCGTTGGGGTATATTTTCAAGAGCATGGAGCAGGCAGTGAAGAGAATGTTAATGTTAATGTGAAGAGTGAAGAAAAAGGGAAGAAAGATGATGAAGGGAAAGTTGAGGAGACGTTTGAAGTCAAACAAGTGAAGGAGGAGGATGAAATGAAAGCTGAGGAAAAAGAGGTAGACAAACAAGTGAAAGAGGATGAAGAGAAAGTTGGTGAAGAAAAACAGGTGACGAATGAGGATGAACAGATGGAAAACGAATCCAATTATTCCTATGCCCGTAGATTGGGGGCGCTAGTGTATAATGATGTGAGAGCAAAGCAGCTGTGGACAAAAGAGCAGTTATTTGAAAGGCCTTATGACTTTATTATTTGGTTTGCCCCGGATGGAGCAAGGGAAAACGAAAAGATAATTTGAGATTTGTTTAGGGCTGCTAGGAGCATGAAGGTCTTAGCCCATTCTGGGGTCTTTCAAGTTTGTATAAAAAACGTCTCGACAAAGATGACATTGACCTCGTGCTTAAGCTGGCGAACAATGACAATCTGTTGCTCCTGTGGAAAGGGACAAAAGACTGTTATTTTGGCTACACGTTTGGAAAAAAAGGTAGCTGGCACAAGGGCATATGAATTTGGTTTGTAACTTCCCGCTTGATGACTATTCTTCTAAAAACCGATGACCTTAACCTCTTGCTAAAGCTGGCGGTTAATGACAATCTGTTGCTTCTGTGGAAGGGGACAAAAGACTGTTATTTTGGCAACACGTTTGGAAAGAAAGGTAGCTGGCACAAGGGCATATGAATTTGGTTTGTAACTTCCCGCTTGATGACTATTCTTCTAAAAACCGATGCAGATACTGTAAAAACTTATTGGTCTGTTGCATGTGTAGGTGGTAAGTTTGGTTTATGTTTTGTTAGTTATGTCAGTTTCAGTTATGTCAAAAATTTGTTAAAAGCTTGATGAACCCAAACATGAATTTGTTAAAAAAAAAAACGTCACTATCGCTTAGAATTATGTCGGTTGCCTCAGTTTGAAGGACATATCTTCGGATATGTTTGGTCCTCATTTCTACTTGTAGAATATGAGGATAGCCATTAACCAGATGACTGAAAGTGACTGGGGCGGTTTATGATGTGTTTTTAATCTTTCGCTGAAAATTAGTCGTTCAAACTTAGTTAGAAGGACACATACTCGTATGTGGTCGGTCCAGCTGATCCATTAGATCTTCAGGATAGCCGTTTACCTGAAAACTTCAATTTGATCGGGGCGATTGAAGTTAAAATTTTTCGGGAAATGAAATTATTTTTCAAGTCTACTACTTCGTAAGAAGTTCCTTTACTATGATTAACAGAAAATTGATCCATCCTTGGAAAGTGATAGATATACTGATTCTGTGTGCTTAACTAGTGAAGTTATAAGGCCTAAAAGACTTTAGAACAGTCATTGTATTTCATGGTAGCTTTTTATGGTGCGTAAAAGTACAAGTGATACTAACTAAATCTACTCAATTTTATGTGGAAACTCCTTATGAGTTGTGCATGTCTCCATATATATCTTTCCGTATGATAGGCAGAAAAGCGATTACCCAGTCATACACGAGCCCGTGAGTGTTCTGATTCCCGTGAAGATAGCATGTCAAGAAACTGCAGTGATCCAGATTCAGAACTTGCAGTTGTTTACTACTCTGAAGTTTGTGTAAATACTTAAAAAAAAAAGTGTGTTATTGAGACATTCTATTGTTCATAATGTTAAGACTTCTCAATCAAGATGTTAGAATGGGAACGGGAAGAAGAGTCTGAAGATCGAAGAGTAATTACTATTTAATCAGACACTACGGGTCGAGGTCAACTCGGGGTGACTTGGGGAAAGCCAAATACGCTTTGAGAATAGATAGGAGGCATCATACTCTCTGAGTTGTTGCCCACTTAAGTTTTGAGCTTAATTGAACCTAACCCGTATCACAGAAACGATGAAAACCATTCTAAGTCATTTACCTGCTTACAACCTGTTTCTTTATGTCATAATACAGCTAAACACGGATCTGTGTGACAGTCACGTAATTAGTATGATTCCTGTTCGGATCTTTTCTAAAACATGGTAGTCCCTGTCGAGACTGAAATTTGATCCCGTGTACTTTAATTTTTAAAAGTTTTTTTTTCTTTCTCTACTTATGTAGTTGTATGATTTTATACCTGGTTACTTGGTCTTGATCATAGCATTTAACGCTTTAAAGGATGTTTTATAACTTAATTGCTAATTGTTCAAAGTATGGGGTTAGTTTTGAAAATTTTAATATCAGCGAAGTTATCCCTAACTTCGCCTACAATAGGCGAAGTTATCCATAACTTCGCCTGTATAATTTTGACCCTATATAAAGGATTTTAATAGTCAAACAGTTCATTATTTTCAAACCGGCGAACTTATCTTCAAAAACCCTAAGCGAACTTATCGATCTACTCATCTGTGTTTTCTTTTCAGTTCTAATCCGTGAATTAAAGGTGTGTAGGGCTGTAGTGTCATATTATCGCCATCTTTAACGTTAATCAAAGGTCGTTTCGACCCGATTCACGACCTCGTTTTTCCGAACCTTCAATAACTGATTTTCAAACTTACTTTCACGTCGTAGTAATCAACTGAATCGTCTAGATCTTCATAATATCATGTGTTTATCACCGAACATTCTCCAATTTGTCCAAATCACGTCGATTGAACAGTCTAATCTGTCGCCGTTTCATATTCGGCGAAGTTACAGTTTAGGCGATGTTATCCGTAACTTCGCCTGAGGTTCAACTTCGCCTGATATTTAATTAGGTTACAGTACGTGAGGCGATGTTGTGGTTAGGCGAAGTTATCATTAACTTTGCCTGGCCCTTTTTACTTAACTGTTATCCGGCGAAGTTCAAGTTGAAGCGAAGTTGTTCCCAACTTCGCCCCACCTCTAACTTCGCCTATACAGAACAGATCACAACTTCGCTCATGGTAACAGGAGAATTTGTGATTTGCTTTGACGTTTATCTAACTTAGTCTGTTTGATGCAGATATGGCTGCTGTAGCTGAAGCAGGCGGTGCAGGCGGTGATGATGGAGGAGACAACCAAAGACAGTTCTTCCCGGGTCATAACATGTACATAACATTAGACCCGGAGGCGAGCGGAGTTGATGATTTCCGCGAAATCATCACGTTTCTTTTACGCTCGCGTATATTCCACGCGATTACCACAACTCTGCCGCTATCCTTGCCAAACATTGAGGATTTTTGGCAGACCGTGGAATATGACTGTCGCGTCGAGCCCTCGGTGATGCGAGCAACGGTCAACAATCAGATTGTTCAGTTCTCATCTGAACAGATCCGGGCGGCTTTACGGTTTGGAGATGAGACAAGAGATGATCCGACAGATTTCGTCGCTCCATTCCGTGATGGTGCGTTTCTGAGGATGGGATACTCTGGTCCATTGGGAGATACTCAGAGAAGGAAGGGGTTCTTACTAGATCAGTGGCGCTTTCTCATGCATGTCATGATCGTGTGCATGTCAGGGAGAAAGGCGGGCACTGATGGCATGGGCGCGACCATGCAGTCGGCGATGACTGCTCTGACTTATAATAAGCGTTACAGCTTTAGTCAGATGGTCTTCTACGAGATAGATCGACAGAGAAGAGCGGTGGCGCGTGAGAGATTTATTATGTATCCAAGATTCATTCAGATGATCTTGAATCATGTGGCTCCAACGCTACCTCAGCGTAGCCCAATTAGATACGTGGAAAGTGTGAGCAAACGGATCTTCGCCCAATGCAGATCTTCCAGTGCGAGGAGCAAACCTGAGCTCCGTCCTCGACATACTCCACTTTTTGGGTACTTGATCAACCCGGAGTATGTGCCAGCTCGTGGGGACGAGTTTCGGGACCCGGCACCACAACAGGCAGGAGCACCTCAAGCTATACATGCTGCTCCTGTTGTGTCACCGGAGGAGAATGTAGACCTTGACGCTGCGTTTGGCGGTCAAGGCTTCTTTGATATGGATCGGGTGGATCCAGAGGAAAATGTACAAGTTTCAAGTGTAAATGTGACTAGGACAGCTACAACGGTGGCTGATTCTGATTCTGATGATGAGTTAGCTGAAACGAGACGAATTCTAGTTAACCAAGAACGGGTTCAAGGGAAAAGAAAGAGAACTGATGATGACAGCGAGTCAGATTATGAAGAAGAAGTTCATCAGTTGATTCGGAGATCAAGAAGGGAACGGGCAGGTGCAGGTTCGGGAGCCGGTGAGAGCTCAAGGGTGGTACGTTTCACCCCACCCGCACTGTCCGGTATGACTATTGTTCCCTCATCATTACAAGTTACAAGGCCAAGCGCCACAGACGTTCCCGTGGTGGCTACCTCATCTGCCTTTGGCCTCCCACCCACTACATTCCAACTATCGGCTCCGGAGATTGTATCGTTGCCACCTCCAACTCTTACTCCAACGGAGGTCGTGGCACGATTTATTGAGTCGACGGTTGTGGCCACTGCAGGGTTATCGGTGACGATACCACCTGCGGTTACGTCTATGCCTACTTCTGAGGTCCCGGTTACATCGGAAATCCCTCCTCAGTACACTCAAGATATATCACATCTGAGGTTTGATTTCGATGCAACCTTATCAGACTCTGAACGAATAGCAGCACTTGAACGGGTCGTGGCAGAACAATCAAGGGTGAATCTTATCCAGACCCATGCTATTCAACGCCTCGTTGCAGAGAATCAGATACAGTCGTCCCTGCTGATAGAACATGGCAAAATCATTGATGCTTTGAAGGAGTTCTTGGCATCTCAGGGGGAGACGAGCTGTAAGGGCGATGAGCTGAGGACTAAGAAGCGAAATGACAGAGACGATGATCCCAATGCATCGAAAGGTGCAGGTGGAGTGTTGCCAAGAACTGATCAAGCTCTTGGGACTTCCACAACTCAGGGGGAGTCGACAAGTGCAGCTGGTGGTGATGATGTGGTGGTAGTGGACGTTAAGGAGATGGATGATGAATTTGTAGGTGATGATGATGTATTACCGGTGGATGAGGTAGAGAAGATTGGTGCAGAGATTGTTATTGAAAATGATATAGAAGAGGGAGAGATAGTAGAGGAGAATGTGGAGCATGAGATTCTAGAAGTCGATAAGGCAGATATGAGTCAAGAGATTGGAAATGATGAGACGGAATGGGAAGAGCAGCCAAGATGGAAAGAAGGCTATGCTCAATGGTTCGTAAAAACGAAGAAACCGGCGGTCCCTACTATGTTTAAGAAGAGTTACAACATTAGAGGCTATGCTGAATCGAGAAAGGGGATTATATGCTGGATATATGATGAGCAGTTGAGGCTCTTTGTAATTAAAAGATATGATGGCGTTCAGTACTTCAAAAGATTGTTGAGATCATTGAATACATTGCCAGAATGTGAAGTGAAAGACTTAGCCAGATTGGGGTTAATAAACATAAGTGATGATAACATGGCTAGAGTCATTGGGAAGATTGTTTGGAAGGAAAGTATAAAAGAGAAGAAGTTCGAGCTGTTGAAACCACAAAAAGGAAAACTCATTGAAGACAAAGATAGAGGGATGAGAGCAGATGGCAAGCCTTGGATGATTATGAAGTATAAGCCGATCCGGTGTTTAAAAGAAGTGCCGATGAAACAAATGCCCAAGGATGTGCTGAAGGATCTGAAGTGGTGGTATGTAGATTGTGAAACAGCTGAAGCAGTAATGGAGGACGAAGATGAACAAGAGCTGCTGAGAGTCTATGATCCGATGCATCTAGTGAACTTGTCGCAAGCTGATCTGCAGGTGCTGAATGAGAAGAAGATATTTTATATTCCTGCTTGGAAAGACGAAGCGAAGAAATATCAAAGAATTGTATCAGTTTGTGTACGTGAAGGAGTTCATGCTTAAAGATGAAGATACAAGATTGTTGAAGATTACAAGACACGTGTTTGAAGATAAAGATTGAAGCTGCTGCCAAGGGGGAGTCTGTTGGTATATGATGTCAGTAGTTCAGTATATAGTGTATGTAATCGAGTCGTTTGGATTTGTATTTTGTGTTAAGCGAAGTTAGCTAACAAGTTCGCTGATATAGGCGAACTTGTTAGATAAGCGAAGTTAGTGACAACTTCGCCTGAACATGCCAGGCGAAGTTGTCGTGTTTATAAGGATTAGGTTACGGCTGAGTTTGTAGTCGGTCGAGTCATTATTGTACGAGGTCCTGTAATCAGTGATTGATATCACGTGTTTCCAGTTGCAATATACAATGTGTCTTTGCTTATTGTAACGTGTGTTCGATCGTGTTAACGTATATCGTCTTCTACGCTCGTAACGTCTTACGTAGGGATTCCGCACCAACATAGAACGAGATATTCCGTGTAGATCCGGCTGGGAACCTACACGTCGGTATCGAAACGATACCAAAGTTTTTGAGTTTCGGATCGGTACGGTACCTGAAAATACCCCTTAATTTCAATCTTCAAGTGTTCATGACCTATTTCTCCACCAACACAAAAATTTAGTATTCCCCTCCAAATTCGCCGACGCCATTAGTCCATCTTTCCCGCCATATCTTATGTATTAGTTGTTGGGTTTTAACAGGATTATCAAAGTGATAAAATCCCAATTTTACCAAAAACGTAGCGGATATAAGTTTTAAATATTGTTAATTTGATATGTATAAAACCAATTATACACATGCAAAACCCAAGCCAAGATCCAAATAAGAAATGCATACTATCAAACACATGCATGTCACTAAAAGTACATGCATGTTAAAGCTACCTTTCACGAGAATCAAATCCAGGTGAAGGAGAGGATGGATGGAAGGCAAGAACTTCAAAGGGAAGGTCCTCAAGCTTGCATACCCCAAGCTTCCGACAATACACCTTGATTAAGCTAGGATTTTACACTTGAAAGCACTTCCTTCTTGCTCCTTCCTTTGGCCGAAATCACCAAGAGAGAAAGAAGAGTTGAGAGGATTTTTCCTCAATTGCTTTTGTGTTAGTTGTGTTGTGTGTTATGAGAAAGAGAAAGAAATGTGCTTTTTTATTATTGCACCACACCATCATCCAATAGAAAGGATTGCATGCACCCACTTAGTTTTAAAAAAATAATAAAATAATGCAAGAGAAAGAGAGGGGGGGGGGGGGGGGGGGCTTCCTACTTTGTTATTATTATTATTATTTTTCTTATACCTTTCCATTTACATTATGTTATACACAATAAGTATATTGTAGGGACTCATGCAAGGTAACATTTTTCACATATTGTTACTTAACCGTTTAAATAACACTATGGAATGCTTTCTTTCTCAAGATATAAATCATCCATATGATTTATTCATTTCACAAGTACATTGTATTTAGAAACCCCTTTCCAAATAACTCTAGTGTTAATATTTATTTGTTATGATCATATCATATATATAAACAAATATTGTAGGTGTTTGTTTAGCTTGTTATTGGGTATGACCCGACTTGGATCACGACATACTAGCCACATTAATAATAATATGTATCTTGTGTATAACGAGTCCAACATTAGTTCCTTCCCGCCTATAGAATTATGCTCTCTCTCTCTCTCTCTCTAATTCCTCATTACCCTCTTTCTCATAATCTTTTAGCATTCTGGTACGGATATTAAATTATTAATCGCAGTCCAAAATATTTTCAAGGTAAACCAATTTTAACTTTTGCTTCTTATGTTATCCACGGAAGACTTGTTTTTATTTTGTTGATTTGATATGTTTTCTCTATTTCATCTTATATATCAATGTGAAGGTGGGCCATTTGGGTCAATTCCAAAGTAAGATGAATTATATTTATAAGAAAATTGATTCGCATAATTTGGAAGATTGGCTGTTGGGGTCTTTTTTTTCTTTCTTTTAGTTTTTTTGCTATTGTGTTTCGAGGTAGGATGGACAAATTTTAACCTGTATTGTAAACTCATCTGACTTTTTTAACAATTATTTTAACATTAATAACAAGTTTCTTAAAATTTAATATTGTTGCCTGCTGTTGATAGGTTAAAGTAGTTCACGGGCATACTGATCGCAATCAGTGTTTGCAATCAATAAAAGGAGTGTCAATCATATGTGTTAGGTAGTCTTCTTATTCTAATTAGTTGTTCTGTTTTACAGATAAGGTTTCAATTTTCAAATATATGCTGATTTTTTAGGGGAGTTTAATTTTGGTTTATAGTTGTGCTTAAAAGCCTGTGTGTTTTACCTTGATTTGTCTTACTGTGTTTGAGTAACTGGTTAGTTTGGTGTATAGTTTTGTGTTAGCTACTGATTTGTTTGAAAGTTTTTAAATAACTTAGGTTCTTATAGTGAGTTCATTGGTGTATTAAAAGATAAATTGAGTTTGGTTATTATGCGACGCTGACTTTGATTTTGGCTAAAGCTATGTATGTTGTTTCTAAATTTTTTGTTATCATATTTTAGTCGGTTTTTTTAAAATCAGAATTGGTATTGCTTTGATGTTGTTTACCTAATTAGTAGCAGGTTAACACAAAGAACAAAGTTCATTATTATATATATTTTGAATTGACATAGAAAAAGAAAGTTATTCATCTATAACCCATGTATAAGTATTGTTTGATTAAACATTGTTAATAAAGACACTCAAGTTCTGGTTAAATTTTAATTTGCGTACGTTAATATGATGATGGTGAATTAGAGTTTATAAATGCAGTGAACTCACAAATGTTTATGTACAAACCAGCTGATTTTGTTCATATAATGGAACAGTGGAATTCGATTTGACTCTGCTTATTTCTATATGCTTAATATAAAATAAAAATCATTAAAAAATGTGTTTTATTTTCATTCAATCCTAAAGACGCATGTGACAACTTCTAGATTCAAATATTACGATAACTTTGTTAAAGAAAACATCGCCAAAAAAATATGTCACTCGTAAGGTGCCATTAAATCACTAAATGCTAGTGTCATAAACACTAAATGCCACAAAAAATATATGTCAAGCAAATGTGGCATACACAAAGTGCCATTGAAACTTAAACTTCAGTGACACAAATGCTAAACGCCATAAAAAGTATGTCTCAAGAAAATGTGGCATACACAAAGTGCCATTAAAACCTACAATTGTGTGGCACAAATGCTAAATGCTGCTAAAGTAGGTGCTAAGAAAATGTGGCATACGCTAAGTGCCACTAAGTCTTAAAATAGTAGCACAAAAGCTAAATGCCATTAAAAGTGTGTGCCACTAAATGGCTTTTTATTTATAGTGTGACCGTCCTGGCTAACGACGTGCTAGGGACTATGCAGCTCGTTGCTCGGGATAAGAAGGAACTCTCAATTCTTGATAAAACCAATGACAACTTCTTATTACCGCAAAAGACCCGCTGGGATCCTGTGGTTTCCGAAGGCCTATATGCGACAGGTAATGTGTTTTCAATCTTTACCTTTATGCGGTTTTTTCCTGATGTATCATTTTATAGGTTTCGGTCACAAGAGGAAGGAAGTTTCTTTCTCTGGACCTTCTGAGGCAGCGGGTATTGAGGATCAGGATTCAGATCCCTCTCCTCCTGCTTCTCTCAAGAAACTGAAAAAGAGTCGTCTCCGTGACCGGGTTTCAATCTTTTCCCAGGACACTCCGGGTACGTTTGTAAAGTTAACTCTTCTTGTATTCTGAGTATTAACTAACTTTTTGTAATAGATCCTGTGACTCAGCCTGTAGATACTATTATTATCTCGGATTCGCCTCCTACCAAAGGTATTCCTAGCAAATTCTATGTTGCTGACAAAAGGAAAGCTCACGAGGTGGCTGTGCCAAAATCTCCTATCCGGGTGCCTGTAACAACCAACTTTTGTTAAATAGTAAATAACAGAAAGTTTTATGATTATCTATGTGTCGTTAAATTAGTCGTGTGATAAGTGTAGATTGTGAATGAAATTGGGCTTGGGAATGGGTTATGGGTCATAGGGCCCATGAAACCCCTATAAATACCCAACCACTTCCCCATTTTCTTTCTTTTCCTTTCCAAGTGTACACATACACACGCTAGAACATACACTTTTTCTCTAGCACCCACATTCGAATCTAAGCAAAAGGAAGGAAGAACCTCGTGTGTGAACGTCATCAACACCCAAAATCACGTCCAGAACCTTGAGTTGTTTCAGATCTGGACCGAACCCGAGAGCAAAAGGTGAGTTTGTTAAAATGGTTAAGTCTTGAGGTTGGATTCGACATGCAGCTTGTTGTACTAGTAGATCGGGTCATAGGAAGTTAGAAAAACATAAAATTGGTGAGTTATAACCTCACGGGTGTGTTATAGAACAAAAAGGTGATATTTATGTTGGGTTTTAATAAGATTATCAAAGTCATAAAATCCCAATTTTATGAAAAACGCAGCGGAAATTAGTTTTAAATCTTGTTAATTTCATATGTATAAAACCTATTTTATTCATGCAAAACCCAAGCCCGGATCCATATACGAAATACATACTATCAAACACATGCATGTCACTATAAGTCCATGCATGTTAAAGCTACCTTTCAAATCCAAGGAAGAGGAAGGAGATGATGATGAAGAAGGCAAGAACTTGAATATGAAGCTCCTCAAGCTAGCATACCCCAAGCTTTCCAACAAACACCACTTGTAGCTAGGATTTGGTAACACTTGACAACACTCCTTGGTCCCTTGCTCTTGGCCGTCCAAAGAGAGGAAGAGAGGAAGAGAGAGTAGAGGATTTTTCCTCTAGTCTTGTGTTGTATGAATGTGTTCTTGTGTATTATGATATCTTATGAGAGAAGAAAATAGAGAAAGAAAGATAATAAACCTTTCAAATATGGCACCACCCCATAGCACCAATAGGAACCATTGCATGTCTCCACTAAGGGAGAAATAATAATATAATAATAAAATAACCCATCAAGAGATAGAGAGAGGTGGGGGGGGGGGGGCTTCCTACCTTCTTATTATTATTATCATTTTGTTTATAACTATTAATTATATATTTATAAATTATGTTATAAAACTTATAGGTGACATGCTTGGTAACCATTATTCACATATTGTTACTTAACCATCTTAAGTAACATTATGGAATGCTATCTCTCAAAATATAAATCATCCACATGATTTATTTATTACACAAGTACATTGTATTTAAAAACCCCTTTCTAAATAACTTAAGTGTTAATATTTATTTGTAATGATCATATCATATGTAAACAAATATTTATGGTGTTTGTCTAGCTTGTTATTGGGTATGACCCGACTTGGATCATGACATACTAGCCACATCAATAATAATATGTGTCTTGGGCATACTGAGTCCAACAATCTCCCACTTTCACAAGATACATAGAAGATTGATGCAAGTAGCAAATACCGCCTAACTACGGTTTACTACCCCTAATACGCATGACGAAGTGCCATTCAATAACATCATCCCTTTCAAGTCCCTTACTTGAAATGATTTAGGTACATCTATCATTTATCCTTTTGCCACAAATGTCATGTCAAATCCAGAGACACAGAGTGATCATTCTCTGTTGATTTAACTTTCAGGCCTTAGACATCTCACTCTCAACGAATAAGAGAGACAAATCCCCTCTTGACTACATACGTCTCTCACAATCACCTTGTACCATACCTGATCTTAGCCTTATGTACTATCATGTTTCAGAGCAGCGAAGAACTAAGTCAAAGCACAATATTTGGTGAACATCAAGACCTAATATATATCTCAGGTAAGAGGATACTATGATATTCGCCTTTACTCAAATTTACTTATGATCAATCACAAGGATTTCATGTAGTAACATTTGAGAGCGGGTAAGTCCAATATTTATAACCCATAAATATCTATGAACCTTGGCAGCAACCCTTGCTCTATATTCATATCCCATGAATATCCACCAATCCAAGTTCATAATTGTCTTACCTTCATATTTGTTCCCACAAATATGAGCGACTACGGACATTCAGAATAAGTAACTTATTCACGGATTTAAACATGCTAAATTGGAACACAACTCAAAATGTCATAATCATAAACCATAATCATATGAATGAGTCAAAATAACAATTGTTCCGATATCCAAATACAAAATTCGATCATATCCAATCACTAGAATACCGAAGTCCTAAGGCACAAGTATGACCCTCATGCTTTGGCCTTTCAAGGAGCTTCATGAGTGGATCCGCTATGTGTTTGATTAGTGTGAACTTTGCGAATACATATCTTTCCTTTCTCAACTTCATCCCTTATGTAGTTGAACCTACGCTCAATGTGCCTCGTCTTTTGATGTGTACGAGGTTACTTGATTTGAGCAATCGCTCCCTCGTTGTCACAAAAGATCTCTAGAGGGTCCTGAATGGTACGGACCATCCCTAGGTCGGCAATGAATTTTCTAATCCACGCAGCTTCTTGAGTTGCCAATGAGGTGGCGATGTATTCCGATTCCGTGGTGGACAAAGCTACCATATCTTGTTTTGAGATCTTCCAAGAGACCGCCCCACCATTCATAACGAAAACATATTCCTATTTGATCTAGAATCATCTCGATCGGTTTGGAAACTCGCATCCGTGTAAGCCTTTATAACAAGTTCCTCCTCACCCGAACCGTATATTAGAAACATGTCGTTAGTCCTTCTAAGGTATTTCAATATACTCTTAACCGCCTTCCAATGGCTACTTCCCGGATTATGTTGGAATCTACTTGTCATGCTTAAAGCCAATGACACATCCGGTCTAGTGCATACCATTGCATACATGATGGATCCAATAGCCGATGCGTATGGGATTCCATTCATTTTCTCTCGGTCATCCTTTGAGCTTGGACATTGAGACCTACTCAATATTGTTCCTCTTTGACTAGGTACCAAACCTTTCTTAGAGTTCTCCATCTTGAACCTCTTCAAGATTTTGTCAATGTATGCACTTTGGTTTAAACCTATCAACCGCCTTGATTTATCCCTATAGATATTTATTCCCAAAATATAGGTGGCTTCACCAAGATCCTTGATTGAATAACAACTTCCAAGCCATGCTTTTACCCCTTCCATGGTTGGAATGTCATTCCCAAATAGTAGTATGTCATCAACATACAATACTAAGAAGGTAATGATGCTCCCACTAGCTTTCTTACACACACAAGCTTCATCACCATTCTTGATGAACCCAAATTTCTTAACTTCTTCATCAAAACGGTGGTTCCAACTTCTAGATGCTTGTTTCAATCCATAGATTGATTTCTTTAACTTGCATACCTTCGGGTTGAACCATATAGACATCTTTCAAAAGATTCCCATTTAGAAAGGAGGTTTTGACATCCATTTGCCATATCTCATAGTCATAATATGCAGCTATGGCAAACAATATCCTAATAGACTTTAGCATTGCTACGGGAGAAAAAGTTTCATCATAGTCAACCCCTCGAGTTTGAGTGAAACCTTTTGCTACAAGTCTTGCTTTATAAGTATCCAAGTTTCCATGCATATCGGTTTTCTTCTTGAAAACCCATTTACTTCCAACCTGTTTGGAATTAAGAGGTGGTACAACCAAATCCCATACTTGGTTGTCATGCATGGATTGCATCTCAACGTTCATGGCTTCAAGCCATTTGTCACAGTCGGGTTGTGACATTGCATCACGGTATGTGATGGGTTCATCCGAATCTACCACATAGCACCCATCCATGAAAAATCCATATCTTTCGGGTGAATTACTAATTCTACCGGACTTGCGATCGTCTTGTGTGTCTTGATCAACCATTTGATCATTTTCAACAACCTCTTGTTGATTGCTTGTATCAACCAAACGTGTATCGGCTTGTGGTTCTCGATCCTCCTCGAGTTCCACCATACTACTAGTACCTTCCATAAGGAACTTAGTTTCTATGAACTTGGCCTTTCGAGCAACAAATACCTTATTCTCGGTTGGGTTGCAGAAATAATATCCCATAGAGTCCTTGGGATATCCTACAAAGATACACTTAGTGGATCGACTTTCAAGTTTGTTTTGGGTGTTGTTCTTGACATAAGCCTCACAACCCCATAACTTTAAATATGATAATGATGGAGCCCTTCCATTCCATATTTCAAAAGGTGTCTTGTCCACTTTCTTGGTTGCGGCCATATTTAAAATACGGGCCGCAGAGAGCAAAGCGAAACCCCAAAATGATAGAGGCAATGTGCTTCTAGCCATCATAGATCGAACCATGTCCAATAGAGTTCGATTCCTCCTTTCGGACACACCATGATGTTGTGGTGTTCTGGGTGGAGTAAGTTGTGAGATGAACCCACAACTCCTAAGATGATCTCGGAAAGCATCACTTAGGTATTCACCTCCTCTATCCGAACGAAATACTTTGATGGTTTTATCGAGTTGATTTTGTACTTCATTTTGGAAAATTTTAAACATATCAAAAAAGCTTCATCTTTGTGTCTTAACAAGTACACATACACATAACGAATATAGTTGTCAATAAAAGTAATGAAGTATCTTTCACCATTCCTTGTCATTGCCTTAAAGGGAACACACACATCCGAATGTATGATACCCAATAAGTCTTTTTCCCCTTCATTTGTTCCACTAAAGGGGTCCTCGGTCATCTTTCCAAGTAAACAAGACTCACACTTATCAAATGAATCATCTTCATTTGATTCCAAAACACCATTCTTTTGAAGTGTATGTATGCGATCTTTGTTTATATGACCAAGGCGACAATGCCAAAGATAAGTCTTACTCAAATCCATTTTGAGTCTCTTGGTGCTTGATTGGTACAACATGTTATCAAAGGATGTGTTATCATGAACTAATTTATAAATGCCATTAGACGGCATTGCTTTAGAATAAAAGACATTATTCATGAAAACATAAATTCCATTGTCCACCAACATTAAATCAAAACCACATTGTCTTAACAAGGAAACAGAGATAATATTCCTAGTCAAACTAGGAGCATATAAAATGTCTTTCAAAATAACTTCCAAACCATTTGGAAGCTTTAATGTGTAGTCTCCTCGGGCTTCGACAACAACCTTTGCTCCATTGCCCATGAAGAGACTAATATCTCCTTTCTTAATTCCTTCATTTCCCTTGAACCCCTGCAATAAATTGCAAATATGAGTTCCACATCCGGTATCCAATACCCATGTGTTAGAGGAAATAATATTAAGATCAACATGAATCATGAAAGTTGTACCCAAGGTTTGCCCCGCATCCCTCTTAGCTTTCAACTCTTTGAGATGGGTTAGACAATTCCTTATCCAATGCCCAATCTCTCCATATCCAAAGCATGGATCCTCCGAGCTAACCTTTAGCTTCTTTGGTTTTGGTGGTTCCACTTTTGCCTTTCCCTTGAACTTACCCATGTGTTGTCCTTTGCCTTTGGCAACCTTTGCCTTGGGTTCTGGGTGATGCCTTTTCTTATTGCGTCCCTCATTGATTGTGAGAACGGGTAAATCCTTTTTACCCATTCCCGTCTCGGCCGTTTTGAGCATTGTGTGTAGCTCACCAATGCTCTTGTCCCACCCATTCATGTTATAATTCATAACAAATGTCTCAAAACTTTTTAGTTAAGCCATTTAGGATCAAATCCGTGGCTAACTCGTTTGAGACGCGAAAATTAAGGCGCTCAAGACGATCAATGTGGCTTTTCATCTTAAGTACAAAAGATGAAACCGATTGGGTTTCTTCCATACGACATGCATGAAGCACTCGAACTGTTTCGAAGCGTTCCACCCTAGCTTGTGTAAGGAACATTTTCTTAAGTTGGGTGATCATGTCTTATGCCCCATGAAGTTCAAAATCCTTTTGAATCTCAGGAATCATAGTTCCCAACATGAGGCAAGAAACTTGCACCGAATCCTTATTGTGCTTAACCCAATCATTATGGTCTTGGACATCGTCAACGCTAGGTTCATCGGGAATAGGATCCTCTAATACGTAGTATTTCTTTTCTTGCTTGAGAACGATTCTCAAGTTTCGATACCAATCCATAAAGTTGGTATAGTTTAGACGATCCTTGTCAAGAATAGATCTTAGTGATAGGTTATTGATGGGTGGAATAATAACGTTGGTGGATTGGTATCGAATAGTAGTTAGGTGACCTTTATCCTACTATTTAAATTAACAAGGTAGTCAACGTTTGACTATTGCAACCCTTTTGCAACTTCTAGTTTTATGGGATCGGTTAAACATCTTATGTTTAGTCGGCATGTTTAATCCCATCAACACCATTGTATGCCATGCTTTGGCAACCCTATTCACATGGTTTCCAATTTAAGTCGTCCTACTTATACACACATGTGAGTTTACACATACAAGTGGTTAGGTGACCTTTATCCCACAAATATGGCAAACCCACCTCAAACTCACAAGTTTCCTCTAATGTGGTTAGGTGACCTTTATCCCACACCGAGTTCCCAAGTGATTCGAGTGTCGTAAAAAAGGATGGTATCCAATTTTTTATAAAAGGGATTTTAGTTTTCAAAATTCTAGATTGGAAAACCATTTATGTACCTTTCATTTGCATGCATTCAAATGTATGGTACTTAGTTGAAAAACCCATTTTCAACGTTCCTATTAATAAAACCCATTTTATTATGAAATCATTAGCCTTTAATAAAACCTATTTTATCACCTAACGATTTCTACGGAACCAATTTTATGCTAGTTGTTGATTTTAAGTTGTTTAGCAAACCACATTGCAATAACACAAAAAAAAGTAAATCAACCATGCAAGCATAAAACACACATCCTCAAGTTCATAACCATAGCCTCCTAACGTTGACTACACTTGTTGACCGAAGAGAAGTGTGTCAAAAGGTCTCTCCTAAGGGACCCAAAAGGACATGAGCTTGTGTCGGTGAACTCCCACTTGATCCCGCATCCAAATGCTCCAAGTGTTCACCCCCGTGTTGTGGTCTCCATCATTTTATTTGGGCTCTCTTCCTTGCATCTTCTTTTATAAAACATATTTTAATACATTTTTTAAGTAAAAGAAATGCATCTAATCTACTTATTATTACAAACCAATTGAAATGAATAAATAGATTACAAACCCAAATAAATATTACAACCATATCGAATGAACAAACAACCATTTGAATGAACAAATAATCAACCCAAACATTCAACCAAACACAAGGCTATGGCTAGGTTATGAACATCCAATAGATATCCATATATGCAATAATACAAGACCCAAAGTGGTTCCCCTTGACCCTTGAAACTTTCGGCCAAAACAAACAAAAACCGAAAGTTCCGAGTTTTGTCCAAACAACACAATCAATCATCCAAATGACTTAGTTTTTCAATATTACCACATGCATGTAAAGTATAACCTTGAAAAACCATGGGGTAACCAAAACCCCTAAAATTTTCGGCCATATGGTAAAACCCCACCATAAACCCGAAAATTTTTGGGTCTAATGAAGCATGCATCCGTATAAGCGGCTCTTGATGCCACTGTTGGATTTTAATAAGATTATCAAAGTCACAAAATCCCAATTTTATAAAAACGCAGCGGAAATTAGTTTTAATTATTGTTAGTTTCATATGTATAAAACCTATTTTGCACATGCAAAACCCAAGCCCAGATCCTTATATGAAATACATACTATCAAACACATGCATGTCACCATAAGTCCATGCATGTCAAACCTACCTTTCAAATCCAAGGAAGAGGAAGGAGATGATGATGAAGGCAAGAACTTGAATATGAAACTCCTCAAACTAGCATACCCCAAGCTTTCCAACAAACACCACTTGTAGCTAGGATTTGGTAACACTTGAAAACACTCCTTGGTCCCTTGCTCTTGGCCGTCCAAAGAGAGGAAGAGAGAGTAGAGGATTTTTCCTCTAGTCTTGTGTTGTATGAATGTGTTCTTGTGTGTTATGATATCTTATGAGAGAAGAAAACAAAGACAGAAAGATAATAAACCGTTCAAATATGGCACCACCCCATAGCACCAATAGGAACTATTGAATGTCTCCACTAAGGGAGAAATAATAATAAAATAACCCAACAAGAGAGGGGGGGGGGGGGAGGCGGCCCCTTCCTACCTTGTTATTATTATTATTATTATCATTTTGTTTATAACTATTAATTTATATGTTTATAAATTATGTTGTAAAACTTATAGGTGACATGCTTGGTAACCATTACTCACATATTGTTACTTAACCATCTTAAATAACATTATGGAATGCTATCTCTCAAAATATAAATCATCCATATGATTTATTTATTACACAAGTATATTGTATTTAGAAACCCTTTTTTATATAACTTAAGTGTTAGTATTTATTTGTAATGATCATATCATATATAAATAAATATTATTGTTGTTTATCTAGTTTGTTATTGGGTATGACCCGACTTGGATCATGACATACTAGCCACATCAATAATAGTATGTGTCTTGGGCATACCGAGTCCAACAGTTTGGACGAAGTAAAACACGGTTATATAAAGTTGGTACAACTCGAAACCCATAAAAAGGGTTCAGACATGTTTTAAGGAAGGGTCTCGGGATAAGATGGCTCTAAACTGACAAAATAAGGTAATCGAGTCTTAATTGCATGAAAAAGAGCTTCGCGTCGCATGCCATGCGAAATCTAAGAATTTCGCATCGCACGCCATGCGAAGCGAAACGGTCATGCGAAGCGAAATGTTCATGCGAAGCAAAATGGTCATGCGAAACAAAATTCCATGCGAAATTTCCATGCAAAATTGCGAATTTCTACACGAAATTCCACGCGATTCATTTTCTGATGCGTTTTTGATAAAGGACTATTAATGAAAATAATTTTTTTCCAAGCTGACCAGGCAGCTCAACCCCAGCCATGGGCTCTGTCCCTTGGACCCTGATAGGGGCCTGCCGCCCCTAGACCCCACTACCAGGGGCGCTGCCCCCGGACCCCCGTTAGTTAAGGGTTTCATTAACTTAGATGTAGGAAGTAGTAGTAATTTATAATTGACACGCGTAATATATTGTACAGTTAGCCGTGCACAACTAAGGAAGGGCATTACCATTAACGGCGAGAGAAACCGTTAGTTGAGGGTTTTATTAACCTAGAATTAGCAGCTTGTGGTGCATGACCTCAAGATTTGGAGGCACTACTTGTATGGTACCAAGTGTACTATATATACAGATCAAAAGAGTTTGAAATACTTATTCGAGCAGAAAGAGCTATGAGGTAAAGAAGGTGGTTAGAACTGATAGAGGATTATGACTGTGATATCAAGTATTACCCCGGAAAGGCTAATGTGGTTGGTGACGCCTTGAGCAGGAAGAACGCAGAATTTATCGCGATAGTGAAGTCTTATAAGCTGATAATCAACTCAGATTTCTTTGAAGAGATCAGCAAGGTCTAGTCAGAAGTGTTGGTAGATGAAGGGTTGATGAAGAAAGAAAGGATTTTTGGGCAGCAGAATGAGTTGATAGACTATACTCATTGCGTAAAGACCAGATTCGATCGGATGTGGATTCCTCGTCATGGGAATCTTAGAGATCGGGTCCTAGACGTGGCCCATAAGTCTCGGTACTCGATTCATCCAGGATCTACTAAGATGTATCAAGACTTGAAGAAGGACTACTGGTGGCCGGGTATGAAGAATGAAGTAGTAGATTATGTCAGTAAGTGTTTAACTTGCTTACAAGTTAAGGCCGAACACTAGAAACCGTATGGAAAGATGCAGCCGTTGGAGATACTGGAATGGAAATGGGAACACATCACCATGGATTTCATAACTAAGCTACCGCGTACAGCTAAAAATCATGATACCATATGGGTGATTGTGGACCGTTTGAAAAAGAGTGCTCACTTTCTGTCAATACGATAGGCTATCTCGTTAGAAACATTGGCAAACGTGTTCGTCAAGGAAGTGGTTAAAAGCATGGGGTGTCGTTATTGATTGTGTCAGACAGGGATACCCGCTTTACTTCAAGATTCTGGAAGAAGTTCCACGAAGCCATGGGAACAAGACTGAACATCAGCATGGCGTATCATCCTCAAACAGATGGGCAGTCTGAAAGTACTATCCAAACCATTGAGGATATGCTACGTGCTTGTGTGTTAGACTTTGGAGGAAGTTGGGATGATCATTTGCACTTGGCAGAATTCTCTTACAACAACAGTTATCATTCAAGTATTGGCATGTTTTCTTTTGAGATGTTATATGGAAGACGTTGTAGAACTCCTATATGTTGGGGGAAAATTGGTTAGAAAGAAATTGGAAGTTTGGAAGTGGTGCAAGAAACCTCTTCAAAGTTTGATTAGATTAAGGCCAGAATGAAAGCTGCTCAGGATCGTTAGAAGTCATATGCGGATAAGCGGAGACGGCCCATTGAGTTTGATGTTGGAGACCACGTGATGCTTAAAGTCTCGCCTTGGAAGGGAATTATACGTTTTAGAAAGACGGGAAAGTTGAGTCCATGGAACATAGGACCATTCAAGATCGTGGCCCGTGTGGGTGAAGTGGCTTACAAGCTTGATCTACCTGAAGAACTGGAAGGAATCCACTTTACCTTCCATGATTCCCATCTGAGGAAATGTCTAGCTGGTGATACATCTCACGTGCCTCTTCTAAACAATGAGGTAGATGAGCAGCTGAATTATGTTGAACAGCCTGTTAAGATAGTCGACCGCAAGGAAAAGCAGCTTCAACGCAAGGTTATTCCCTTAGTAAAGGTGATATGGAAGCATCGTAAAGGATCAGACACTACTTGGGAAGTCGAAGAAGAGATGTGCAAGTTTTACCCTGATTTGTTTAAGTAATAGTTCCCCGAAACCTCTTTTAAGGAGGGTAGACCTGTAACATCCAACTTTTGTTAAATAGTAAATAACAGAAAGTTTTATGATTATCCGTGTGTCGTTAAATTATTCGTGGAATAAGTGTTGATTGTGAATGAGATTTGGGCTTGGGAATGGGTTATGGGCCATAGGGCCCATGAAACCCCTATAAATACCCAACCACTTCCCCATTTTCTTTCTTTTCTTTTCCAAGTATACACACACACACTAGAACATACACTTTCTCTCTAACACCCACATCCGAATCCAAGCAAAAGGAAGGAAGAACCTCGTGTGTGAACGTCATCAACACCCAGAATCACGTCCAGATCTTTGAGTTGTTTCAGATCTGGACCGAACCCGAGAGCAAAAGGTGAGTTGGTTAAAAAGGTTAAGTCTTTAGGTTGGATTCGACCTGCAACTTGTTATACTAGTAGATCGGGTCGTAGGAAGTTAGAAAAACATAAACTTGGTGATTTATAACCTCACGGGTGTGTTATACATCAAAAAGGTGATGTTTGGACTAAGTAAAACACGGGTATAAAAAGTTGGTACAACCCGAAACCCATAAAAAGGGTTCAGACGGGTTTTAAGGAAGGGTCTCTGGATAAGATGGCTCTAAAATGACAAAATAAGGTAATCGGGTCTTAATTGTATGAAAAAGAGCTTCGCATCGCATGCCATGCGAAATCAAAGAATTTCGCATCGCACGCCATGCGAAGCGAAGTGGCCATGCGAAGCGAAATGGCCATGCGAAGCGAAATGGCCATGCGAAGCTAAATGGCCATGCGAAGCGAAATGGTCATGCGAAGCGAAATGGTCATGCGAAACGAAATTCCATGCGAAATTTCATGTGAATTTCCATGTGAATTTCCATGCGAAATTCCACGTGATTCATTTTCTGATGCGTTTTTGATAAAGGACTATTAATGAAAATAAAATTTTTCCAAGCTGACCAGGCAGCTCAACCCCAGCCATGGGCTCTGCCCCTTGGACCCTGCTAGGGGTAGACCCCGCTACCAGGGGCGCTGCCCCCGGACCCTCGTTAGTTGAGGGTTTCATTAACTTTGATGTAGGAAGTAGTAGTAATTGATAATTGACACGCATAATGTATTATACAGTTAGCCGTGCATAACTAAGGAAGGGCATTACCATTAATGGCGAGAGAAACTGACTCCAGGTGAGTTCTAGCGCCTTTATCTGTTATGCTTTAGGGGCTGCGTGCATACTCCTGTGTGAAAGTTAATACATTTACTTAATTGATAAGTGTATGATACGCGTATGACTATGTATTGAATGATTACTATATGATGATTGTATGAATGAGCATGTATATATATATATATTATATACATAAGACAGGTACAGTATGCACGTATGATAAATTTATAGATGATTGACGAGATAGTTACGGTTATATGGTTATTCGAGGCAGAAGGGACCAGACCCTTATAATATCTGTGATGTTAGAGACCAGACCCTTATAATATCTATGATGTTAGGGACCAGACCCTTATAATATCTTTGATGTTAGGGACCAGACCCTTATAATATCTGTGATGTAGGGACCAACCCCTTACAATATCTGTGATGTTTAATGTAGAATAGCTTATGGTATACCACAGGGTTTTATGAAAGAAAGTATGTAGGTACGTATGCATGAATGTAAGGTATGCATGAGGGAAGTAATAGTAAGTAAGATATGAATACGTAGTCTTCGGATGTGTATGAGTGAGAATATGAATGTAATGTATGTTAATTGATTAACTAGAACTCACTCAGCGTAGCTGACTTTTAGTATGCACGCAGGCAAATAGGTTGAGGCAGCTGGCTTGAGGAGGGACACGTGGCATGAACTGAAGAGACTAGCATCCACGAAGAAGTGTCAAGACTGTTTTAATTAATGTTTATGAAAAGACAATTTGAATTTTAAGACAAAAATGAATGTTTTGTAATGTGATGTTTGAAGTTTTAAATTATTCCGCGAAGTTTTAATTAACTCTGATACTTAGAATTGTGTTTATGAGTAAATCCACCACCAAAGTAGGGCTTCTCGGAACGGGGCCTTACAGTGCCGGATATACCGGTGTCCTTGCCTTTGTCACCTCAAAATGCCCAATGATATGGTGAACAAGCAGGACACTCGTCCGGGCTTTTATCTCCGCCTCATCCTCATTCCTCCTTGGAGGATGTGATAAGGTCTCGCACTTTGCAGGAAGGTGTTGTACGCCACTGTTCGGATTGGAAGTTAACTCTCGCTTCCAGATTTTCCAATGGAGAAATGTGTTTCAAATTTCTCCATGAGGGTGTACCTCCTATGGAGCATGAGTTCCAGAACAAGCGTGCTCGCGTGTCCCTTGGCAACTCATATATATATATATCATATGGCAAACTTGGTCTCAACGACTCAGGAAATATATCGCGACTGGATGTACATGGGCAAGAATTAGGGAGCGCAGGATAATGCCCTCCACAAACTCCAGGCCAGGAAGGAAATGTATCGTCTGGAAGCCAACACTGTAAGTGGAAGCTAAGGGACGTTGAGAAGGCCTTGGAATCTGAGAAGGGGCGCCAAGCATCTGCTGCCAAGGAATGGGAAGAGGCATGTCGGTGACAAAATTCTACACTTGAAGCTGCACGCACTCAAACCCGGGCTAACGAAGCTGAACTTGTTAAGGTAGAAGATGCAAGGTCAACTCTGGAAGCCCAACTTGCTGCCTAGGAGGAAGTTATCAGCTCCTTGTGCGCCGCTTCTACTGAAAAAGATCAACTTATTGAGGATTTTATTAGAGATAATTATCGACTTATTGGTGGGCAAGGCGAGCTTAAGGTGGGTGCTGAACAGGATACCAACGACATAGCATGGTTGATGAAGGAAGGTCTTCCTAAGGTATATGTTTCCTTTGCAACATCATTTTTATTTTTATACTCTGCATGTGTGGATCTTAACTAGTGCATCTCATCACAGGTTATCTCCCATGTACATGAAGGATCAGTTCTTGGGGACTGCCTTGCGCAACTTCTTCGCAAATCGCGTGATTCTGGTCGCAAGGCAGGCTTTCCTGTGGGGGTAACCTTTGACCGGGAGGGCCGCTCTATGGAAGGTTTTTCCCTCCATACTGTGGATGTGGATGCCAAGTATGATGGTGAAATGGAAGCTTTTGATAGCCTTCACTTCCCTATCCAGGACGCTATTCAAGGTTTTGCTTCTCAAGCAGATGGCGTCCAGCAACTACGTAATTATCTTCAGGAAGAAGAATAGTTTTTTGTTTTATGTTGTAACCTGTTTCCTTTTGTAATCCCTTTTTTGAATGTATATATTACTTGGGTTTTACATTTTGTCTTGTTGATTATTAAAATATAAATGTGTGTTAACTAAACTCGTCATATATCCAAAATATAAGATTAGGATGTTAACTGGCAGCAAGGCCTATCCGTACAGAAATATAAAATGACACTCAGGTCAATAGTACAACTAATATTCATGAAAATTTGGCGTGGAACTGTTGTCTTGTATTAACAAATAACCCGCTACAATTTACATAAAAAGAAAATTTGGCACGTAGGCCAGCAAAATGGCACGCGGACCAACAATAGGCACGCAGACCGAGGGTAGACACGTAGGCTTACAGGTAGCATCATTTTAGTTGTGCCACATTCCATGTTCTGGGAATTGGTATCCTTTCTAACTTTTTTAGCTTGTACGCACCTTTTCCCAAAACCTCATCAATTTCATATGGTCCTTCCCAAGTGGGAGCCAACTTCCCTGGTAACTCGGCATTTGATGCCTCGTTATCCCTGAACACGTAATCCCCCTTGTTATATTCACATATCTTGGCACACGCGTCATAGTATTTTTATAGTTGGAGTTTGTAGTTGCTTTCGTGTATGGCTGCCAACTCTCCTTTTTCTTCCAAAAGATCTAGATTCAACCGATGTTCTTTCTCATTATCTTCAATCAAAAGCATTCGCGTGGTCAGGACATCGATTTCGGCAAGAATCATTGCTTCTGTGCCATATGTTAGGCTGAACGGAGTTTCAGAGTTGCTTGTTTTCTTGTTAGTTGGGTGTGCCCATAGGACATGTGGCAACTAGTCTACCCATCCCGTTCATTTGGCTCCTAAACAAGCTTTAATGCCTTCCTTAATACTTCGATTGGCTCTTTCCACTTACCCGTTGGCTTGTGGATGTGCCACAGATGTGAAGGTTTAAGAGATATGCAACTCAGATAGCCATTCTTGAAGGCCCTTATCAGCAAACTGGGTCCCATTATCGCTAACCAACGTTTGCGGGAGGCCAAAACGACGTATAATAAATTCCCATAAGAATTTCTTTATATTTGCCGCTGTGATGTGTGCCAAAGGTTTGGCCTCCATCCACTTGGTGAAATAATCGATGGCCACCAACAAAAACTTCACCCGCCCCTGGTTCTTCGGGAAATGGGCCCATAATGTCGATAGCCTACTTCTGAAATGGCAACACCAAGGTGACTGGGATTAACTTGTTCTGGGCAGCACATGTGACGTGTGTCTTTGGCAACAATCACACTTTTTTATTTATTTAACTGCATCCATATGCATGCCTGGTCTGTAATACCTAGCGTTCATGATTTTTTCTACTACCATCCTCGGTCCTGCGTGTAATCCGCAGATGCCCTCATGGATTTCTCTGATAACATAGTTGGCATCGTTTGCGTCTACACATCTGAGTAATGGACCGATGAAGGCTTTTCTAAATAATACCCCGTCTTGGACTCGTTAAAATAGCGCATTGTGTCAAATTTTTCGGGCAGCTATTTTATCTTCTGGTAGAATGCCAAAGGATAAGTATTCAACGATGGGTGTCATCCAAGAGACTGTTCCGGTCTGGATAACCATGACTTGGTGTTAAGGAACAGACGGGTTGTCCAAAACCTCAATCCACACGTCTCTTCCTAGATTCTCGAAACTGGTGGGTGCTAGTTTGCTTAAAGCATCCGCAGGTCGGTTTTCACTTCGTTTGATGTGGAACACCTTACAGGAAATAAATTGTTGTATAAGGTCTTTGGCCTGGGCTAAATACAAAGCCATCACATCATTCTTTGCATCGTATGCCCCTGAGACCTAGTCCACGATGAGTATTGAATCTACTAGCGCCTCAAGGAAAATAACACCTAGCTTCTTCGCAATCCGTAAGCCCACCAAGAATGCTTCATATTCTGCCTCATGTGCTCTTGAAATTCAGTTTTATGGCGTATGTGAATTCTTGACCATCTGGGTTGACTAGCCTTATGCCTGCACCTGACCCTTCCCCACTCGATGCTTCGTTCGTGAACAAAGTCCATTTTTGACTTTCCTCCAATGGAACTGGGGGCTGTTGTTCCTATAGGCATTCCTGAACTTTTTATGTTTTCACCTCTGTAACAAAATCTGCCAACACCTGACCTTTTATCGCGGGTCTCGGCTTATACTCTATCGAGTGTTCACCTAATTTGATTACCCATTTGGCCAATCTCCCCAATAACTCTGGCTTGGCCAACACACTTTTCAACTCATAATCGGTCGGTACGTGTATGGGTTGTCCTTGAAAGTACCTTTTTAACCTTCGTGCCGCGTACACTAACACCACACTAACTTCTCCAACATTGAATAACGGGTTTCAGCATCTGCCAAGGTTCTACTAACATAGTAGATTGGCGTTTGAACTATTTTTTGATCCGTTAATAGGACTACTCCTACCGCGATATCAAATGTGGAAAGGTACAGTGTGAGGGGCTCTCCCACGTTCATAAGGTGCGGTCAATGTTGGGAGTTCCATAAAACATTTCTTTACCTCCAGGAACGTTTTTTCTGCCTCCGGTGTCCACTTAAAGTGTGCCTTTCTCAGGAAATTGGGTAATGTAGACACGAAGGGGCACGACTTGGCAGCATTGATTTGCTAGGAATCTTTTCAAAGCTACCAATCTATCATTCAGCGTTTGAACTTCCTTCAACGAGGGTGGGGAAGACATCCGGGCAATAGCCTGGACCTTGTCTGGGTTTTCTTTGAACCCTTCCCTTGTAATGATCACCCCAAGAAACTTTCCCTCCTCCATGCCAAAAGAGCATTTTGACGGGTTAAGCGTCATATTGATTTTCCTCAGCGTGGTAAAGATATCTTTGATATCTCTCCACATTTGATCTTCTTCCATGCTTTTGATGACTATGTCATCCATATAGACTTCCAGAATCTTTCCAATCTGCTCCCGGAATGTGTTATCCATTAAACATTGGTATGTGGCTTCCGCGTTCTTCAAACCAAATTGCATCATTTTGTAACAGAATGTACCCTGATTAGTTTGGAATGTTGTCTAATCTTGGTTGCGAGAAGCTATTCGAATCTAGTGATACCCTTTATAGGCGTCTAGGAAGCACTTGAACTTTAAGGGTGCTACTGCATGGACCTTCAAATCGATTTTCGGGAGTGTGTAACAGTCTTTTGGGCAGGCTTTGTTAAGATCCTTGAAGTCTATACACATGCGCCATGAGCCATTACTCTTCTTCTGCACGATCGACGTGTAAGCAGGATTAACCCTCAGCCGATGTTCACATATTCTCTTGGAACACCAGTCATGTCTGATGGTGTCCAAGCAAAGATATCCACGTTCTTAACCAACAACTGTTTTAGGAAGACTCACACCGTTTCGGAAATAGTTGCTCCAATGGTAACAGTCTGTTCCGGATACTTTGGATTAACAACACACTTCTCTGGCTAAGTCCGCACCATGTTCTTGGGAACTTTTGCGGGTTTCGACCTTTCCGTTGCGAAGCAGTGTTTTTTCACCCGGATTATGGCTATCTCGGTCCTTGTAGGCACGTCGACTACACCATGTGCTGTCAAAGGATTGGCATTGAACTCACTAATCGCTTTGTGCCCTAGAATGATATCCTGTTTGGACCTTGCGGGTAGGACTAAGAACTCAACGTCTTCAGTCCTTGTATGAATTCCATCACTGAGTGTGAATGGAAATGTTATGACCCTTTAGGGTGCATAACTTCATATCCAAACCCGGAGACAGGGGCGTGGACAGGTTTTAAACATGCTTTGTCTTCCTCCTCCAGCTACTCAAAGCATTGCTCATACATAACATCAGACGTGCTCCCAGTGTCAAAGAAGACGTACTGGGACCTATTATGTCCGAACAACGCTGTAATAATCAAGGGCTGTTTCTTGCATGGACCCCCTTTTACTTTTGGAAAAACAACTGGTTCACTTTTCCTTTCATCGTCATCGATCTCCGTCCGCTTGTTTCTACGAACTGGTCCGCCCTGAATCATGTGGACATTCAGGTCTTTAATCTGCTTTTTCGGTGGACCTTTGTCCGCGGGAGCTACTTTTTTCCGCGGACCTTGTCGTGCATTTTTTTCGATAAATATTCAAATTTTCCAGACTTGATTGAGGACTCTATTTTGTTTCTCAGTCTCACACAGTCATTGGTGTCATGTCCAATATCATCTTGAAACATGCAATGCTTATTCGGGTTTAGGTTCACCCACCTGGTTAATGGCTGCGGTTTCCTGAACTCAACGTTCTACGTAGTCAAGATTTTAGCCGGAGTTTTCTTTAGAGGGGTCTAGTGCTGTTGTTCATGCTTTCCGAACTCACGATCTTTCTGCTTTTGACCAATTAATGATCTGGCGTCAAACTGCTTAGATGATTCCTCAGGAGGCTGGATCCTCGACCAGATCGAAACTTTTTCCACTTTCTGGGGACGAGCATTCTGGGTTTCCGTTTTCACCTGTGGCTTTGGCTTTTCTCGCCCTAAGAGTTTTTCCGTAGCCGCGAAGACTTTGGTCGCGGACATGATACCATCCCATGTTTTTGGCATTCCGTCCCTTCCAATTAGGCAGCAGATCAGATCATCGCTCCGCACGTTCAGCCTAAATGCTCCTCTTAGCATATCTTCACTTATACCACCAATGTTCAAACTTTCGTTGTTGAACCTCGTGATAAAGTTTTTAAAAGATTCATTATTGCGACGGATCAAGTTTAAGATTTCTGAAGGGTCACGGGTGTGCTTGCGTTGTTGGCTGAAGTGCTGTGAGAATTTGGCCACCAAGTCATTTCAACTCTTTATCTGCCCATCTGGCAGTTTCTCAAACCATTCTCTTGCTGCTCCCGTCAGAGTTAGAGCGAATATGTGGCACCAATAAGGCAGTGTCCATCCGCTAACTCCTCCAGCTTCTGTGAAATTTAACAAGTGATCGCTCTGCTCGGTCATCCCATTATACTTCCCTAAATCTTAATATCTTGAAATTCAATGGGAATGGAGCAGTAGCAATGCGAGGGATGAACCTTGATTTCTCGGCGAAAACAGCGGGTCGGTAGGGCTTAGTGAAATATTCCTCAACATCACTGCAGTATTCAGTTTGCTTGACCAGCATCCGCAGATGGCTGCTACCTTCCCTACCGTATGCTCGACTTTCATCACTTGCATATCCGTCATCCTGATAACTGAAATCCCTCTGTCTTTGGGATGCATGACTCTGATCATACATGACCATGCAGGATGGCGCCTAGGTCGGACGACCTCTGCCATGACTTCCTTGTTGCCTTTCAGCTGAGTGCTCAACCTCCAAGTCTAGAGCAACCTTACTTCGCTGGATGGCCGGCGGTGGTAAGGGAGATGGCGAATCATATGTAAGAGTTCGTGCTTGCAACTGGTTCTCTTTCACCCTTCTTTCGTACTCCTCCCTCAGCCTCTGTTGTTCCTGCTGGTTCCAATCTTCTGGAATTAGTGCAGTTTTTCCAGATCTGGTTTGATGAGGAACTCGTGTTTCATCACCCTCAAATCTAGGGAATTTTCCTGTTCTATCTTCCAGAACCGGAGTTCGAGTTGTACGGCGAGGTTCAACGTCTTCAAACCTTTGGGATTCTCCGGCTCTGTCTTCCAGAACCGGAATTCAATTATTCCGATGAGGCGCAACATCCTCAAACCTAGAGAACTCTCCGACTTTGTCTTCCATAACAGGAGTTCTGGTGTTCTGGTGAGGTTCCACCAACATTCGTCCTCCTTCGAGGACTGGATCTTCAAGGGTTTCAATACGTCGGTTGTAACACCGTGAAAATACCCAATTAATTATGGATTAAAAATGTCAAATCTGAAAGTAAAGGGACTGAAAATGAAAATTCTGGTTTTCATGCATCTTCGCGTGACACGAAGATGAGACTGATACACTTCGCGCTACGCGAAGTTGCTGGCACACAATTCAAGATTTATGATTCTTCGCGCGATGCGAAGTTATAGGTCACGTGATACGAAACTAGACTAAGTAATCGATCCACGTGGCATACCACGTGTTGACACGTGGCAACCGAGATTGACATGCAAAATTGCGGTACCGGAGGCGGTTCCCGCGACGCAAAACATCTTCGCGTGACGCGCAGATGCTCAAACTCACCTATAAAAGGGAAGGTTTCAGCCTAAACCATCATATTTCACCTTCGCTTTCTGTAAAAATGTTATACGAGCCAAGATATAGCCGCAAATCGATACGCTAAAATCGTGTTCATACATTAATAGAGATCGATACATTAAGCCTGGAGAGAATCCGGCATGGTAACGGTACGGTACATAAATATGGCACAGATCTCTATGCAATAACACAATGGAAGTCCTATTTATAGGCATATCCCATTCGTTAGAACAGTAGTAACGAATGAGACCTCTCATTCGTTAACAAGGTTAACGAATAAGGTCTTTCCATGGCCCCATTCGCTAAACACCCTTAGCGAATGGGTATACCTTAACGACTAAGCCACCATTCGTTACACTGTAGTAACGAATGGGCTCCTAACTTAATGATTAGCCTAGTCTCTAACGAATGAGGTCTCATTCGCTAAACATGCTTAGCAAATGAGCCTTTATACATTAACATAAAGACTAAACTACCCCAATCCTATTCGAACAGCTGCGGACACCGAATCCGTGCACTTACAGACTCCCCCTTTTCCGTAGCTGTCGAATGCTTTCCAATACTTTAGCATCCAATAAATTAGTCTTCAATACTATATCCTCCAACACATTAACTACGACTACGTTAAAGTTGAATACTTTAACCAATAACTCTTTGTAACCAACAACTTGTAACTACTCGTATCAGATCTCCCCCTCAAATAAGCATGTCTAGGTGATCATTCCGATCATCCAAATGGCATATGATATGGTTCGATCATACGAATCAATTAGCAGCGGTAAAGTAAAAACATCTTTACGTTTAACCTCATCACACATCTTCATGAACAACCCAATCATTCCACATCTTTCACAACAGTCTTCACTCTCTCCATAACGTCAATCCCAAAATATAATTCTTTGAAGCTCTTAGGCAACCAATACGCTTGGATGCGCTAATGCTTTGGGCATATGATTCAGACTTCAAACATTCGTTAATCAACACCAAACAATCACATTCTTCAATCAGATGGCAAGAACCGTATATTCCTCAATCAAATCAATCCATTCAAGAATTGTCCCTTTCAACAGAAGCAATCCGCCGAATAGTCGTAGCCAACATAGTTAGGATCAAAGTCCCCCAGAAAGAAGTAAATGGACAGACACTAGTATCCCACATAGTCAGGTTTCAATCTTGAAGAAATCAATCCACAATCGAAGAACATATACAGTCTTGAACTTTGTCAAACATAGCTTTGCAAACATATGTTACCACCCGAATTGCAGTAATTTTTCAAGAAATCCCTGCAAACGTTGGAAGATACCAATCGAATAACCTCTTTGAAATTTTTATCTCCCCAGTTCTCGACAAATTAAGCAAGGTCTCGAATAAATCTTCGAAAATATTAAATAAAATTCTCGTTAACTTAATTGGTTACTCCCCCTCGGCCCCTCGATATCTGTGAAAAGTCGGCCGGAAAATATAAAACCAAAATTGGCTAGAAGAGTATCCCACACATTTAAAATATCCCCGAAAAATTTTGTTTAAGAAAATTTTCCAAAAATACTCTTTTTTTTTAACCCTTCATTCGTTTGAACAGTTGACGAATGAGGTTTAGTACTTTAAGATCAACGAATACACTCCTCATTCGTTAACCTTGAACGAATGAATCACATTCGTTATAAATAATCCGACTTCCACATTCGTTAAATCTTGAACGAATAGGAACACATTCGATACACTCACATTCTTTATGGAACTGGCAGATGTCAGAAAAAAATAATGAATGAGTATTGATAGCGAATGAGTCCACCTTCATAGCGAATAAGCACTCATAACGAATAAAGCTCACATTTGTTAAACCCTTTAACGAATGAGCTCATTCGTTAAAACTCCGTAACGAATGAGTACTTAAGTTAACGAATGAGTCGTTAAGTGATTACTGTAGCCTGAAAACCGTATTTCACCGGAAAAAAACAGTTACGGTGGCCGGAAAACGCAAGTCTTCAACGGAAAATTCAAACCTACATCAGATCTTCAAATCATCAACTCAAATTCATCATGAAGACTCGGATTTGCATCTGGAACATGAATTAACCTCCAATTTCATCAATAAAACACATAATCATGATCAATTTTGAACTGCAACTTAAAAGCTTCAACCATGGCATCCATGGCAGAAACATCAAATCACTCAGTTAATCCACCAAAATACATTACGTAGCTTCGGAATCACATCAGGAACATGAATATAACATCCAAGTCACCTATTATCCACTGTTTTGGTTCAACTTTGATTAAATCAAAACAATACTCCGACGAACACAAACTGGACGTATCACAAGCAACCTCCAGCTCTGATACCAATTGTAAAAACGTTATACGAGCCAAGATCTAGTCGCAAATCGATACGTTAGAATTGTGTTCATACATTTGTATAGATCGATACATTAAGCCTGGAGAGAATCCGGCATGGTAACGCTGCGGTACATAAATATGGCACAGATCTCTATACAATAACACTATGGAAGTCCTATTTATAGGCATATCCCATTCGTTAGAACAGTAGTAACGAATGAGACCACTCATTCATAGCGAATAAGCACTCATAACGAACAAAGCTCACATTCGTTAAACCCTTTAACGAATGAGCTCATTCGTTAAAACTTCGTAACGAATGAGTACTTAAGTTAACGAATGAGTCGTTAAGTGATTACTGCAGCCTAAAAACCGTATTTCACCGGAAAAAAATAGTTACGGTGGCCGGAAAACGCAAGTCTTCAACGGACAATTCAAATCCACATCAGATCTTCAAATCATCAACTCAAATTCATCATGAAGACTCGGATTTGCATCTGGAACTTGAATTAACCTCCAATTTCATCAATAAAACACATAATCATGATCAATTTTGAACTGCAAGTTAAAAGCTTCAACCATGGCATCCATGGCAGAAACATCAAATCACTCAGTTAATCCACCAAAATACATTACGCAGCTTCGGAATCACATTAGGAACACGAATATAACATCCATGTCACCGCTTATCCACCGTTTTACGAGCCAAGATCTATTCGCAAATTGATACATTAGAATCGTGTTCATACATTAATAGAGATCGATACACTAAGCCTGGAGAGAATCCGGCATGGTAACGGTACGGTACATAAATATGGCACATATCTATATGCAATAACATTATGGAAGTCCTATTTATAGGCATATCCCATTCGTTAGAACAGTAGTAACGAATGGGACCAGTCATTCGTTAACAAGGTTAAAGAATAAGGTCTTTCCGTAGCCCCATTCGCTAAACACCCTTAGCAAATGGGTATACCTTAACGACTAAGACACCATTCGTTACACTGTAGTGAAGAATGGGCTCCTAACTTAACGATTAGCCTAGTCTCTAACGAATGAGGTCTCATTCGCTAAACATGCTTAGAGAATGAGCCTTTATACATTAGCATAAAGACCAAACTACCCTAATCCTATTCGAACAGCTGCGGACACCAAATCCATGCATTTACAGACTCCCCCTTTTTCGCAGCTGTCGAATGCTTTAGCATCCAATACTTTAGTCTTCAATACTTTATCCGCCAATACATTAACTACGACTATGTTAAAGTTGAATACTTTAACCAACAACTCTTTGTAACTCTTTGTAACCAACAACTTGTAACTACTCTTATCAGATCTCCCCCTCAAATAAGCATGTCCAGGTGATCATTCCGATCATCCAACAGGCATATGATTTGGTTCGATCATACGAATCAATTAGCAGCAAGTCATCGGCTATCTGTCGCACCGGTAAAGTAAAAATATCTTTACGTTTAACCTCGTCACACATCTTCAAGAACAACCCGATCATTCCACATCTTTCACAACGGTCTTCACTCTCTCGATAACGTCTATCCAAAAATATAACTCTTTGAAGCTCTTCGGCAACCAATACGCTTGGATGCGATAATGCTTTGGGCATATGATTCAGAGTTCCAACCTTCGTTAATCAACACCAAACAATCACATTCTTCAATCAGATGGCAAGAACCGTATATTCCTCAATCAAATCAACCCATTCAAGAATTGTCCCCTTCAAAAGAAGCAATCCGCCGAATACTCGTAGCCAACATAGTCAGGATCAACGTCCCCCTGAAAGAAGTAAACGGACAGACACTAGTATCCCACATAGTCAGGATTCAATCTTGAACAAATCAATCCACAATCGAAGAACAAACACAGTCTTGAACTTGGTCAAACATAGCTTTGCAAACACATATTACTACCCGAAATGTAGTAATTTTTCAAGAAATCCCTGCTAACGCAGGAAGATACCAATCGAATAACCACTTTGAAATATTTATCTCCCCCATTTCTTGACAAATTAGGCAAGGTCTTGAATAAATCATCGAAAGTCTTCAATAAAATTCTCGTTAACTTAATCGGTTACTCCCCCTCGGGCCCTCGATATCTGTGAAAAGCCGACCTGAAAATATAACACCAAAAATTGATAGAAGAGTATCCCGCACATATAAAATATCCATGAAAATTTTCATTTAAGAAAATTTTCCGAAAATATTCTTTTTTTGTTTTTTAAACCCTTCATTCGTTTGAACAGTTGACAAATGAGGTTTAATACTTTAAGATCAACGAATACCCTCTTCATTCGTTACCCTTGAATGAATGAGTCACATTCGTTATAAATAATCCAACTTCCACATTCGTTAAATCTTCAACGAATAGGAACACATTCGTTACACTCATATTCTTTATGGAACTGACGGATATAAGAAAAAAAATAACGAATGAGTATTGATAGCGAATGAGTCCATCTTCATAGCGAATAAGCACTCATAACGAACAAAGCTCACATTCGTTAAACCCTTTAACGAATGAGCTCATTTGTTAAAACTTCGTAACGAATGAGTACTTAAGTTAACGAATGAGTCGTTAAGTGATTACTGTAGCCTAAAAACCGTATTTCACCGGGAAAAAATAGTTAGGGTGGCCGGAAAACACAAGTCTTCAACGGATAATTCAAATCCACATCAGATCTTCAAATCATCAACTCAAATTCTTCATGAAGACTCAGATTTGCATCTGGAACTTGAATTAACCTCCAATTTAATCAATAAAACACATAATCATGATCAATTTTGAACTGCAACTTAAAAGCTCAACCATGGCAGAAACATCAAATCACTCAGTTAATCCACCAAAATACATTACGCAGCTTCGGAATCACATCAGGAACCCGAATATAGCATCCAAGTCACCGATTATCCACTGATTTGGTTCAACTATGATCAAATCAAAACGATACTCCGATGAACACAAACTGGACGTATCACGAGCAACCTCCAGCTCTGATACCAATTGTAAAAACGTTATATGAGCCAAGATCTAGTTGCAAATCGATACGTTAGAATCGTGTTCATACATTAATATTGATCGATACATTAAGCCTTGAGAGAATCCGGCATGGTAACGCTACAGTACATAAATATGGCACAGATCTCTATGCAATAACACTATGGAAGTCCTATTTATAGGCATATCCCATTCGTTAGAACAGTAGTAACTAATGAGACCTCTCATTCGTTAACAAGGTAAACGAATAAGGTCTTTCCATAGCCCCATTCGCTAAACACCCTTAGCGAATAGGTATACCTTAACGACTAAGCCACCATTCGTTACACTGTAGTGATGAATGGGCTCCTAACTTAATGATTAGTCTAGTCTCTAACGAATGAGGTCTCATTCGCTAAACATGCTTAGCGAATGAGCCTTTATAAATTAGCATAAAGACTAAACTACCCCAATCCTATTCGTACAGCTGCGGACACCAAATCCGTGCACTTACAGACTCCCCCTTTTCCGTAGCTGTCGAATGCTTTCCAATACTCTAGCATCCAATACTTTAGTCTTCAATATTATATCCTCCAATACATTAACTATGACTACGTTAAAGTTGAATACTTTAACCAACAACTCTTTGTAACCAACAACTTGTAACTACTCGTATCAGATCTCCCCCTCAAATAAGCATGTCCAGGTGATCATTCTGATCATCCAACTGGCATATGATATGGTTCGATCATACGAATCAATTAGCAGCAAGTCATCTGCTATCTGTCGCACCGGTAAAGTAAAAATATCTTTACGTTTAACCTCGTCACAAATATTCATGACCAACCCGATCATTCCACATCTTTCACAACAGTCTTCACTCTCTCCATAACGTCTATCCCAAAATACAACTCTTTGAAGCTCTTCGGCAACCAATACGCTTGGATGCGTTAATTTTTTCGGCATATGATTCAGAGTTCCAACCTTCGTTGATTAACACCAAACAATCACATTCATCAATCAGATAGCAAGAACCGTATATTCCTCAATCCAATCAACCCATTCAAGAATTGTCCCCTTCAACAGAAGAAATCCGCCGAATAGTCGTAGCCAACATAGTCAGTATCAAAGTCCCCTAGAAAGAAGTAAACGGACAGACACTCGTATCCCACATAGTCAGGTTTCAATCTTGAACAAATCAATCCACAATCGAAGAACAAACACAGTCTTGAACTTGGTCAAACATAGCTTTTCAAACACATGTTACCACCCGAATTGCAGTAATTTTTCAAGAAATCCCTGCAAACGAAGGAAGATACCAATCGAATAACCTCTTTGAAATTTTTATCTCCCCCATTTCTTGACAAATTAGGCAAGGTCTTGAATAAATCTTCAAAAATCTTTAATAAAATTCTCGTTAACTTAATCGGGTACTACCCCTCGGCCTCTCAAAATTTGTGAAAAGTCGGCCGGAAAATATAACACCAAAATTTGCTAGAAGAGTATCCCGCACATATAAAATATCCATGGAAAATTTCGTTTAAGAAAATTTTCCGAAAATATTCTTTTTTTTTTAACCTTTCATTCGTTTGAACAGTTGACGAATGAGGTTTAATACTTTAAGATAAACGAATACACTCCTCATTCGTTACCCTTGAACGAATGAATCACATTCGTTATAAATACTCCAACTTCCACATTTGTTAAATCTTGAACGAATCAAATTCATCATGAAGACTCGGATTTGCATCTGGAACTTGAATTAACCACCAATTTCATCAACAAAACACATAATCAAGATCAATTTTGAACTGCAACTTAAAAGCTTCAACCATGGCACCCATGGTAGAAACATCAAATCACTCAGTTAATCCACCAAAATACATTACGCAGCTTCGGAATCACATCAGGAACACGAATATAAAATCCAAGTAACCGATTATCCACTAATTTGGTTCAACTCTGATTAAATCAAAACGATACTCCGACGAACACAAACTGGACGTACCACGAGCAACCTCCAGCTCTGATACCAATTGTAAAAATGTTATACAAGCCAAGATCTTGTCGCAAATCGATACCATAGATTCAATCGTCTTCATACATTAATAGAGATCGATACATTAAGCCTAGAGAGAATTTGGCATGGTAACGGTACGATACATAAATATGGTACAGATCTCTATGCAATAACACTATGGAAGTCCTATTTATAGGAATATCCCATTCGTTAGAACAGTAGTAACGAATGAGACCTCTCATTCGTTAACAAGGTTAACGAATAAGGTCTTTCCATAGCCGCATTCGCTAAACACCCTTAGCGAATGGGTATACCTTAACGACTAAGCCACCATTCGTTACACTGTATAGACGAATGGGCTCCTAACTTAATGAGTAGCCTAGTCTCTAATGAATGTCATTCGCTAAACATGCTTAGCGAATGAGCCTTTATACAATAACATAAAGACTAAACTACCCTAATCCTATTCAAACAGATGCGGACACCAAATCCGTGCACTTTACAGACTCCCCCTTTTTCGTAGCTGTCGAATGCTTTAGCATCCAATACTTTAGTCTTCAATACTTTATCCTCCAATACATTAACTACAACTACGTTAAAGTTGAATACTTTAACCAACAACTCTTTGTAACTCTTTGTACCCAACAACTTGTAACTACTCGTATCAGATCTCCCCCTCAAATAAGCATGTCCAGGTGATCATTCCGATCATCCAACTGGCATATGATTTGGTTCGATCATACGAATCAATTAGCAGCAAGTAAAAATATCTTTACGTTAAACTCGTCACGCATCTTCAAGAACAACCCGATCATTCCACATCTTTCACAACGGTCTTCACTCTCTCGATAACGTCTATCCCAAAATATAACTCTTTGAAGCTCTTCGGTAACCAATACGCTTGGATGCGATAATGCTTTGGGCATATGATTCAGAGTTCCAACCTTTGATAATCAACACCAAACAATCACATTCTTCAAATTAGATGGCAAGAACCGTATATTCCTCAATCAAATCAACCCATTCAAGAATTGTCCCCTTCAAAAGAAGCAATCGGCCGAATACTCGTAGCCAACATAGTCAGGATCAAAGTCCCCCCGAAAGAAGTAAACAGACAGACACTCGTATCCCACTTAGTCAGGTTTCAATCTTGAACAAATCAATCCACAATCGAAGAACGAACACAGTCTTGAACTTGGTCAAACATAGCTTTTCAAACACAAATTACCACCCTAATTGCAGTAATTTTTCAAGAAATCCCTGCAAACGTAGGAAGATACCAATCGCATAACCTCTTTGAAATTTTTATCTCCCTCATTTGTTGACAAATTAGGCAAGTTCTTGAATAAATCTTCGAAAATCTTCAATAAAATTCTCGTTAACTTAATCGGTTACTCCCCCTCGGCCCCTCGATATCTGTGAAAAGCCGACCGGAAAATATAACACCAAAAATTGCTAGAAGAGTATCCCTCACATATAAAATATCCATGAAAAATTTCGTTTAAGAAAATTTTCCGAAAATACTCTTTTTTTTTTAACCCTTCATTCGTTTGAACAGTTGACAAATGAGGTTTAATGCTTTAAGATCAACGAATACACTCCTCATTCGTTACCCTTGAACGAATGAGTCACATTTGTTATAAATAATCCAACTTCCACATTCGTTAAATCTTGGACGAATAGGAACACATTCGTTACACTCACATTCGTTAAACCCTTTAACGAATGAGCTCATTCGTTCAAACTTCGTAACGAATGAGTACTTAAGTTAACGAATGAGTCGTTAAGTGATTACTGTTGCCTGAAAACCGTATTTCACCGGAAAAAAACAGTTACGGTGGCCGGAAAACGCAAGTCTTCAACAAAAAATTCAAATCCACATCAGATCTTCAAATCATCAACTCAAATTCATCATGAAGACTCGGATTTGCATCTGGAACTTGAATTAACCTCCAATTTCATCAATAAAACACATAATCATGATCAATTTTGAACTGCAACTTAAAAGCTTCAACCATGGCATCCACGGCAGAAACATCAAATCACTCAGTTAATCCACCAAAATACATTACGCAGCTTCAGAATCACATCAGGAACCCGAATATAGCTTCAAAGTCACCGATTATCCACTGATTTGGTTCAACTATGATCAAATCAAAACGTGTGACATCCGTGGCAAAAACCGAGTACACCATAGTACTTACAAACTCGAATAAGCGTTTAACCGCTTATTGCGTAACGAACAAACAAATAACCAAACGGGTCTGGTTATGGTCCGGATATCCCAGGGTGCTATCTATAAGTGATATACGATCTATGCAAGCAAAAATATTAGTAATATGGCCTTAGTTCGATAGCAAACAAGTTAAACGAAAACATGCTCGTTTAACTACCAGCTATAGATTTAAACGCGAAAGATAGTTACAAACCAAGCATTGTATCATCCGTTAAGCCGAAAAAGACTTACCAAACACTGATTTGAAATGTTTTAAGCGATCCGTGAAAATATTTTCGGTTTTTACAAAAGTATAGTATGTTTTTATAATTTTACACAAAATTAACCGAAAAACACTCGTTTTCGCGTTGTTTAACGCACCCGATAAGTTTTTCGCGCCAAAAACCGAACCCGAACTAAATTTGGACCGAGCTTTTCGTGTTTGGGCTTGAGAAATCAGAAACTTGGGCCAAAATGGGCCCAAGGTGGGCCCATATATATCCCGATCGCAACAGCAAACCCCCCCCCCCCTTTTAGTTCTTTCATATTTAAACTAGATACAAGATATTTTAACCTCATTTTCTTGAAAACTCTGGATACAAACTCTGCTCCAGCCAGAAAAACTTCAAAACCTAAGGTAAGGAGCTTAAATAAGTAGCTTTGAACTTGTTTAAACTTGTTTAATACCATAAAAACATGTCTTGGTTACTAAAAATCATTCCTAACCGTGTAAAAATCCTAAAAATGGTCCATAAACATGTTTTGATCATACACATGGTAAGGAACCTGTTTTGATAGTTTTTTTTTGGCCATAAACACGGATTAAAGGGTTGAAACGACGATTTTACGGTTCAAAAGTTTGTTTTTGTACACTAGCCGAAACCCTAACTTAAGGGATGTTATGTTGATGAAATATTGCTTGATTTGTGATATAGGACTTGTACCTAGCCTTCTTAGAAGCACAAGAACCTGAAAACTTGATTAAAAGGTCGGAAACGAGCCAAACCCGCTAAGGTAATGCCGAAACACTCGCTTACGGGCTATTTAGGTTAAGGTTGTGATGTGCATATTGTTAGGACTTGAAATTTTACAGGCGCATCAGGGACCATGTCAATGAGTCCTGTTCAAATTTGGTAATTTTTCGACCATCCGAGAATATTTGGCAAATTTATTACCGAATTAGGACGTTTATTTGGTAAAAATAGCTAAATTACTTCAAAAATTATGAAATTTTTCTGGGAACTCAGATTTGATGTATTTTGATCACATATGAGTTTTGGGATCATTTGGAGAAGTTTAAAGGTGTTTTTTTATTTGAGTTCGCGTGAATTTTTATAGCCGAATTTGGGCCGAAAAAAATATCGCACGAGCTTTTTACATTCTGGAATTGATACAGGTTGTTTTGGGACATGATTTGAGTATTCAGGAATTTTTGAAAATTTTTTGGGGTAAACGGACGATTTTCAGGCGAAATATAGTTGATAAAATGAATTTTTATAAATTAATAAATCAGTAATTAATTTCAGAAATATTTTTATAAAAATATACATATTTTAATTGATAAGTGGTTAAATTTTCATAATTTAATGATTAACGGTTAATTAATTATGCTAATCTGAATATTAAACAAATTCAGTTTGTATAAAAACAGGCAAGTTCGCGACTAGTGAATCTGCTGGAATATCAAAACACCAAAAGTGATCAAAAATCATATTTTTGGACTAATTAAGTAAAAATGAATTTTTCTATGAGAAACCTGGAAAATCCGGGTGGATTGTGCGCGTTTCTTCTCAAATCAAACTGAATAAACGGAAACTGGCCCCGTGGCTAATCCGGGACCCCAGTATGTGATCTTTCTTTATAACTTAATCATTTTATTAACCAATACATTTACCCAAGCTTATTTCCCCATAACTGTTTTCTGAACGCGTGAACGAGCAACTTGGCCCAGCCGGGAAAACGGGAATCTGAGCCAAGTTCGGTTTTAAGTATTAGATATTGAACAACATCACAACCTAAGCCTATTGCCACTTTCTAGGCGTTCCAGCTACACCCAAATTAGTTATACAGCCCAGTTTAGTATTGAGATTATAATAATATTAAAATATTAATATTATTATAATATGGACTATAGAGACTAAGTGATAGCAAGGGAAACGAACCCCGAGCTGACCTCGCACTGAGTGCCTACAAGACTGTGAGTTTCATGACCCCACTCTTTAAACTATTTTACGAACTTTTGGGGTGGAAAGCATGTTTATACACGTTATTTATCTAAACACGGGTCAGGATATAAAATATCTGAACATTTATATATGAAAAGTCCCTACAAACATAATGATTGACTACGTGCTGGTGAAAGATGATTATTATCGTTGATTGATATATTGAGTGGAGATAATACGAATTGTAAAACATAATGAAATTACACATGACAGCATGTTTATACAAACACGTTATGTAATGTTAAACATAACTAATTTGGGAGACAACGCGGTCTGTAATGGGCATGGGGATAACGTGGTCTGTGATGATTATGGGCCTGTTGAGGGCAGAAGGGGGGCCACAATAGTAACAAACTAAAGTTGAGTATGGCCTATGAGCCAAGTTCTGCTGCAACTTATAAACTAAAGTTGAGTATGGCCGATGAGCCAAGTTCTGCTGCAACTTACTAAACTAAAGTTGAGTATGTCCTATGAGCCAAGTTCTGCTGCAACTTATAAACTAAAGTTGAGTATGGCCTATGAGCCAAGTTCTGCTGCAACTTATTAAACGAACGAACTTGATTATGACATGAATGTTAAGAAAATAATGTGATTATGCGTATTGTGGGCGGATGGGGAGCCACAGTATTTGGTGATACGTGATAAATACTATATGTGTATATGTGTCTATACACATGCTATGTGATTAGCCGTAGGAAATACTATGTGTAGAATATACTAATTATTTGCGTGTACACTATATAATGTTTGAGTTTACATGGAATCATTGTGGGTGGAAGGGGGACCACAGTGGTTGATGTTAACGCGGAACCGTTGTGGGTGGCTGGGGGGGCCACAGTGGTTGAGTTTATGTGGAACCGTTGTGGGAGAAAGGGGGTCCACAGTGGTTGGTTAAACACGGAATTGGAAACAGGTAGTACGAACAAACAATCATGATTTTACCGAAATTTCGAATTTATATTATAAACTTACATGTGTGCATATGCACATACAAGGATATGGCTGTACATATTTATACAACCGTAAATACATAATTTTACATACGCGCGTACATACAAACTATGAATGTATGGTGCGCAGAACTGATTTCGTTAAAACTTATGAAACTTACCAACTATTCGTAGTTGACCTGTTTTAACATGCTTTTCAGGTAATCAGATATGAGAAGTAATTTTCTGTGCGTTACGTGTCTGATTGGTGATTGATGTCGTGGGCATTTGAGTTAGAAGTAAAGTGATTGAAGAACAGGTTTAATTGTATCACCTAGTTTGTAAAAGATGTTAGAACGATGTAATTTATTGTGAATTAGTTAGTAATGTTTCTTTATGAACAATGTATTTGATACCAGTTGTATCTGTTGCATTTCTGTTTTACGCTTCCGCAATTCGCTTAACGGGGTGTGACAAAACGATACTCCGATGAACACAAACTGGACGTATCACGAGCAACCTCCAGCTCTGATACCAATTGTAAAAACGTTATACGAGCCAAGATCTAGTCGCAAATCGATACAATAGAATCGTGTTCATACATTAATATTGATCTAGTCGCAAATCGATACAATAGAATCCAGCATGGTAACGCTACGGTACATAAATATGGCACAGATTTCTATGCAATAACACTATGGAAGTCCTATTTATAGGCATATCCCATTCGTTAGAACAGTAGTAACGAATGAGACCTCTCATTCGTTAACAAGGTTAACGAATAAGGTCTTTCCATAGCCCCATTCGCTAAACACCCTTAGCGAATAGTTATACCTTAACGACTAAGCCACCATTCGTTACACTATAGTGACGAATGGGCTCCTAACTTAATGATTAGCCTAGTCTCTAACGAATGAGGTTTCATTCGCTAAACATGCTTAGCGAATGAGCCTTTATTGTCGGACCGGTGCGGGACACGGTTTCCCAACGATTCACGGGGCAACGTGTTAGAGTGCGGAATCCTCTAACACGGCGATTCGGTGGTGATCAACAACGCACGGTTACGATTCCTAAGACGGTTTGACACCTAGGGACGGAGGAAAAGACCGACACGACGAAGATGGGCAGAGAGGATTTTCGGCAGTAGCAGGTTCGTGACTGTGTGTAATGTGTGCTCTCTCTTGTGAAATTTCCTAAGTTTCGTTTATATATCGTATACTGATTCGATCGAATGAGTATCTCATTCGATCGAATGAGTCCTGGTTCGATCGAATCAGTCACTGATTCGATCGAATCAGTTTCTTTTGACATTTTCAGTCCGTTAACTTGGTTTCACGATCGTTATTTTCATATCGAACCATCCTGATAGAACTGGGGACATACACATGACATTTCATGTCCTAACAAACTCCCCCTTGGAGCCAGTTCTATTTACTTATAATCAATCGAGTTCTCTTGCTCGATCGTAACTCCCCCTTGGAGTTATCTCACTCTCTCTTTTCTCAAAGCTAGTGGTGCGCACGTTGCATCCACGAACTCCTTTCTTCATGAAGTTCTCTCAAGATCAAATGGTTCAGTCAGTCAGACTTACCATAGGTTCCGCATATCCTGAGAAGCTGTCAATTGGAATTTTAGATAAACATTTAAGCACAATCTATCACAATGTTCCAAAACAATGTTCCAAACATCTTTGGGTTTTCTTGTCACTTCATTCTTTCTTTCATGCACAGCCTGTTGCACAGATGAACATTTAGCAACCTGTATGAAGTTTTCTTTCATTCCTACACACTGGATAAACAATTAGTAGGAACAGACAGGGATCAGACTACCTGTCACGATGATTTCTCATTAAAAAAAAACAGAATAAAATTAAAAAAAAAAAATTAATTCAGAATAAAAATCTTTTTGTATGTTTTTTTTTATAATATTCAAACTGAAATAAACAACTGTACAAAAATTTAAAACACATTATTTTTGGTTGAGAAGGATTTATAATAAGAAATCATACAGACGTATATGACTATCTACTGAGACTTTTCGGGAATTTTTTTTTTTTTTTTTTTTTTTTTTTTTTTTTTTTTTTTAACAGAATATACGAAGTTAAACAAGACATAATGAATATTCTTTTTGTGAGAAAGATCCGAACAGGAATCATACTAATTACGTGACTGTCACACAGATCCGTGTTTAGCTGTATTATGACATAAAGAAACAGGTTGTGAGCATGTAAATAACTTAAAATGGTTTTCATCGTTTCTGTGATACGAGTTAGGTTCAATTATGTCTCAAAATTTAAGTGGGTAACAACTCAGAGATTATGATGCCTCCTATCTATTCTCAAAGCGTATTTGGCTTTCCCCAAGTCACCCCGAATTGACCTTGACCCATAGTGTCTGATTAAGGTTGTAAGTGTCTTCATCTGCTTCCCGTTTTCTTTCTTACTCCATGATTGAGAAGTCTTGACATTGTTAACTCTAGAATGTTTCAATCACTCATAAGGTAAATTTTTTTTTTTTTTTTTTTTTTTTTTTTTTTTTTTTTGAATGTTACATAGACTTCAGAGTAGTAAACAATTGCAAGTCCCGAATCTGGATCACTGCAGTTTCTTCACACACTATCTTTACAGGAATCAGAACACTTATGGGCTCGTGTATGACTGGGTAATCGCTTTTCTGCCTATCATTCGGAAAGATATATATGAAGACATACAAAACTCTTAAGGAGTTTCCACGTAAAATCGAGTAGATTTAGTTTGTATCACATCTACTTTTACGCACCATAAAAAGCTACCATGACACACAATGACCGTTCTAAAGCCTTTTAAGCCTAATAACTTCACTAGTTAAGCTCACAGAATCAGTGTATCTATCATTTTCCAAGGTTGGATCAATTTCTCATTTTCTGAATATATATGAATGTCCTTTTTTTTTTAAAAAAAATAACGTTTAAATTATTTCGCCCCGATCAAGTCAAAGTCTTCAGGTAAACGGCTATCCTGAAGATCCAATGGATCAACTGGACCGACCACATACGAGTATGTGTCCTTCTAACTAAGTATAACCGACTATTTTTCAGCGAAAGAATAAAAAACCCATCAAAACCCGCCCCGATCACTTTCAGTCATCTGGTTAATGGCTATCCTCATAATCTACTAGTAGAAGTAAGGACCAAAACACATCCGAAAATGTGTCCATCAAACTGAGGTAACCGACATAATTTTAAGCGATAGTGATGTATAAAAATTTAATATAAGAAAAATGAAAATAAGCTGTACAGAAATAACAAATCTTTTTGATGTCTCAGTATGATAGCGTCTGTGTACTATCACCTTTCTTGTAACAAGATCAACTTCTCAAAATTTTGAAAATTTTTGGTTTTTTTTTTTTTTGAAACCTTTCTCCCCCTAGAATTTATAAAAAAAAACAAAATCTTTTTGGATTTTTTTTTTTTTTTTAAATTTTTAAGAAAAGAAAAAATGAAAACAATTTAAATGATATCTTCAGGAACATCTTCTGATATACGTTTAACGCCGTTGATCTCTAGTAAATATAAAAACCGTGGTTTATCAAATGCTTTAGTGAAGAGATCAGCGCGTTGTTCCTGAGTGGGGATTTTTATCACATCGATTAACTTCTTTTCGTAGCAGTCACGAAGGAAGTGATATCGAATTTCGATGTGCTTCGTTTTGCTAAAATGGACCGGATTTTTGGTAATTGAAATTGCAGCAGAATTATCAATATATATGGGAGTAGTAGAACATTCAATACCGTAGTCACGCATTTGTTGCTGAATCCAAATAACTTGAGAACAGCAACTGGCAGCCGCAATATATTCCGCCTCAGCTGTTGAAGTGGAGACTGACGTCTGCTTTTTGCATTGCCACGTTACTAAACGACTTCCAAAGAACTGACATCCTGCTGTTGTTGATTTGTAATCGAGTTTACAACCACCATAATCCGAATCACTATACGCATGAAGATCGAAGTTGTCATCATAAGGATACCAAAGACCCCAATCTGGAGTACCCTTCAGATAACGCAAAATTCTTTTGACTGCAATCAGATGGGAGACCTTCGGCTTTGACTGGTAACGTGCACAGAGACACGTAGCAAACATTATGTCTGGCCGAGAAGCAGTCAGGTACATTAGAGATCCGATGATCCCTCTATAGTGAGTTGGATTGATCAATTCACCCTTCTCGTCAGGATTAATCCCGTGATTAACCTCTAAAGGAGTTCCCTGTGAAGAAGAACTCAACATCTCAAACCGTTTCAAGATGTCATTGACGTATTTTGTCTGGTGAATGAAGATACCGGAATCTTTTTGATCAACTTGAAGTCCTAAGAAGAACTTCATCTCACCCATGGAGCTCATTTCAAATTTTTCTTTCATCACTTGTTCGAACTCCTTACAAAGTGTTTTATTCGTGGACCCGAAGATGATGTCGTCCACGTACACTTGTACCATAATTAGATCTCCTTCTTTTTCTTTTGAGAATAGCGTGCAGTCAATGGTTCCCCTTCTAAACCCGTTGTTCAGAAGGTGTTTGGATAGTTCTTTATACCAAGCTCTCGGGGCTTGGTGAAGACCGTACAAAGCCTTGTTGAGCAGATAGGCTTTGTCCTTGTGATATGGGTCTTCAAAACCTGGAGGTTGTGCCACATATACGGTCTCTTCGATGTGACCGTACAAAAAGGCACTCTTGACGTCCATTTGATATACTTTGAATTTCTTGAAAGATGCATACCCCAAGAACATCCGGATTGCCTCCAAACGAGCAACCGGAGCATATACCTCATTGTAGTCTAGGCCTTCGATTTGCCTAAACCCTTGGACCACCAGGCGGGCTTTGTTGCGAACAATCACTCCACGATCGTCACGTTTACATTTTAGTACCCACTTAGTGCCAATTTTCTTCTGTCCTTTGGGGAGATCCACCAGCTTCCACACACCAAGTCTTTTAAACTGCAATAATTCCTCTTGCATGGCTGAGACCCAGTTGGGATCTTTCAGCGCATCGGTGGTGCTGTGTGGTTCTTCTTGTGCTAAGAAGCATTCATGGGCATTAAGAGCAACTGATCCTGACTCCATCATTTCTGTGTAGAGACCAAAATTCAGCTGTCGACGAGTTTTGACACCCTGTTGAATGTCCCCTATAATGTTGTCTTGTGGATGATCACGTTCAGTCCTAACAACCGGATTGTCAGGAATGACAACATTTTGTTCCAAGTTAGTTAAGTTCCGCTCAGGAACTGGAGCGGATTGTGGTGCCTCTGAAGTAGACGTTAGAGGCTGATCTGCATTCGGCACTTCTTGATTTGACGATGAAGGTTGTGAAGTAACCTGAGTTGGTGCCGATTGTACATCATCTGCTGGAGATTCATCTTCAGATTCAGATTCGGAAGATTCTTGAACTTGATCGCTAGACTCTGTGGAGGAAGATGATGACGGACCAGGATGAGTTGAAGATTGCAAAGATTCATCAGGAGGTGCATTTTGCGCCTCATACATCATTTGAATAGCAATCTCATACAGATTGAAAGACTTGAACAATTTGTCATAATCAAACAACCAGTCTTCTCCTGTCCCCTTGGCTGGTTCTGTGTAGCGTTGAACATCGACATGGTACCATTCTTCAACTAATTTTGTTGTTCTGTTGAAGACCCTTTTGAGAGGTACGCTGTAACCCAGAAAATAACCCTTGATAATCTTCTCCTCGAACTTATTATCAACGTGCCTTTTAAGTAACGTGCAAAGAGCTCCGAATGGTTCCAGGTGCTCTAAGTTAGGCCTTCGTCGTTGAAGAAGCTCGAAACTTGTCTTGCCGTGGCGCTTGACAATGCCTACCCGATTTAATGTGAAACAGGCGTTGGCAATTGCCTCACTCCAAAACGTAACAGGTAACACTGAGTCGGCTAACATTGTTCTTGCTGTCTCGATTAACGTACGATTTTTCCTTTCAGCAACCCCGTTCATTTGTGGAACATATGGAGCACTGAACTCCTGAACGATCCCTTTTTCTTTGCAGAAATTTTCAACATTCGCATTTTTAAATTCTGTACCGTTATCTGACCGCATTCTTCGAACCTTCAGATTGTATTGAGACTCAATAGTTGTAACCAGCAGTTGTATACATCCAAACGTTTCTGATTTTACTTTCAAGAAAAACACCCAAGAGAATCTAGAATATTCATCAGTAACCACTAGACAGTATGAGTGCCCAGAGATACTTTTGACGCTTATTGGGCCAAAAAGATCCATATGAAGGAGTTCCAACGGAATATCAATCGAGTGGAAACTCTTAGACTTGTGGGACCTTTTTATTTGCTTTCCTGCTTTGCACTGCACACACGAATCAGGGAGACGAAAGCTTCTCAGATTAACTCCCTCAACTAGTCTGTTGTGCACAAGCTTGTTCATGTTCCTGACATTTATGTGTCCCATCCGTCTATGCCATAAGACAGTATCACGTTCGGATGCCTTGGACACAAAACATGTCGCCGTTGGAGACGATGACCCTGCCTTAGCCATATCCAGAATGTAGAGATCACTCTGGCGTGCAGCTGACATTAAAACCTTGTCTTCAGGAAAGTTGAAATCCTTAGCCAAGATGTGGCAATCTCGGTCGTCAAACATAACTTTGAAACCTTTGTCGCAGATTTGACTTATCGACAACAGGTTGTTCTCCAACTCTTTGATGAAATTAACTTTCTCAAACGAAATTCGCCCATTAGACACAATTCCTTGGGCCGTGATATAACCTCCTTGATTTCCTGCAAAGGAAACTGCACCTCCTTTTATTTGTCTGACACTTGAAAGGAGATTCATGTTTCCAGTCATGTGCCTGGAAGCTCCTGAGTCTATGATCCACATGTTGAATCTTGGATCATATAGAGCAACCTGCACACAAAAACAAAAGGTTTAAATATCATTGGAAACCCAAGCCTTTACGGTCTTGGGTTTTCCATTTTCATCACGAATGTACAATTCAATCCATTTACCCTCATTAACACTGTTTTCTGGTTTGACATTGTTGTCAACAGTGTTAGTTTTCTTTGGTTTCCAAAAGTCAGTCTTCTTCTCAACATGTTTGAGATAGATGGTTGAAGACTGAGTTTCACTTGTCGAAGTGGAAACATTTGGATCTGAGGGGTTTGGGGATTGGTGTGGTGAGGTTGGCTGAGGTTTCCGAGGAGAAACCGACCTCGGTGTGTGAAACCGTTCTTGACCTTGAACGTCAATGGTCGGTCGCCTCCTAGGAGGTGACTTGGCATACCTCGGATCCGGAGTCGATATGTACTGCTTAGGATCCGTGTACTTATAGCAAAATCTTGCTATATGCCCTACCTCTCCACACGAAAAACAGTAGTTTCTCCCCCTTTGACTTGGTGGAGAGAAATAACTCTGTTTTTGTCGGTTATCATAGTACCCCCTGGATTTGATATTTTGGGGTGTAGTTTGTCTAGGAGGGTGTTTTGGGAAATTATGTTTTTCATTAACGTTACCCTCCTTTACAAACTGGGTACTATGTTCCACGTAGACTTTCTCAGATTTAGGATTAAACTTTTTCTTCTGAGAATTTCTTGTTGTTGTTGCCTTTGACTTAGATGGTGGTGGGCCCGACTTAGTTGTGGAACCTAAGTCTGTGGCAACAACATTTTGTTTGGACTCAGGAGCCGGTTCAATGACTTCTTTTCCCTTAGACTTAGAAATTTGGTTTGTGTCCTCGGGTATATAATCATTTGATTCATCATCCGGCACAGCTCCTGGTGTGCTTGCAAATTGATTCAGGATCGGGGGTGGGACATTGTTATATCCCACGCCTTTTTCCTTTTTGCCTCGGAACTCGGGAATGATGTGTTCTAATAAATAAGATGAATTTGAGTAACTTTTTAATTTGAAATTCAATGATTCAAAATCAGCTTTCAAGTTTTCCAATTCTTTTTTCAAAACATTATTCTTATTTATGTGAAAATTGATAGAATCTTGTTGATTCAGAACACATATTTCAAGTTCCTTGTTCTGACGCTTAAGGCTATCAATCTTTTCTTTAAAAGCAGACTCTTTCTGCTTCCAAGCCTTATTCTGTGCAAGCGCGTCAGTCAGTTCCATTAAAGATCTTGAGGCTGCTTGTTTGTAAGCCTCGAGATCTTCAATTCTCTCTTTTAGAGATTGAATTTCTTGTTCATACAATTCACATTTTAAACATTTAACATTTTCTGGTTTGGGAGTTGATGGGTTAGAACTTACCTTGGCATTTGATGTCTCTGCCATGAATGCAAAGCAAAGATTCCCAGCTTTTTTCCAGAAACGATGCAGAAGTTGCTTTAGACTCTACTTCGTTGACTTCTTCAACTTTAGCAGCCTCTGCGGGAATTGTCGAACATGGAGATATTTGAGGAACATTTGACTCTTTATCGTGATCCTCCTTAATCTCCAAAGATACCACTTCAACCTCAGGTTCTTCTTCATGGACTTCAGCAGCTGGTTCATCGACAATATATTCTTCATTGGTCGAGGAAACAACAGACTCGGTTTCAGAGTTTCCATCTACTATTGTGACATCAGCCATGTTGATGCTGAAGTTCCATGTCTCGCCTTCATCCCCTTGAACTGCAAGAGCAGTTTCATTGTTGATGTTGACGTTGTTTGCTGCGGTTTGATTTTGAGGGACCAGTTGTCTCTCAAGGTTGACAGTTGCAGCAGCTGCAGCAGGAGTGGATGATGATGAAGTGGTTCGGAAGGGATATTGGTGACCTTCCCTTCTTGGCTTCGAACACTCCTTGGCAAAGTGACCAAGTTCGCCACAGTTGTAGCATTTTACTTTGTTTTTATCAAAGCCGAACTTGGATTTGTTGTTTATTGAGAGGGCCTGACCTGTTTTCTTCGTCCACTTTCTGGCCCTTCGGAACGCACTGCCAAGAGCCCACATAATGTCTATGCGTTCCATATCATCTTCGTCAAGCTGTTCATAGTCATCACTGTCCAGATGACTATTTCCTAGCTTACCCGCCACCATTAAACTGTAGGACTCAATTATCGTGCCTAGAGTTGCCATGTGTTCTTTGGCAACCTCCACTGTTACTGTTCCAAAGCCTTCAGTATTCAACGTTGCTTTCTCCGTTGACTTGGGTCCGGAGTTAGTACTTGAGTTTCCAGAAGTTGATGGTGGGACGGAAGATCTCGTTTCAGTCCCCTTTGATTGATTTGACGTTGAGGAGACAAAAGCGGTCTTCATCGGAGCATGATCAGTTGAATCTGACATAGGAGGTTTTGACATGTAGAGTGATTTGTCAGAAGTTGATCTCGGTTTTCTGGAGGAGGCTCTTAGTTCAGCCTCTTCTTGTCTGATTTCTTTAATAAAATCAGACAGGAGAATCGTCTCCAGCTGATGACTTTTTCTCATTACTGTCAGGAAGGTGTTCCAGCTGGTTGGAAGTCCTTGAGCAAGACATCTAACCTTTTCAGTCCCTGTTGTTTTGACATTATAGGACTTGAGTTCTGACATTAGATGATAGAATCTCGACAGTAACGATTCAATGTCTTCTCCCGATTCTGGACCAAACAAATCAAATTCACGCTTGAGCTCCCGTGCGTGAATTTCTCTAAGTGAGTCAGATCCTTCACATCGTTCAACCAGTGCGTTCCAAAGAGTTGACGCTGTTGTAAACTGGTTAAACTGATGGAAGAGATCGCTTGAAAGTGCTTGTGACAGTAACGAGAAGGCTTTCTTCTCAGCATCAAAGGCTATCCTTTGATCTTCAGACAGCCTAAAGTAACTCAAAGTCTCACCATCATCATTTGTCGGATGCACCCAAGTTGTCTGAACAGCTTCCCAAAGTCCAGGATTCACACCTGTTATATGAATTTGAAATCTTGTCTTCCAGGTTGTAAAATCGTTTAAAGTCATTAGCTTTGGTGGCTTGTTATAGCTTCCCGATTCAGAATCACTTTCGAGAATCGATTGAATCCTCTTGTTGGTACTCGAACTTGCAGCCATCTTTGTTTCTTTGCTTTAACGTTGAACTGTTGATCGAATGGGTTTGATTCGATCGGATGAGTGACCTATTCGATCGAATGTGTTCTGGTTCGATCGAATGTCTCTCTGAAATGCTGATCTGTAAGTTATTCGATCGAAAGTGAATCTGGTTCGATCGAATGGGTTGAGAGGTTCGATCGAAAGAGTTTCTGGTTCAATCGAACGGATTCTGACAGTCGAATAAGACAAAGATCGAATCGGCGGATCGAATAAAAGACTTATTCGATCGAATGGTGACTAATTCGATCGAACGAACAAATCTGGTTCGATCGAATGAACTAGGAGTAATTCTCGGCGGGAAAAAACTGATTCGGTCAAAGTTTAAACTTGTTCGATCGAATAGGAAGGCTATTCGATCGAATGAGTTCCAAAAATAGACACGTTCGATCGGAAAAACTGGAAATTCCAAAATTAGAAGATTTTGACGGATTTTCGAATTTTGAATCAAAAACACAAATCTTGGAAGATCAAGAAGCAACTTAAGATCAAAATATGACTTTTAACACAAAAACAACTTAAGACCAACCAAAAAACGGATCAAAACCACCAAAAATACGAAGAACACGAAGAACGCGAGGAACGTTCTTGACGAAACTCGAACTTTTAACACACAATTCTAAGATCAAAACACCAAAGTATGACAATTTTAACAGTTTTTGACAAGAACACGACGAACACCAAGATCAAAAACACCAAAAATTCGGAATTTTCCGGCAAAAATTACGATTTTCGCGAGAAAAACACGAATTTTACCACGAATCTAACGTGAATCTAGAACCAAAGGCTCTGATACCACTTTGTCGGTTCAGCCGGGACCGAGACGATCCGAGCGCGTTCGAGACGGAAGGTTTGAAAACCATAGACGGACAGAAACAAACACGAAACAAACGATTTCATTGATAAAAACGAAAGATTACATGCTTGTTTAAACACTGAAATCACGATCTATGGCAGGGGGAGGTCGAGCATGGCCTCCCCCCTCATCCGGACAGCACCTGGGCTCCGGGCACGCAAAAACCTCAAAACTCTTACCTGTTCACGCCTGAAAGCTGGTATTTATACCCGCTGCCATTCGGTCAGGACTCATTCGATCGAATGAGTCCTATTCGATCGAATGGCAGACTCATTCGATCGAATCAGAAACTCATTCGATCGAATGAGTATCCATTTGAAAATGCTCTTTCAAATGGATCACTTTCAGCGTGAACCACTACCTAGGTGTACAGCATACAACATAAACATTCTAAACTATTCGCCAAGCGACGGCCACACAATGTGCACCAACATATTCCCCCTTGGACGTTGCTTGCGAATTGCTGTAGACACCTCTTGCAATCTTCAGTCAAATCTTCTGCTATATCCTGATAATCACGTTGAAGAATACCATCATTGCAGCAAGATTCCCCCTTAGACTGAACTCTCGGTTAATGATGCAAAGTGTTCTCCATTGCTGACATCTTCAGACAAAACAATCTGTTTAAAAACAACCAACTATAGAAATTCCCCCTCAGACGTTGGCGTGTATCCCAATATATAGACGTGTAAGCTCATATCGTCTTCCGCTGACTTAATAATGTATTGGGCAATCTTTGATGAGGCTTCCGATCCACAGCTACTCCCCCTAAACAGATTAGTTTGTATGCAGATTCATCATCGGAGACAAAGACACATCATTAACTTCGTGATTGCGAATCACCATTCTTCAACAGGATGCAGAAGTTGCTTTTGACAGTACTTCGTTGACTTCTTCAACAGTAGCAGCTTCTGCAGGAATTGTTGAACTTGGAAATGATTGAGGAACATTTGACTCTTTTGCTTGATCCTCCTTAATCTCCACTGATGACATCTTCAGAATGCGGAAAATAAATTAAACTTGGTTGGCCCATAAATAGTCAGATGCTCCTGACTACCCCACAATAACTCATCAGTAATCACTTTTCTCTGTTCTTCTGCGTTCTTATAACAATCACCACTGTAGAAGCTCAATGAACAAGGGGTTATCCATTAAACTTGTAAACGATAATTCCTTCAGGTGATTGTGTTTTGTTCATTGCCCCAATTTGCCGCTTTAACCATTAAACATTTAAACGCTCTGACTTTGCCGGCAAATATCAGTGAAAATTTCACAGTCACCAAACTTTTTCTGGATAGTAATCAACTTGTATAGGATGTCCAGAAAAATCTTCATCACTGACCCGAAAATTAACCGAAAATTTCCCGGAAATTTTGTCGAAAAAATTTTATTTTTGCCAAACTTTTTCAGAAGACTTCCCGACTGATAAAAATGGCTTGGGCAAATTTTCGTGTAAGCGGGCAAATTTTTTTTTTTTTTTTTTTTTTTTTTTTTTTTTTTTTTTTTTGTCGGGAACATGTTCGATCGAATGAAGCACAGATTCGATCGGATGAAGAACAGATTCGATCGGATGAAGAACTGGTTCGATCAGCTATTTGAATTTGACACTTTGAGCGGGAAAACCAGTTCGATCGAATACAATCTGATTCGATCGAATGAAGACAATCGAATGGGCGGGAAAACTGGCGTTTGAATTTGACACTTTCGAGCGGGAAGACTGATTCGATCGAATCAGTCAATCGAATAGGCCTATTCGATCGAATGGGGAACTCGTTCGATCGAATGGCAGATTCGACTCCTTCAACGCCAGCCCAGAAAACGCGAAGAACACGAAGAACACACCAACTTTTTAACGTCCAGAACGCATAAAATCAAGAGCTCGGCTTGCTAGAACGGTTGTTAGACCTTTCTAGCGGTAACCGTGGCTCTGATACCACTTTGTCGGACCGGTGCGGGACACGGTTTCCCAACGATTCACGGGGCAACGTGTTAGAGTGCGGAATCCTCTAACACGGCGATTCGGTGGTGATCAACAACGCACGGTTACGATTCCTAAGACGGTTTGACACCTAGGGACGGAGGAAAAGACCGACACGACGAAGATGGGCAGAGAGGATTTTCGGCAGTAGCAGGTTCGTGACTGTGTGTAATGTGTGCTCTCTCTTGTGAAATTTCCTAAGTTTCGTTTATATATCGTATACTGATTCGATCGAATGAGTATCTCATTCGATCGAATGAGTCCTGGTTCGATCGAATCAGTCACTGATTCGATCGAATCAGTTTCTTTTGACATTTTCAGTCCGTTAACTTGGTTTCACGATCGTTATTTTCATATCGAACCATCCTGATAGAACTGGGGACATACACATGACATTTCATGTCCTAACATTTATACATTAGCATAAAGACTAAACTACCCCAATCCTATTCGAACAGCTGCGGACACCAAATCCGTGCACTTACAGACTCCCCCTTTTCCGTAGCTGTCGAATGCTTTCCAATACTTTAGCATCCAATACTTTAGTCTTATACTTTATCCTCCAATACATTAACTACGACTACGTTAAAGTTGAGTACTTTAACCAACAACTCTTTGTAACTCTTTGTAACCAACAACTTGTAACTACCCGTATCAACCCATTCAAGAATTGTCCCCTTCAAAAGAAGCGATCCGCCGAATACTCGTAGCCAACATAGTCAGGATCAACGCCCCCCTGAAAGAAGTAAACGGACAGACACTCGTATCCCACATAGTCAGGTTTCAATCTTGAACAAATCAATCCACAATCGAAGAACAAACACAGTCTTGAACTTGGTCAAACATAGCTTTGCAAACACATATTACCACCCGAAATGTAGTAATTTTTCAAGAAATCCCTGCTAACGCAGGAAGATACCAATCGAATAACCACTTTGAAATATTTATCTCCCCCATTTCTTGACAAATTAGGCAAGGTCTTGAATAAATCATCGAAATTCTTCAATAAAATTCTCGTTAACTTAATCGGTTACTCCCCCTCGGGCCCTCGATATCTGTGAAAAGCCGACCTGAAAATATAACACCAAAAATTGATAGAAGAGTATCCCGCACATATAAAATATCCATGAAAATTTTCGTTTAAGAAAATTTTCAGAAAATATTCTTTTTTTGTTTTTTAAACCCTTCATTCGTTTGAACAGTTGACAAATGAGGTTTAATACTTTAAGATCAACGAATACCCTCTTCATTCGTTACCCTTGAATGAATGAGTCACATTCGTTATAAATAATCCAACTTCCACATTCGTTAAATCTTGAACGAATAGGAACACATTCGTTACACTCATATTCTTTATGGAACTGACGGATATAAGAAAAAAAATAACGAATGAATATTGATAGCGAATGAGTCCATCTTCATTGCGAATAAGCACTCATAACGAACAAAGCTCACATTCGTTAAACCCTTTAACGAATGAGCTCATTCGTTAAAACTTCGTAACGAATGAGTACTTAAGTTAACGAATGAGTCGTTAAGTGATTACTGTAGCCTAAAAACCGTATTTCACCGGAAAAAAATAGTTAGGGTGGCCGGAAAACACAAGTCTTCAACGGATAATTCAAATCCACATCAGATCTTCAAATCATCAACTCAAATTCATCATGAAGACTCGGATTTGCATCTGGAACTTGAATTAACCTCCAATTTAATCAATAAAACACATAATCATGATCAATTTTGAACTGCAACTTAAAAGCTCAACCATGGCATCCATGGCAGAAACATCAAATCACTCAGTTAATCCACCAAAATACATTACGCAGCTTCGGAATCACATCAGGAACCCGAATATAGCATCCAAGTCACCGATTATCCACTGATTTGGTTCAACTATGATCAAATCAAAACGATACTCCGATGAACACAAACTGGACGTATCACGAGCAACCTCCAGCTCTGATACCAATTGTAAAAACGTTATATGAGCCAAGATCTAGTTGCAAATCGATACGTTAGAATCGTGTTCATACATTAATATTGATCGATACATTAAGCCTTGAGAGAATCTGGCATGGTAACGCTACAGTACATAAATATGGCACAGATCTCTATGCAATAACACTATGGAAGTCCTATTTATAGGCATATCCCATTCGTTAGAACAGTAGTAACGAATGAGACCTCTCATTCGTTAACAAGGTTAACGAATAAGGTCTTTCCATAGCCCCATTCGCTAAACACCCTTAGCGAATAGGTATACCTTAACAACTAAGCCACCATTCGTTACACTGTAGTGATGAATGGGCTCCTAACTTAATGATTAGTCTAGTCTCTAACGAATGAGGTCTCATTCGCTAAACATGCTTAGCGAATGAGCCTTTATAAATTAGCATAAAGACTAAACTACCCCAATCCTATTCGTACAGCTGCGGACACCAAATCCGTGCACTTACAGACTCCCCCTTTTCCGTAGCTGTCGAATGCTTTCCAATACTCTAGCATCCAATACTTTAGTCTTCAATATTATATCCTCCAATACATTAACTATGACTACGTTAAAGTTGAATACTTTAACCAACAACTCTTTGTAACCAACAACTTGTAACTACTCGTATCAGATCTCCCCCTCAAATAAGCATGTCCAGGTGATCATTCTGATCATCCAACTGGCATATGATATGGTTCGATCATACGAATCAATTAGCAGCAAGTCATCTGCTATCTGTCGCACCGGTAAAGTAAAAATATCTTTACGTTTAACCTCGTCACAAATATTCATGACCAACCCGATCATTCCACATCTTTCACAACAGTCTTCACTCTCTCCATAACGTCTATCCCAAAATACAACTCTTTGAAGCTCTTCGGCAACCAATACGCTTGGATGCGTTAATTTTTTCGGCATATGATTCAGAGTTCCAACCTTCGTTGATTAACACGAAACAATCACATTCATCAATCAGATAGCAAGAACCGTATATTCCTCAATCCAATCAACCCATTCAAGAATTGTCCCCTTCAACAGAAGAAATCCGCCGAATAGTCGTAGCCAACATAGTCAGTATCAAAGTCCCCTAGAAAGAAGTAAACGGACAGACACTCGTATCCCACATAGTCAGGTTTCAATCTTGAACAAATCAATCCACAATCGAAGAACAAACACAGTCTTGAACTTGGTCAAACATAGCTTTGCAAACACATGTTACCACCCGAATTGCAGTAATTTTTCAAGAAATCCCTGCAAACGAAGGAAGATACCAATCGAATAACCTCTTTGAAATTTTTATCTCCCCCATTTCTTGACAAATTAGGCAAGGTCTTGAATAAATCTTCAAAAATCTTTAATAAAATTCTCGTTAACTTAATCGGGTACTACCCCTCGGCCTCTCGAAATTTGTGAAAAGTCGGCAGGAAAATATAACACCAAAATTTGCTAGAAGAGTATCCCGCACATATAAAATATCCATGGAAAATTTCGTTTAAGAAAATTTTCCGAAAATATTCTTTTTTTTTTAACCTTTCATTCGTTTGAACAGTTGACGAATGAGGTTTAATACTTTAAGATAAACGAATACACTCCTCATTCGTTACCCTTGAACGAATGAATCACATTCGTTATAAATACTCCAACTTCCACATTTGTTAAATCTTGAACGAATCAAATTCATCATGAAGACTCGGATTTGCATCTGGAACTTGAATTAACCGCCAATTTCATCAATAAAACACATAATCAAGATCAATTTTGAACTGCAACTTAAAAGCTTCAACCATGGCACCCATGGTAGAAACATCAAATCACTCAGTTAATCCACCAAAATACATTACGCAGCTTCGGAATCACATCAGGAACACGAATATAAAATCCAAGTAACCGATTATCCACTAATTTGGTTCAACTCTGATTAAATCAAAACGATACTCCGACGAACACAAACTGGACGTACCACGAGCAACCTCCAGCTCTGATACCAATTGTAAAAATGTTATACAAGCCAAGATCTTGTCGCAAATCGATACCATAGATTCAATCGTCTTCATACATTAATAGAGATCGATACATTAAGCCTAGAGAGAATTTGGCATGGTAACGGTACGATACATAAATATGGTACAGATCTCTATGCAATAACACTATGGAAGTCCTATTTATAGGAATATCCCATTCGTTAGAACAGTAGTAACGAATGAGACCTCTCATTCGTTAACAAGGTTAACGAATAAGGTCTTTCCATAGCCGCATTCGCTAAACACCCTTAGCGAATGGGTATACCTTAACGACTAAGCCACCATTCGTTACACTGTATAGACGAATGGGCTCCTAACTTAATGAGTAGCCTAGTCTCTAACGAATGTCATTCGCTAAACATGCTTAGCGAATGAGCCTTTATACAATAACATAAAGACTAAACTACCCTAATCCTATTCAAACAGATGCGGACACCAAATCCGTGCACTTTACAGACTCCCCCTTTTTCGTAGCTGTCGAATGCTTTAGCATCCAATACTTTAGTCTTCAATACTTTATCCTCCAATACATTAACTACAACTACGTTAAAGTTGAATACTTTAACCAACAACTCTTTGTAACTCTTTGTAACCAACAACTTGTAACTACTCGTATCAGATCTCCCCCTCAAATAAGCATGTCCAGGTGATCATTCCGATCATCCAACTGGCATATGATTTGGTTCGATCATACGAATCAATTAGCAGCAAGTAAAAATATCTTTACGTTTAACCTCGTCACGCATCTTCAAGAACAACCCGATCATTCCACATCTTTCACAACGGTCTTCACTCTCTCGATAACGTCTATCCCAAAATATAACTCTTTGAAGCTCTTCGGTAACCAATACGCTTGGATGCGATAATGCTTTGGGCATATGATTCAGAGTTCCAACCTTTGATAATCAACACCAAACAATCACATTCTTCAAATCAGATGGCAAGAACCGTATATTCCTCAATCAAATCAACCCATTCAAGAATTGTCCACTTCAAAAGAAGCAATCGGCCGAATACTCGTAGCCAACATAGTCAGGATCAAAGTCCCCCCGAAAGAAGTAAACAGACAGACACTCGTATCCCACTTAGTCAGGTTTCAATCTTGAACAAATCAATCCACAATCGAAGAACGAACACAGTCTTGAACTTGGTCAAACATAGCTTTTCAAACACAAATTACCACCCGAATTGCAGTAATTTTTCAAGAAATCCCTGTAAACGTAGGAAGATACCAATCGCATAACCTCTTTGAAATTTTTATCTCCCCCATTTGTTGACAAATTAGGCAAGTTCTTGAATAAATCTTCGAAAATCTTCAATAAAATTCTCGTTAACTTAATCGGTTACTCCCCCTCGGCCCCTCGATATCTGTGAAAAGTCGGCCGGAAAATATAACACAAAAAATTTGCTAAAAGAGTATCCCGCACTTTTAAAATATCGCCGAAAAATTTTGCTTAAAAAATTTTTCTGAAAATATTCTTTTATTTATTTATTTATTTATTTTTTAACCCTTCATTCGTTTGAACAGTTGACGAATGAGGTTTAATACTTTAAGATCAACGAATACACTCCTCATTCGTTACCCTTGAACGAATGACTCACACTCGTTATAAATAATCCAATTTCCACATTCGTTAAGTCTTGAATGAATAGGAACACATTCGTTACACTCACATTCTTTATGGAACTGACGGACGTCAGAAAAAAAATAACGAATGAATATTGATAGCGAATGAGTCCATCTTCATAGCGAATAAGCACTGACAACGAACAAAGCTCACATTCGTTAAACCCTTTAACGAATGAGCTCATTCGTTAAAACTCCGTAACGAATGTGTACTTAAGTTCACGAATGAGTCGTTAAGTGATTACTGTAGCCTGAAAACCGTATTTCACCGGAAAAAACAGTTACGGTGGCCGGAAAACGCAAGTCTTCAACGGAAAAATCAAATCCACATCAGATCTTCAAATCATCAACTCAAATTCATCATGAAGACTCGGATTTGCATCTGGAACTTGAATTAACCTCCAATTTCATCAATAAAACACATAATCATGATCAATTTTGAACTGCAAATTAAAAGCTTCAACCATGGCACCCATGGCAGAAACATCAAATCACTTAGTTAATCCACCAAAATACATTACGCAGCTTCGGAATCACATTAGGAACACGAATATAACATCCATGTCACCGCTTATCCACTGATTCGGTTCAACTCTGATCAAATCAAAACGATACTCCGACGAACACAACCTGGACGTATCACGAGCAACCTCCAGCTCTGATACCAATTGTAAAAACGTTTTACGAGCCAAGATCTAGTCGCAAATCGATACGTTAGAATCGTGTTCATACATTAATAGAGATCGATACACTAAGCCTGGAGAGAATACAGCATGGTAACGGTACGGTACATAAATATGGCACAGATCTCTATGCAATAACACTATGGAAGTCCTATTTATAGGCATATCCCATTCGTTAGAACAGTAGTAACGAATGAGACCACTCATTCGTTAACAAGGTTAACGAATAAGGTCTTTTCATAGCCCCATTCGCTAAACACCCTTAGTGAATGGGTATACCTTAACGACTAAGACACCATTCGTTACACTATAGTGACGAATGGGCTCCTAACTTAATGATTAGCCTAGTCTCTAACAAATGAGGTCTCATTCGCTAAACATGCTTAGCATAAAGATTAAACTACCCTAATCCTATTCGAACAGCTGCGGACACCAAATCCGTGCATTTACAGACTCCCCCTTTTTCGCAGCTGTCGAATGCTTTAGCATCCAATACTTTAGTCTTCAATACTTTATCCTCCAATACATTAACTACGACTATGTTAAAGTTGAATACTTTAACCAACAACTCTTTGTAACTCTTTGTAACCAACAACTTGTAACTACTCGTATCAGATCTCCCCCTCAAATAAGCATGTCCAGGTGATCATTCCGATCATCCAACTGGCATATGATTTGGTTCGATCATACGAATCAATTAGCAGCAAGTAAAAATATCTTTACGTTTAACCTCGTCACACATCTTCAAGAACAACCCGATCATTCCACATCTTTCACAACGGTCTTCACTCTCTCGATAACGTCTATCCCAAAATATAACTCTTTGAAGCTCTTCGGTAACCAATACGCTTGGATGCGATAATGCTTTGGGCATATGATTCAGAGTTCCAACCTTCGTTAATCAACACCAAACAATCACATTCTTCAATCAGATGGCAAGAACCGTATATTCCTCAATCAAATCAACCCATTCAAGAATTGTCCCCTTCAAAAGAAGCAATCCGCCGAATACTCGTAGTCAACATAATCAGGATCAAGGTCCCCCTGAAAGAAGTAAACGGACAGATACTCGTATCCCACATAGTCAGGTTTCAATCTTGAACAAATCAATCCACAATCGAAGAACAAACACAGTCTTGAACTTGGTCAAACATAGCTTTGCAAACACATAATACCACCCGAATTGTAGTAATTTTTCAAGAAATCCCTGCAAACGTAGGAAGATACAAATCGAATAACCACTTTGAAATTTTTATCTCCCCCATTTCTTGACAAATTAGGCAAGGTCTTGAATAAATCTTCGAAAGTCTTCAATAAAATTCTCGTTAACTTAATCGGTTACTCCCCCTCTGCCCCTCGATATCTGTGAAAAGCCGACCGGAAAATATAACACCAAAAATTGCTAGAAGAGTATCCCGCACATATAAAATATCCATGAAAAATTTCGTTTAAGAAAATTTTCCGAAAATACTCTTTTTTTTTTAAACCCTTCATTCGTTTGAACAGTTGACAAATGAGGTTTAATGCTTTAAGATCAACGAATACACTCCTCATTCGTTACCCTTGAACGAATGAGTCACATTTGTTATAAATAATCCAACTTCCACATTCGTTAAATCTTGGACGAATAGGAACACATTCGTTACACTCACATTCGTTAAACCCTTTAACGAATGAGCTCATTCGTTCAAACTTCGTAACGAATGAGTACTTAAGTTAACGAATGAGTCGTTAAGTGATTACTGTTGCCTGAAAACCGTATTTCACCGGAAAAAAACAGTTACGGTGGCCGGAAAACGCAAGTCTTCAACAAAAAATTCAAATCCACATCAGATCTTCAAATCATCAACTCAAATTCATCATGAAGACTCGGATTTGCATCTGGAACTTGAATTAACCTCCAATTTCATCAATAAAACACATAATCATGATCAATTTTGAACTGCAACTTAAAAGCTTCAACCATGGCATCCACGGCAGAAACATCAAATCACTCAGTTAATCCACCAAAATACATTACGCAGCTTCAGATTCACATCAGGAACCCGAATATAGCTTCAAAGTCACCGATTATCCACTGATTTGGTTCAACTATGATCAAATCAAAACGTGTGACATCCGTGGCAAAAACCGAGTACACCATAGTACTTACAAACTCGAATAAGCGTTTAACCGCTTATTGCGTAACGAACAAACAAATAACCAAACGGGTCTGGTTATGGTCCGGATATCCCAGGGTGCTATCTATAAGTGATATACGATCTATGCAAGCAAAAATATTAGTAATATGGCCTTAGTTCGATAGCAAACAAGTTAAACGAAAACATGCTCGTTTAACTACCCGCTATAGATTTAAACGCGAAAGATAGTTACAAACCAAGCATTGTATCATCCGTTAAGCCGAAAAAGACTTACCAAACACTGATTTGAAATGTTTTAAGCGATCCGTGAAAATATTTTCGGTTTTTACAAAAGTATAGTATGTTTTTATAATTTTACACAAAATTAACCGAAAAACACTCGTTTTCGCGTTGTTTAACGCACCCGATAAGTTTTTCGCGCCAAAAACCGAACCCGAACTAAATTTGGACCGGGCTTTTCGTGTTTGGGCTTGAGAAATCAGAAACTTGGGCCAAAATGGGCCCAAGGTGGGCCCATATATATCCCGATCGCAACAGCAAACCCCCCCCCCCCTTTTTAGTTCTTTCATATTTAAACTAGATACAAGATATTTTAACCTCATTTTCTTGAAAACTCGGGATACAAACTCTGCTCCAGCAAGAAAAACTTCAAAACCTAAGGTAAGGAGCTTAAATAAGTAGCTTTGAACTTGTTTAAACTTGTTTAATACCATAAAAACATGTCTTGGTTACTAAAAATCATTCCTAACCGTGTAAAAATCCTAAAAATGGTCCATAAACATGTTTTGATCATACACATGGTAAGGAACCTGTTTTGATAGTTTTTTTTGGCCATAAACACGGATTAAATGGTTGAAACGACGATTTTACGGTTCAAAAGTTCGTTTTTGTACACTAGCCGAAACCCTAACTTAAGGGATGTTATGTTGATGAAATATTGCTTGATTTGTGATATAGGACTTGTACCTAGCCTTCTTAGAAGCACAAGAACCTGAAAACTTGATTAAAAGGTCGGAAACGAGCCAAACCCGCTAAGGTAATGCCGAAACACTCGCTTACGGGCTATTTAGGTTAAGGTTGTGATGTGCATATTGTTAGGACTTGAAATTTTACAGGCACATCAGGGACCATGTCAATGAGTCCCTGTTCAAATTTGGTAATTTTTCGACCATCCGAGAATATTTGGCGAATTTATTACCGAATTATACGTTTATTTGGTAAAAATAGCTAAATTACTTCAAAAATTATGAAATTTTTCTGGGAACTCAGATTTGATGTATTTTGATCACATATGAGTTTTGGGATCATTTGGAGAAGTTTAAAGGTGTTTTTTTATTTGCGTTCGCGTGAATTTTTATAGCCGAATTTGGGCCGAAAAAAATATCGCACAAGCTTTTTACATTCTGGAATTGATACAGGTTGTTTTGGGACATGATTTGAGTATTCAGGAATTTTTGGAAATTTTTTGGGGTAAACGGACGATTTTCAGGCGAAATATAGTTGATAAAATGAATTTTTATAAATTAATAAATCAGTAATTAATTTCAGAAATATTTTTATAAAAATATACATATTTTAATTGATAAGTGGTTAAATTTTCATAATTTAATGATTAACGGTTAATTAATTATGCTAATCTGAATATTAAACAAATTCAGTTTGTATAAAAACAGGCAAGTTCGCGACTAGTGAATCTGCTGGAATATCAAAACACCAAAAGTGATCAAAAATCATATTTTTGGACTAATTAAGTAAAAATGAATTTTTCTATGAGAAACCTGGACAATCCGGGTGGATTGTGCGCGTTTCTTCTCAAATCAAACTGAATAAACGGAAACTGGCCCCGTGGCTAATCCGGGACCCCAGTATGTGATCTTTCTTTATAACTTAATCATTTTATTAACCAATACATTTACCCAAGCTTATTTCCCCATAACTGTTTTCTGAACGCGTGAACGAGCAACTTGGCCCAGCCGGGAAAACGGGAATCTGAGCCAAGTTCGGTTTTAAGTATTAGATATTGAACAACATCACAACCTAAGCCTATTGCCACTTTCTAGGCGTTCCAGCTACACCCAAATTAGTTATACAGCCCAGTTTAGTATTGAGATTATAATAATATTAAAATATTAATATTATTATAATATGGACTATAGAGACTAAGTGATAGCAAGGGAAACGAACCCCGAGCTGACCTCGCACTGAGTGCCTACAAGACTGTGAGTTTCATGACCCCACTCTTTAAACTATTTTACGAACTTTTGGGGTGGAAAGCATGTTTATACACGTTATTTATCTAAACACGGGTCAGGATATAAAATATCTGAACATTTATATATGAAAAGTCCCTACAAACATAATGATTGACTACGTGCTGGTGAAAGATGATTATTATCGTTGATTGATATATTGGGTGGAGATAATACGAATTGTAAAACATAATGAAATTACACATGACAGCATGTTTATACAAACACGTTATGTAATGTTAAACATAACTAATTTGGGAGACAACGCGGTCTGTAATGGGCATGGGGATAACGTGGTCTGTGATGATTATGGGCCTGTTGAGGGCAGAAAGGGGGCCACAATAGTAACAAACTAAAGTTGAGTATGGCCTATGAGCCAAGTTCTGCTGCAACTTATAAACTAAAGTTGAGTATGGCCTATGAGCCAAGTTCTGCTGCAACTTACTAAACTAAAGTTGAGTATGTCCTATGAGCCAAGTTCTGCTGCAACTTATAAACTAAAGTTGAGTATGGCCTATGAGCCAAGTTCTGCTGCAACTTATTAAACGAACTAACTTGATTATGACATGAATGTTAAGAAAATAATGTGATTATGCGTATTGTGGGCGGATGGGGAGCCACAGTATTTGGTGATACGTGATAAATACTATATGTGTATATGTGTCTATATACATGCTATGTGATTAGCCGTAGGAAATACTATGTGTAGAATATACTAATTATTTGCGTGTACACTATATAATGTTTGAGTTTACATGGAATCATTGTGGGTGGAAGGGGGACCACAGTGGTTGATGTTAACGCGGAACCGTTGTGGGCGGCTGGGGGGGCCACAGTGGTTGAGTTTATGTGGAACCGTTGTGGGAGAAAGGGGGTCCACAGTGGTTGGTTAAACACGGAATTGGAAACAGGTAGTACAAACAAACAATCACGATTTTACCGAAATTTCGAATTTATATTATAAACTTACATGTGTGCATATGCACACACAAGGATATGGCTGTACATATTTATACAACCGTAAATACATAATTTTACATACGCGCGTACATACAAACTATGAATGTATGGTGCGCAGAACTGATTTCGTTAAAACTTATGAAACTTACCAACTATTCGTAGTTGACCTGTTTTAACATGCTTTTCAGGTAATCAGATATGAGAAGTAATTTTCTGTGCGTTACGTGTCTGATTGGTGATTGATGTCGTGGGCATTTGAGTTAGAAGTAAAGTGATTGAAGAACAGGTTTAATTGTATCACCTAGTTTGTAAAAGATGTTAGAACGATGTAATATATTGTGAATTAGTTAGTAATGTTTCTTTATGAACAATGTATTTGATACCAGTTGTATCTGTTGCATTTCTGTTTTACGCTTCCGCAATTCGCTTAACGGGGTGTGACAAAACGATACTCCGATGAACACAAACTGGACGTATCACGAGCAACCTCCAGCTCTGATACCAATTGTAAAAACGTTATACGAGCCAAGATCTAGTCGCAAATCGATACAATAGAATCGTGTTCATACATTAATATTGATCTAGTCGCAAATCGATACAATAGAATCCAGCATGGTAACGCTACGGTACATAAATATGCACAGATTTTCTATGCAATAACACTATGGAAGTCCTATTTATAGGCATATCCCATTCGTTAGAACAGTAGTAACGAATGAGACCTCTCATTCGTTAACAAGGTTAACGAATAAGGTCTTTCCATAGCCCCATTCGCTAAACACCCTTAGCGAATAGTTATACCTTAACGACTAAGCCACCATTCGTTACACTATAGTGACGAATGGGCTCCTAACTTAATGATTAGCCTAGTCTCTAACGAATGAGGTTTCATTCGCTAAACATGCTTAGCGAATGAGCCTTTATACATTAGCATAAAGACTAAACTACCCCAATCCTATTCGAACAGCTGCGGACACCAAATCCGTGCACTTAAAGACTCCCCCTTTTCCGTAGCTGTCGAATGCTTTCCAATACTTTAGCATCCAATACTTTAGTCCTTATACTTTATCCTCCAATACATTAACTACGACTACGTTAAAGTTGAATACTTTAACCAACAACTCTTTGTAACTCTTTGTAACCAACAACTTGTAACTACCCGTATCATATCTCCCCTCAAATAAGCATGTCCAGGTGATCATTCCGATCATCCAACTGGCATATGATATGGTTCGATCATACGAATCAATTAGCAGCAAGTCATCGGCTATCTGTCGCATCGGTAAAGTAAAAATATCTTTACGTTTAACCTCGTCACACATCTTCATGAACAACCCGATCATTCCACATCTTTCACAACGGTCTTCACTCTCTCCATAACGTCTATCCCAAAATATAACTCTTTGAAGCTCTTCGGCAACCAATACGCTTGGATGCGCTAATGCTTTGGGCATATGATTCAGAGTTCCGATCTTCGTTAATCAACACCAAACAATCACATTCTTCAATCAGATGGCGAGAACCGTATATTCCTCAATCAAATCAACCCATTCTAGAATTGTCCCCATCAACAGAAGCAATCCGCCGAATAGTCGTAGCTAGCATAGTCAGGATCGAAGTCCCCCAAAAGAAGTGAACGGACAGACACTCGTATCCCACATAGTTAGGTTTCAATCTTGAACAACTCAATCCACAATCGAAGAACAAAGACAGTCTTGAACTTGGTCAAACATAGCTTTGCAAACACATGTTACCACCCGAATTACAGTAATTTTTTAAGAAATCCCTGCAAACGTAGGAAAATACCAATCGAATAACCTCTTTGAAATTTTTATCTCCCCCATTTCTTGACAAATTAGGCAAGGTCTCGAATAAATCGTTGAAAATCTTCAATAAAATTCTCGTTAACTTAATTGGTTACTCCCCCTCGGCCCCTCGATATCTGTGAAAAGTCGGCCGGAAAATATAACACCAAAATTGGCCAGAAGAGTATCCCGCACATTTAAAATATCCCCGAAAAATTTTGTTTAAGTAAATTTTCCGAAAATACTCTTTTTTTTAACCCTTCATTCGTTTGAACAGTTGACGAATGAGGTTTAGTACTTTAAGATCAACGAATACACTCCTCATTGGTTAACCTTGAACGAATGAAATACATTCGTTATAAATAATCCAACTTCCACATTCGTTAAATCTTGAACGAATAGGAACACATTCGTTACACTCACATTCTTTATGGAACTGACAGATGTCATAAAAAAATAATGAATGAGTATTGATAGCGTATGAGTCCACCTTCATAGCGAATAAGCACTCATAACGAATAAAGCTCACATTCGTTAAACCCTTTAACGAATGAGCTCATTCGTTAAAACTCCGTAACGAATGAGTACTTAAGTTAACGAATGAGTCGTTAAGTGATTACTGTAGCCTGAAAACCGTATTTCACCGAAAAAAACAATTACGGTGGCCGGAAAACGCAAGTCTTCAACGGAAAATTCAAATCCACATCAGATCTTCAAATCATCAACTCAAATTCATCATGAGGACTTGGATTTGCATCTGGAACTTGAATTAACCTCTAATTTCATCAATAAAACACATAATCATGATCAATTTTGAACAGCAACTTAAAAGCTTCAACCATGGCATCCATGGCAGAAACATCAAATCACTCGGTTAATGTAATTAGTTTTGATACACGTTTTGTACGTCTCAGTCTTTATCAGGGCATTAATGTAATTAGTTTAAATTATAGGGATCTTAATGTAAATATGGCTAAATGAGCCATTCGCTCTAATGTAATGTTATATTCGTTACCCTGTAACGAATGTAACGCATTCACCTAATCTGTAAGCTCATTCGTTAACCCAGATTAATGAATGAGATAACGAATGAGGGCTATTCGTTATATGTTAAATGTATTAACGAATGAAGAGTTCATTCGTATGGTTTAATGTAACGAATGACACATTCGTTAACTGTTAAGTTAACGAATGTGGTCATCCCCTATATATAGTCTGTAAATTATTCATTAATGTAAGTTTCCAGTTTGTTTATTAATCCTCTCTCGTCACTCTGCCAATTTATTCTCTCATATCATTCATATCGATCATAACGTATATCAACTTTAATTATATACCTAAACATCATGTATCGTCGTAATCATAAGGTCTAGATCCTTTCCTTGCTCATCCAAGGACTTACAAGTGGTATCAGAGACTTGGAGCTGATCTTCGATACATAATCGAGTTAAAACCGTAATCAACTAATCAATTTCGAATATGAATTTTTTGATTTTGTGAGTTAATTGAAGTTCAAAACCAGAGAGTGGTTATTCGTTAAATTGAACCTGATTGAAGAATGTTTGTGACTTCGGACATGGCTAGATAGGTTCGGATTTGGTATTGGATTATTTTGATGTAAGTTTTAGTAGTTTCAGTAAGATTCGGACAAGTTTGAAGTTGAAATTGGAAGTTTGAATCGTTGAAGACTTATTCGTTAAGATGAAGTCTTATTCGTTAGGATGAAGACTGATTTGTTACACTCATTCGCTAAGACCTAACCGCTCATTCGTTACAATTTCAATCTCATTCGTCACCTTATTCGCTAAGATCAAACCTTATTCGTTCAACCTTCTTCGTTAAGCCTGATTCGTTAAGCCATATTCGTTAACTTTCATTCGTTAACGAATATCTTAGACATTCACTAAAGTAATCAACTTTTAACGAATATCCCATTCGTTAAAGTATCTCAGTTTTAACGAATATCCCATTCGTTAAAACCCATTCGTTACTGGTTCATTCGTTTGAACAATAAACTTTGTTAATCCCTGAAGTTTATCAGTTGGTTTATTATGGCTGCTCAGAATTCATCTTATTATGCGTTAGCGTCACAGAACGTCTTATTGCAACAAATGCTGACGATGGATAACGAGATAGGCAGTCATAATAAATGTCCCAAGCTGTTGAAACTATCGGACTTTGCCCGTTGGGAACCAAGATTCCGTGCACATCTGGGATCCATGCATCCTAGCAGTGTTCGTTTTCTTAATGATGTTTATGCTGCACCACTGATCGGAAATGACAACACGAGTTGGACTCCAAAACCTTTTAAAGAGTATGAGACACATGAGTTGAAGGACTTTGAAAGTGAGACGAAAGCATATTCTACACTCACTATGGCTTTACCGGAACATATTTTTCATCAATATAGTACGATCAAAGTCAGTGCTTCACTGTTTACTACCTTGAAAACGAGAAGTTTGGGAAATACTCTCGAAAGCAAGAAGACTTTAGTGAAATTCCAATTCAGAAACTTTATTCTGATGAAAAATGAAACTGTAGAAGAAATGATCAACCGTTTCAACCACTTGATTGTTGAGATGTCTTCTGTTGATCTTGAGCCAACAGAACAAGACAAGATTGATACTTTTAAGAATGCTTTACCTACAGACTATTCGACTTTCCTGTGTGTGCCTAAAGAGAACGGATTCTTTCAGAAACCTGAACTGACTGCTGTACAATTCATTAACAAGATCGAAGAAAGGGAATTCGATCTTAAATGTCAATCTACTTTGAAAGAAAATCAAAATCAGCAGTCGTCAACTCAAAACCCATTGCTTTATGGTGGTGCATTACCAGCAAATAATGCGACAAGCTCAGTGCCTATTAGTGCATTCTTTGCTCAATCCCAAGAGGATCCTAACGTAAACAGTCCCCATAATGTATGTTTCATGGCGAGTGGCGCAACTGGAAACTCAAATGCTCATACATCAAGCTTACCCAAGGTTAATTTACAAGAAGCTGAACAACAGTTCGCTTTTGTATGTGCGTTCATGATTTCATATGAACAACTGGTCGGAAGTAAGATTGCTACGAGCGATCTCACAGATGAGGACTACGACCAAATCGACCCAGATGATCTTGAGTTTATGGATTTGAAGTGGAACATGGCCATGATTGTTCGAAAGGTTAAAAGATTCATGCAACGAACGGGAAAAGATCTTCCGATGTTGAACAAAAGGGTTGGGTTTGATAAGTTAAAAGTCAAGTGTTATAATTGCAGTAAATTTGGCCACTTTGCCAAAGAGTGTGACAAGCCGAGGAAAGATTATTCTGGCTCACACAATTCTGACCGTTCTTCTACAAAGCCTTCATCTGGAGGAGATAAAAGTAACACTGCTGGCTCTGGTGATCAAGACAAATCTCCCGTTACTCAAGCTTTATTGGTAAATGACGGAGTTGATTGGTCTTAGCGTTTATTGGGAAACCAGGCAAACGTTGCTATCGTTTAGCCTATGAATAATTTTGAGGATGCCAGTAGCGATAATGTATTGGAGAGTAGTGATTCAGTTGACTCGGAGACTGACAATGATCAATCTCTGTCATCTCAACCAGAATCAACTCTTGAGAAAACTGAATCTTATGCCTGCATGGCAAAGATTGATGAGGTAGGTCCTACACCTCAAATTAATGAACCTGCATCAATAATGGTGGATTGTTTTGAGTATGCTGTGTTAAAAGCCAAACTTGAAACAACATTAACTCAAAACAATACATTTACTAATGATTACTTTATGATCAAGGAATGCTATAAGCAAAAGACAATATTGCTTGAGCAAGCTAATCTGAAAATTCAGAAATTATCAGATAGTAATCATGATCTTAAAGCAAAGGTTCATTGTAAAATTATTGAAGTGGATCAACATTTAAAGGAGATTCTTCGTCTCCGAACTTGCATTCCAATCTCGAACAAGAAAAAATGGAATTAAATCATAAACTTAGTAAATTCAGAGATTCTTCTTTTCTGTTGAATGAAATAATCGAGGTTAATCATTAACATAAAAAGAACGGAAAAGCAGGTTTGGGATACGTCGAAATTCCTCCTCCATTTAATCAGGATTACAGTAGCATTCCTAAGGCAGAAAATTCTTTAAATATGCCTACTGATAAACCTGAAAATGTTGATTCATTTGAACCGACTCGTGAACCAGTTAATATTGAAAGCAAAAAGGTGTTTACCAAAAATGAAATGGATGGTTCAATCGAGGAGCTGACTGAAAAAGATGTGATTGTTAAAAATAAGGACATTCCAATTGACAATCACATTCTGTGTGAACCAGAAGATTTTGGAAAAGCTGTTTATGGTGCAAAATCCTCAAGTGTTTCTTTAAACAATTCACGTGTTCCTAAGGATATTCCTAAAGTAATTTCAAAGGAACATGTTAATGTAACTTCCACAGACAAGCTTTCAGTGTCTGATGAGGAATTAATGCGATTCATTAATCTTCCATTGAAAACTTCAATTGGAAAAGTATTTAAATTAAAAGGTCTCTCAAAAGTGTTCTCAGACAAAGAAGTTCCATTGAATCTTCTTAAACCAGAATTGATTGAAAGTGTATTTCAAGATGAAACTACTAAAACGACTGAACATGAGAAGAAATTCTTTCAATCAAAAACTAGTAATGTTCAAAAACAAAAAACAAATATTTTCAAACCTATAAAATTCATAAAATCGTCAGGTTTGGAAAATTCATCGAATTTGACAAATCTTGAATTTTACATAACAAAGAAGGGTTTAAAACATGAGTCATCTAAGAAGGCCACTTTTGGGACACCTAAATCTGATGATCTTAAAACTTTGATATCACAACCGACCGGTACATCATTACAACAAAGTTTAGACTCTCGACTGTGTTTCAAGTGTGGTGAACCGGGTCACGTTTCAAGACGATGCAAAGCAAAGATCGACAATATCAAAGATTATTCAACTTGTAAGACTAAATCTTTTTCAAACACAAAGGAAAATCAAGTTGATGATTCTATGATAATGTATTCAAACATCAATCCGAGGAAAGTAATTCAGGTTGATGCACTTAAGGTATTGAACACATGTGTTGATCGTGCTCAACCCATCTGTTCAGACACAGATTCGGAAAGAATCCGTGATGGTTATCTTAAGAAGAAAACTAAGAAAACTGCCACTTATTCTCAAGTACCGAATACGTGTGTTAAATTATTAAGTTCTCCAAAAGCTTCAAAGGGAGAGCCCAAGACTGAGGCTTGTGTTGCCTTTTTGGACTAATCATTTTTCTTGTTTGTGCAGGGTACATCTAGGTCCGTATCAGGTCAAAAATGGATATTGGATAGCGGATGTTCTCGGCATATAACCGACAACCTAGACCTACTGGACAACATTAAAGATATTCAAGGGGGTTATGTGGCGTTTGCTGGTAATCAAGGAGGAATGATTACAAAAGAAGGGTAAGTTTCAAACGGTAGAATAACGTTGGAAAAAGTTAATTATTGTGAAAAGGTGGATCACAATCTGTTGAGTGTTTCACATATTTGCGATAAAAAGTTCACCACCATATTCACCGAAAAGGAATGTGTTATTCTTCAACCGGGATACACAATTCCAGAAGACATGGTTGTCATGCGATCACCTCAATCAAATGATATTTATGTACTTGACATGAGTTATGATGTCAAAGTTTCGCCCTCACCTACTTGCTTCGTGTCTAAAGCAACGGAGAAAGATTCTATTCTTTGGCATAGACGCATGGGACACATTCACTTAAGAAAAATGAACTTTTTGATGACAAATGATTTAGTGAATGGAGTGTCCCTCAAGAACTTCAAATTTAATGATCATTGCATCGCATGCAAGAAGGGGAAACAAAAGAAGAAATCACACCCGACCAAATCACTAAACGATATCGTTACTCCTCTAGAACGACTTCATATGGATCTCTTTGGTCCAATGAACCATGCTAGCATTGTTGGAGATTTTTATTGTTTGGTTGTGACGGATGATTTCTCTCGTTACTCGTGGGTGTAATTTATGGGATTGAAAGATCAAACTCCTGTGCTAATTCAGAACCTTATTACAAAGATCGAATCACTTTACAAACTGAAAGTGAGACGAATTCGTAGTGACAATGGAACTGAGTTCAGGAATAATGTATTGGATTTCTTCTGTATACAGAAAGGAATTCATCGGGAATTCATTGCACCTTATGTTCCTCAACAGAATGGGGTTCTGAACGAAAAAACCGTACGCTGATTGAAGTTGCATGTACAATGCTGGCTGATTCAAAGCAACCTGTTCAATTCTGGAACGAAGCTGTGAATACCGCTTGCTACACATTGAATCGCGTACTAACGGTAAAGAAGCTCAAGAAGACTAGTTTCGAGCTTCTACATAATTGTAAGTCGAACTTAAAGTATTTGGAACCATTTGGGTGTCCATGTACTGTGTTGAAGAAAGACGTTGGAAAGTTCGATGAGAAAGCTTTTGAGGGTTATTTCTTGGGTTATAACTCTCCGAAGAAGCGGATTTTCAATCTTTCTTCTGGTTGTGTGGAGGAATGGTATCACGTTGATTGTCAAAGTTATACGACTCCACCAACTGGTACAGGACCCCATTGGATGTTCAACTACGATCGATTATTTAATTCATTTACATCAATAGTTAATGACATACCTGAAGATCTCGTTAGATCGTATTTGGAGGACCAATGTCTTCCAAGTCCAAGGTTTTCCTCGGTTGATGCAAGTGACTCTCCTAATGTATCTGAAACGTCAAACGATGTTTCTGAATTTTCTGATGATGCTGAGTTTGTTGATTCATCATCTGTAATGGTAGATGAAGCTCAAGAGACTACCGAGCCTATTCTAATCAGTGATGATTCATCATCTGTCTCTTTAGACACTGCGGAGGAGAATATCACCAATTTGGGTGATAATGTATCTGTTCCTGCGAATCCTACTTTACGGATTCATTCGCAACATCCACAGGATCAGATAATTGGTGATGTGAACGACGGGGTTCGCACAAGGCACCAATTGGCTAACATATGTGATGATCAATCTGATCATAATGTATCTCTTACTGAGGATTCGATTGTTTGTGCTTATGCGGAGTTTCACTCTTCGGGTATCCTTAGTATCGCACAATACACCTGCTTTCTATCACAGATAGAACCGAAAAGTGTCGCAATGGCACTCAAGGAACCATCATGGATTGAAGCTATGTAGGAGGAGCTACAACAGTTTGTTAGATTGGATGTATGGTCTTAATCGACAAACCCGATCGCGTTAAAAAAGCGATTCCTACAAAATGGGTTTTTAAGTGCAAGAAGGACGACCGTGGGGTTATCGTGCGAAATAAGGCACGATTGGTCGTTCTTGGTTACAATCAATAGGAAAGCATAGATTATACAGAAGTGTATGCTCCGGTGGCACGACTGGAGGCTATACGAATCTTTCTTGCCTATGCAGCCTACAAAAACTTCAAAATTTATCAAATGCATGTGAAATCGGCATTCTTGAACGAAGCAATTCATGAAGAAGTGTACGTGAAACAGCCTCCTGGCTTCGAGGATCCAGACTTTCCTGAGCGTGTTTACCGTTTAAACAAAGCTCTATATGGTTTGCATCAGGCCCCGAGAGCCTGGTACAGCACGTTGGCTGACCATCTGATTGAAAGTGGATTCAAGAGGGGAACTGTGGATTGTACGTTATTTTACAGGAATATGGGTGATGATCTACTCCTCGTCCAAATTTACGTGGACGATATTATTTTTGGTTCGACAAACGATATTTTATGCAAAGATTTCGAGAAAACGATGCAGACAAAATTCGAGATGATTTGAATGGGAGAAATGAGTTTCTTTATGGGTTTGCAAGTTCACCAGTCTGACGCCGGGATCTTTATCCATCAGACAAAATATGTGAACGATGTCTTGAGCCGATTCAAGATATCCGATGGCAAAATTCCCTCTACTCCTCTTCCCGTGGGTCACAATTTATCACCGGATGAATTGGAGGATACCGTAGATCCGACCCTATATCGAGCTATGATTGGATCACTCATGTATTTGACTGCTTCTCGATCGGACATTATGTTTGCTGTCTGTTTGTGCGCTAGGTATAAATCGAGTCCCCGAGTGACTTACCTGGCGGCAATAAGGTGTATCTTACATTATCTGAGGGGAACTCCAGACATCGGGTTATGGTACCCCAAAGACGATAAGTTCGATCTCACCGCCTTTACTGACTTGGACTATGGAGGTTGCAAAATCAATTTCAAATCGACAACGGTGGGATGTCAATTCTTAGGAAACCGGCTTGTTTCCTGGCAGTGTAAGAAGCAGACAACGGTCTCAACTTCAACAGCCGAAGCGGAGTATGTGGCGGCCTCGAGTTGTTGTTCACAGGTTCTCTGGATCCAGCAACATTTGCGGGATTATGGTTTGAAGTTTCTTACTACTCCTATTTTTATTGATAATTCTACTGCAATCTCTATCACCAAAAATCCGGTTCAACATTCAAAAACAAAACATATTGAAATCCGTTATCACTTTATACGTGATTGCTATGAAAAGAAATTAACATCAATTGATAAAATTCATACGGATTTTCAAAAGGCTGACCTTTATACCAAAGATATTGACAAAACGCGTTTTCAATACTTTCTTGGTATAAACGGTTTAAAATCTTTCACAGAAATTCAAAAGCTTCGTTAGATCATTTTTTTATGTTATTTCAATTTTTACTGTTTTTAGGAGGAGAAAATAGAAAAATACAAAAGTATTGTGTTTTCGTTTTGTAAAGAGAAAATTTAAAAACTCCAAAAACATTCAAATTTAAAAAAAAAATAATAATTTCAAAGAAAATTTTCAAAAACATTGAAAAATGCTCCTCAAAATTGAGTTTTGAAGTAAAAAGGGAAAATGATAGTACATTGACGGGACTGATCTAGTACATGAATAAACTAGATTAAAAATTACCATAAGGTCAGCAATATGATATGCAAAGATAGGCTTGACAGACTATATAGGAACTGATAAGATATAAAGATAATGAATGCCGAACCTAGTGGAAATACATCTTGAAAGATTGATACTATATCTGATTTAATTGAAAAGTCAAAATGATTACTGTGTGTGCATGCTTTCATTTTTGAAGAAATTTCTGCTTTGTTTTTATTTTATTTTGCAAAGAAATTCAACTTTATTTTTATTCAAATATTGGATCCTCTCCTGCGCGATAAGATTATCCGACCTGAGGGTTAATATTTGGGTATTCTGCTTTATTTTACTTGGTGTTTCGTATAAAATCTTGGACTTTCTCCGCGCGATAATACGGGATTATCCGAATTGAGAGTTAAGATTTTATGCAACTTCTGCTTATTTGTTATCTTTTTATTTTTGTTAAAATGGAACCTTATCTGCGTGTAGTAATACCGATCTTAAGGGAAAATTTTAACTTTCTGCTTTATTTTCTTTTTGTTATTTTTGTATGAGTCACAGCTAATCAATTCAAAGAAGAAAAACGTACATGTGAAATTCAATGTATAAGAGATATGAAACTGTGTCTGACAGGTGGGTTCCACATAAGATTTGTGCTTAATTGAACCTTAAAATGTATCGTAAAGTTACGGACGGATCTGTCTAAAGTTTAAAGTGGACAATTATATCTGCAATCATCTTTGGGTTACGTGCATAATAATGTCAAAATTGAAGTGTAGTCTAGGACGTTATTAGTCAATATGATTCCCTGCTCAACTCACAAAAATATGTACTGCTTTTCATTTATTGCTATTTGAAAATTTTCTAAATATACAAAAGATTTTATATTCTTTATATATATATATATATATTTTCTTCTCTTCTTCTTTAGTTTCGATTTACCAAGCTAGCGATTTAATCATTGAGAAAAGGAAAAAGAGTTAAACCCCGGAACAAAAGTTTAAGTTAAATCGTGCTTAACGTATTTTCAATTGGTAAAAATTGATGATTTTAATGTAAAAATCCGTTTAAGTTAAGTATTACCGATCCACGGTGATCGGGTATTTTAATGTATGATATTAAAACCTAACTTGGATTTAATTGATTATTTAATTCCTTAAAATGAGAATTTTGTCTCATTCGCTAGGGAATATGGTGATTCGTTAAAAAGTTTAACGAATGTACAGCCTTTCGTTATTTAAACATAACGAATGAGTTTCTCATTCGTTATAAAGACATTTGCTTCAGTTGTGCATAACGAATGGAAGAAATTCGTTTAAACATTTAACGAATGAGAATGGTTAATGTATTATTTGTTAAAGATTAACGAATGATTTATTTATTCGTTAAAGATTAACGAATGACATAGTTATTCGTTAACAATTTAACGAATGAGAGAAGATTCGTTAAAATTTTAAAGGAATGAGATTCAACAGTTAACGAATGAGGCCATTGGTTAGTTCAAATTTTGAACAAATGACCTCGATTCGCATGAAATTATTGGATATAATCCCAAGGTTAGACGAATGACGGTTCATTCGCCTAATTCCTATTCCATTGCCTTCTCTAAACGAAACTCTGCCAAAATTTCATCAGAATCCATTACTTGCATATTTGCCTAATTGATTGTTATCTTTGTGATCAGCAAGTAAATACGACAATCATCATATGTGTTTCACGAAGATTTATCGGTGGTTTAAGTGTCAAACTGATTCATTAAAGACGTGAACCTTAATTGAATAATTAGAAATTGATAATATTCGTATATGAGATTACATTTGAATCGATAATTGATGGATTATTACATGCACTTGGTTTCCGAACACAAACTCAATGGTTAATCGTACAGATTGTTTGGAATTTTAACAGATTCTGATATGAACACAACGATTTTGGCTATAAATAGGCAAAATTGTTTGTATTTTGACTCTCAGATTAGTCGAACAGACATTCTAGACTGATTCGTTATTTTTATAACGAATGAAGCATGATTCGTTATCTTTATAACGAATGTAGCTTGATTCGTTAAGACAGTTAACGAATGACTGTCTGATTCCTTAAGGTAATGAATGGATTGTTTAAATTCATAACGAATCAGATTGGATTCGTTAAAGTATAACGAATCAGAGTGATTCGTTAAATTTGATTCGTTACTTGTAACGAATAGGTTAACGATTAAGGATAATTCGTTAAAGATAACGAATGAACCTTTTAATGTATAACGAATGTCCCATTCGTTTACAGTTTTTAACAAATGTGATTGTCATTTGTTAAATAGTTTGATTATTTTGGAATATTTTACTAATGTATGTTTGTTCTTAACAGAAATGGCATTGTCTTGGAATAAGAGCCACAACACATGTGGGTTTTTAGAGCCGAACTTTGAAGATACTCTTATCTTTGGGGGTATGATTAGTTTTCTCATCCGCTCAAGAATCTACAAGGCCATCTCTACCCAAACAATCGTTTATCAGAAAATAATCAGGGAATTCTGGAATACAGCCAGAATTAATGAAGCGGAAAATCAGATTGAAGCGGTTGTTCAGAACAAGCGGGTAGTGATAGATGTTGGGGTTATACGAGACTCACTGGGTTTTAACGATACTATTGATGATAGGTGTGAGTTTGATCGAGCGTTGATCAGAGGATTATTCGGCTGAGTAAAGTATAATGGAGATTTAGGCAAATCAATGTACAACAAAGCGAACTTGTGTGAACAATACAAGTATCTGCTTCATGTTCTTATTCATTGCCTGGGTGGTCGGAAAGGAGGTTTCGACGAGTTCAGGGTGATGCTACAATCTGCATTCGTGGCTATAGTGCTGAATAAACCATTCAATTTCTCCGAATTGGTTTTTTATCATTTGAAAGAAAACATCACCAGTAGACATAAGTTCTTAATGTATCCCAGATTTTTACAAATGATGATAAATGATCTGGTGCCTGACTTGGAAAAAGATCAAGCAGACGTGATGAAGCTAGATCATATGAATGAAGAGACGATGCGACATTTGAGATCGTACAGAGGTCAGAGTTTGGCAGATCGACCAAGGTATAAACGTTTGATTGGTCATCTAGCGAATATTGATTATGTCGCGCCACCTAATGATCGTTGGGCTCATGACGATTCCGATTCAAAATGTGAAGGTGGTGATGGTGATGATGGTGGAGATGATGGTGGTGATGGTGGTCCAGGACCACAAGCTGAGTTAAGTTATGAACAGAAGCGTAAGCGTAAAGGTAAAGAACCGATGACGGAAAAAGGGGAGAAACTCAAGAAACAACGAGTTAGAAGGGGTTCGGGTATTGAGATACCGAGTCAGCCGTTTGTGCCTTCTACTGCTATTTCTACTCCTATTATTTCTTCTATTGCTTCTCCAGTTCTAGTTCCACAGATTCCACGATCTCCTACTCCTACTACAATGACAGATTTTCCTCGTTCTCCAACACCTATGCAGATGCCTACGTCTCCAATGCCTCCAACTCTGACTTTGGCTACTACTGTGAGGCCTGATCCTCATTTTGGAGACATATTACATACTGTATTGGCACAGATGCCTACACCACAGTCAATGACATCTGTTACTCCTGTTACTCCAACACTGTTGCCGAGGCCTGAGCACTCTTTTATGTCATTCAGTCGTCCTCAGGGTCCCATATAACCAGTGCATCCTAGTTTCTATCACATGGCTCCTCATGCTCAATGGTTTCACATGATGAATCTGTTGCATTTACAACACACTTAAATGCAAGCAGACAGAGCTGAAAATGAGCTAGCGTAACGGAATTTGCTGAGGCATCTTCTATCGGCTCAGCGTGATAATAAGGAACTTCGAGCCCTAGTTGTTGCTCAGGGGGAGAGGTTAGACAAACAGGATGAGATTATTCTTCAACTGACATGCAAAGAAGATGAATTAAAGAAGTTGAAGAATAATGAAGACGATCAGGATGGTGCAGGTGGTGGGGTAGATCAGCAACCGGGCGGAAGTTCCACACCATCGGCGGGTAACAAGACTGATGCGAGTGTTGGTGGTGGGTCTGAAGTTAGTAATCTACAGATTGTTCCATATAAAGATTACACGAGAGCCAAGCCAATAGATGTTATTCCGGCTAACATGCTTCTGTTTGTAGGAATGGATGGGATTGTATACAGTATGGTGAATGCTAATGAGATCGAAGAAGGTGAATTTGTTGATCATTCTTTAACGAAAGAACAAATTGCCTTGCTTCTGGATCTAAATGATGATGAGTTTAAGAATTGGGTAAGAACGTGGATGTGGAGATGGAAGATAGTACTGATACAGGTATTCCTTAAGGGAATGTACCTGATTTTGAAGAAGTGGAAGTGGAAGATGTTAATGCTGAAGAATATCCGGAGTTTTACATAGATAATAACAATGACTCGGGTATTCCGTTCTTTACAACTGAGCATTTCAATGCGGCAGAGCATCGATTACAGGAAGAAAAAGATAAGTTAAAAGCTGCAGAATCAAGCCATGTGTCCACTACAGAGAAGAAGAGGAAACGTGCTTTTGATGGTATGTTTGAGCATAACGTTGAGAAGATGAATAAGATGATCAGGACTTTCAGATATCATGACCAAGAAGATGTGAAAGTTGAGAAAGCTCGGGAATCTGCATACCAGATGAAGAAGTACAAGCCTGCTAAAGGCGTTATAGGTGATATGGTGGCCTGGCAGTACGATTCAGATCTTAAGGTATATATCGTTAAGTGGGAGCACGGTATTTATTATTTCAAACGCCCACACGATATTTTATATATGCCTCGATGGGATGTGCGAACCTTAGCTAATCGTCCGTTTGTTAATCGTGGAGACGATAAATGGGCTAGCTGGTTCTACTGGCAGTTATTGCATGAAACCCGCTTTGGTTTCAAATTCTTCCAGCCTCAGGTGCCGACACACAAATATATTGACGAGATAGATGCACGCACGGGATGGAGGAAGTTAATCTTAATAGTGAAGCCGCCGAAGACGATGAAGAGGGTTCCGATGAAGATATTCCCTCAGAGTCTCTTCACCTCATTTAATTATTGGTATTATGATAATCGTACAGGTGAAGCGGTTATTGTTAATGGCCAGGGTTCACGCACGAAGACGTTACGTGTAATTGATCCGATGTGGCTGGTCAATCTATCTGAGTCTGACAACGACGCGTTATTCACAAGTCAGATCAGGTTCGCTAATGTAAAGGATTATGATCTTGCAATGCAGTTTCAGAGGGTTGTTCGTGTCTGCTACGCATACAAGATTCATAGTTGCGTTGATTGGAAGACAATGATGTTTCAAAGCTAAAGTATGATAAAGAGCTCGAGACGAGGGGGAGTTTGTTGATACACGTTTTGTACGTCTCAGTCTTTATCAGGGCATTAATGTAATTAGTTTAAAGTATAGGGATCTTAATGTAAATATGGCTAAATGGGCCATTCGCTCTAATGTAATGTTACATTCGTTACCCTGTAACGAATGTAACACATTTGTCTAATCTGTAAGCTCATTCGTTAACCCAGATTAACGAATGAAATAACGAATGAGGGCTATTCGTTATATGTTAAATTTATTAACGAATGAAGAGTTCTTTCGTATGGTTTAATATAACGAATGACACATTCGTTAACTGTTAAGTTAACGAATGTGGTCATCCCCTATATATAGTCTGTAAATTATTCATTAATGTAAGTTTCCAGTTTGTTTATTAATCCTCTCTCGTTACTCTGCCAATTTATTCTCTCATATCGATCATAACGTATATCAACTTTAATCATATACTTAAACATCATGTATCGTCGTAATCATAAGGTCTAGATCCTTTCCGTGCTCATCCAAGGACTTACAGTCTTTCCATAGCCCCATTCGCAAAACACCCTTAGCGAATGGGTATACATTAACGACTAAGCCACCATTCGTTACACTATAGTAACGAATGGGCTCCTAACTTAATGATTAGCCTAGTCTCTAACGAATGAGGTCTCATTCGCTAAACATGCTTAGCGAATGAGCCTTTATATATTAACATAAAGAATAAACTACCCCAATCCTATTCGAACAGCTGCGGACACCAAATCCGTGCACTTACAGACTCCCCCTTTTCGTAGCTGTCGAATACTTTCCAATACTTCAGCATCCAATACTTTAGTCTTCAATACTTTATCCTCCAATACATTAACTATGACTACGTTAAAGTTGACTACTTTATCAAACAACTCTTTGTAACCAACAACTTGTAATTACTCGTATCAACTCTTTGAATACTTTAACCAACAACTCTTTGTAACTCTTTATTTATTTATTTTTTTTAACCCTTCATTCGTTTGAACAGTTGACGAATGGGGATTAATACTTTAAGATCAACGAATACACTCCTCATTCGTTACCCTTGAACGAATGAATCACATTCGTTATAAATAATCCAACTTCCACATTCGTTAAATCTTGAACGAATAGGAACACATTCGTTACACTCACATTCTTTATGGAACTGACGGATGTCAGAAAAAAAATAACGAATGAGTGTTGATAGCGAATGAGTCCATCTTCATAGCGAATAAGCACTCATAACGAACAAAGCTCACATTTGTTAAACCCTTTAACGAATGAGCTCATTCGTTAAAACTCCGTAACGAAAGAGTACTTAAGTTAACGAATGAGTCGTTAAGTGATTACTGTAGCCTGAAAACCGTATTTCACTTGAAAAAAACAGTTACGGTGGCCGGAAAACGCAAGTCTTCAACGAAAAATTCAAATCCACATCAGAGGTTCAAATCATCAACTCAAATTCATCATGAAGACTCGGATTTGCATATGGAACTTGAATTAACCTCAATTTCATCAATAAAACACATAACCATGATCAATTTTGAACTGCAACTTAAAAGCATCAACCATAGCATCCATGGCAGAAACATCAAATCAATCTGTTAATCCACCAAAATACATTACGCAGCTTTTGAATCACATCAGGAACACGAATATAGCATCCAAGTCACGGATTATCCACTGATTTGGTTCAACTCTGATAAAATCAAAACGATACTCCGACGACCACAAACTGGACGTATCTCGAGCAACCTCCAGCTCTGATACCAATTATAAGAATGTTATACGAGCCAAGATCTAGTAGCAAATCGATACGTTAGAATCGTGTTCATACATTAATAGAGATCGATACATTAAGCCTGGAGAGAATCTGGCATGATAACGGTACGGTACATAAATATGGCACAGATCTCTATGCAATAACACTATGGAATTCCTATTTATAGGCATATCCCATTCGTTAGAACAGTATTAACGAATGAGACCTCTCATTTGTTTACAAGGTTAACGAATAAGGTCTTTCAATAGTCCCATTCGCTCAACACCCTTAGCGAATGGGTATACCTTAACGACTAAGCCACCATTCGTTACACTATAGTAACGAATGGGCTCCTAACTTAATGATTAGCCTAGTCTCTAACGAATGAGGTCTCATTCGCTAAACATGCTTAGAGAATGAGCCTTTATACATTAACATAAAGACTAAACTACCCCAATCCTATTCGAACAGCTGCGGACACCAAATCCGTGCACTTATAGACTCCCCCTTTTCCGTAGCTGTCGAATGCTTTCCAATACTTTAGCATCCAATACTTTAGTCTTCAATACTTTATCCTCCAATACATTAACTACGACTACGTTAAAGTTGAATACTTTACCCAACAACTCTTTGTAACTCTTTGTAACTCTTTGTAACCAACAACTTGTAACTACTGGTATCAAATGTCCCCCTCAAATAAGCATGTGCAGGTGATCATTCCGATCATCCAACTGGCATATGATATGGTTTGATCATACGAATCAATTAGCAGCAAGTCATCGGCTATCTGTCGCACCGGTAAAGTAAAAATATCTTTATGTTTAACCTCGTCACACATCTTCATGAACAACCCGATCATTCCACATCTTTCACAACGGTCTTCACTCTCTCTATAACGTATATCCCAAAATATAACTCTTTGAAGCTCTTCGGCAACCAATACGCTAGGATGCGCTAATGCTTTGGGATATGATTCAGAGTTCCAACCTTCGTTAATCAACACCAAACAATCACATTCTTCAATCAGATGGCAAGAACCGTATATTCCTCAATCAAATCAACCCATTCAAGAATTGTCCCCTTCAACAGAAGCAATCCGCCGAATACTCGTAGCCAACATAGCCAGGATCAAAGCCCCCCCCCCCCCGAAAGAAGTAAACGGACAGACACTCGTATCCCACATAGTCAGGTATCAATCTTGAACAAATCAATCCACAATTGAAGAACAAACACAGTCTTGAACTTGGTCAAACATAGCTTTGTAAACACAGGTTCCAGCCAGAATTGCAGTATTTTCAAGAAATCCCTGCAAACGTAGGAAGATACCAATCGAATAACCTCTTTGAAATTTTTATCTCCCCCATTTCTTGACAAATTAGGCAAGGTCTTGAATAAATCTTCGAAAATCTTCAATAAAATTCTCGTTAACTTAATCGGTTAACGAATGAGTACTTAAGTTAACGAATGACTCGTTAAGTGATTACAGTAGCATGAAAACCGTATTTCACCAGAAAAAAACAGTTACGGTGGCCGGAAAACGCAAGTCTTCAACGGAAAATTCAAATCCACATCAGATCTTCATATCATCAACTCAAATTTATCATGAAGACTCCAATTTCATCAATAAAACACATAATCATGATCAGTTTTGAATTGCAACTTAAAAGCTTCAACCATGGTATCCATGGCAGAAACATCAAATCACTCAGTTAATCCATCAAAATACATTACGCAGCTTCGGAATCACATCAGGAACACAAATATAGCATCCAAGTCACGGATTATCCACTGATTTGGTTCAACTCTGATAAAATCAAAACGATACTCCGACGACCACAAACTGGACGTATCTCGAGCAACCTCCAGCTCAGATACCAATTATAAGAACGTTATACGAGCCAAGATCTAGTCGCAAATCGATACGTTAGAATCGTGTTCATACATTAATAGAGATCGATACATTAAGCCTGGAGAGAATCCGGCATGATAACGGTATGGTACATAAATATGGCACATATCTCTATGCAATAACACTATGGAAGTCCTATTAATAGGCATATCCCATTCGTTAGAATAGTAGTAACGAATGAGACCTCTCATTTGTTTACAAGGTTAACGAATAAGGTCTTTCCATAGCCCTATTCTCTAAACACCCTTAGCGAATGGGTATACCTTAACGACTAAGCCACCATTCATTACACAATAGTAACGAATGGGCTCCTAACTTAATGATTAGCCTAGTCTCTAACGAATGAGGTCTCATTCGCTAAACATGCTTAGCGAATGAGCCTTTATACATTAACATAAAGACGAAACTACCCCAATCCTATTCGAACAGCTGCGGACACCAAATCCGTGCACTTACACTTTCACATAGTTAACCTAGGAGTGCGTGCCAATGTGTTCCGAGGTTCCGAGGGCTTGTTTTCACAAAGAAACGACGTGTCGAGACGCTGCCAATGATCCACTGATCAAATAAATGAAGCACTGACCAACAAGCTGCCAATTTTTTTAGTTCTTAGTCCCGAGTAGCTGAGTAAGGTAGGATTAACTTTAAGTTACTTTACTATTTAGCTATTAGAACCTAATTAAGGGTATAGTCGTTAAACTGTAAATGTTTTCCAAGTAATGTTTTACAAAGTAAAGATGTTACTTTCACAATAAGTAATGTTATCAAAACTATATATTGACAGGCATGTATTAACTGGAAGGGGGATATCATTAGTAGACTCTTCTTACCTAAGATAAGTAATTCACACACATCCCAATCAACCGCAGGACCCGTTTACTTACCTGGAGAAGTTTGACAACGTGATAGACTCTATTAGGCCAAAGCATGCTATACCAAACGTCAAATGTAAATGCAAAGTATTTTCATAAAACAAGTATAACTCTACTAAGGTTAGGTCAGACCTAAGAGTGTGCTGATCAGACCCCGAGTCTGCTGAACTAAATCAGGCTTAAAGTCTGCTAAACAGACCTCGAGTTTGCTGAACTGAAACAGACTTAAAGTCTACAGAATGGATAAGATATACCATCTAGGTACTTATGCATACCTATTACAAATACAGGTTAATAGCATACTGAGGAAAAGGATTCTGATATCACCGAACTAACAACACAAGGTGAGCACGTTAAACCTTTTATGGTCTGAACTGATTTTACTCTTGAAATAAACAGGTTGTTTATTGCAAAGAGTCTGTTAAATGTTTGCATGAGATAATTTGGTCTCTAAAATTGTTATAATACAAAATAGATAATAAAAAGCAACTCAGACCGAATACACATGTGTCCGGATCCATACGTAATTGATAATTGGCATACAAAACCAAGTCAAACAAGTTCTCCAACAGGGTCACATAGCCTAGGGGAAGGTTGTCTCCGAACAGGGGCTATGTACTCAGGGAACCTTTGAATTATGTGTGTAGGGCAGTGGTACAAATCCCGAGAATGAGAGGCGTTCCTGCTGAGTTTGTGAAACATAAAACTATATTTGTACTTAACGACTGTTATACACTGTTTTATTGAGTAAACATTTCACCAGCATATAGTTGACGTCCTTTTTCCAACCCATGCAGGTAACTAGGTGTTGATAGTGATATACAGGGATTTGTAGTCATTATATTAGAAGATCGCTCATGATGGCTCAATTTTCTTTATAAATCCTTGTAATAATAATAACTCTGTTTTGTAAACGAAAACTTGGGAATTTAATTCTCAAGAAAATTTTGCAATGTAAATTAATATTTTAATATTTAAGACTTTCAGTAAAATGAACCAGCTACTCAGATATATTTACAAAAAGGTACCAAACCAGGACGTCACACCCAGGCCCTGGACCGAGGTGTGACGGGTTGGTATCATAGCCATTGGTTTCAGCGAATTAGGTATTAACATATAAGTACCTAAGCTTTATCCACTTATTTGACAAGTAAGGATAAGTTATGATTGATAGTCTACCTATCCCTAAGTATATATCTGTGCAAATGCCGTACACGAACTACTAGGGCATAGGCGCCGGGTAGCAAGGCGATCAAAACTCGTGCTTGAGTCTGAGCCATCTTATAAAGCCGGTACTAATTTTGATCCTAAGCAACCAATTGTATCAGTATATCTGACTGATCCGGTGAATTCAAATCCGGCTGAACTGAACGAGTTAGCTCAGTTTAGGGACTTACATGTCTGGCACTTGGTACACAAACTGTCACACCCCGACTAGCACAATGCGGAAGCCTAAAACGGTAATGTAACAGACACCTCTGGTATCAACACATTGTTTATAAAGAAACATTACAAACTAATTTACAATATATTACATTTCTTTGTTCTATCATTGTTTTACAGTCTAGGTGGTATAAACAAAACTAATTCGTTAACTAAACGTTCTTACTACTAACAACCTTGCTTCTATTCACATAGCATCGACCACACACTTCAGGCAAGTAACAGATCACCAAATTACTCCGATTTAGGTACACCTGAAAAGCAGTTTAAAACGGGTCAACTACTAGAGTTGGTGAGTTTCACGAGTTTCAAGAAAACAGTAATGAGTATTCACAAGTTAACACTTGTAATCATGAAATAAGTATGTATGTATGTAAATGATGTAATTATGCTAAGCTACAGTGAAGCCTCGACTGTATGTGCTACGTGCATCCATTTCCCACGCTCAATCAAACACTGGGGCCCCTTTCCGCCCACAACATGCCCCGGTAGCTATGTCTAACACTACATAGCCTGTTTGTATAAATATGGTCATGTGCAAACGGCGCTAAGTGACACGGCAACCAGGCCGATTCCGTTTGGGTTTGTCAAACCAATAGTACTATTCATAAGCCACCGGCTCGAAGTTAATCACTGTGACTGTGGGGACTTTCGTGTGTTAGCACTTAGATAATTCACATCAGTACATGTTTTCAGGTATGTATATGTAATCAAACATGCTTTTCACCCCAAAAGTTCGTAAAACAGTTTAAAAGTGGGATCATGAAACTAACAGTTTAGTAGATATTCAGTACTGTATCAGCACGTGGTTTTTTCGGTCCGCTATCAGTAGTTCCTATAATCAATATTATAATAATATTAATATTTTAATACTATTATAATCTCAATACTAAACTGGGTTGTATAACTAATCTAGGTGTAGCTGGAACGCCCAGAATGTGGCAATAGGCTTAGGTTGTGATGTTGTTCAATGTCTAATACTTAAAATCGAACTTGGCTCAGACTCCCGTTTTCCCAGCTGTGCCAAGTTGTTCGTTTACGCATTTAGAAAACAGTTATGGGAAAATAAGCTTGGGTAAATGTATTGGTTAATAAAATAATTAAGTTATAAAGAAAGATCACATACTGGGGTCTCGGATTAGCCACGGGGCCCATTTCTGTTTATTCAGTTTGATTTGAGAAGAATCGCGCACAATCCACCCGGATTGTCCAGGTTTCTCATAGAAAAGTTCATTTTTACTTAATTAGTCCAAAAATATGATTTTTGATCACTCTTGGTGTTTTGATATTCCCGCAGGTTCGTTAGTCGCGAACTTGCCGGTTGTTATAAACTGGAATTGGTTTAATATTCAGATTAGCATAATTAATTAACCGTTAATCATTAAATTATAAAAATTTAACCACTTATCAATTAAAATATGTAGATTTTTATAAAAATATTTTTGGAATTTATTTACTGATTTATTAATTTATAAAATTTCATTTTATCAGCTATATTTCGCCTGAAAATCGTCCGTTTACCCCAAACAATTTCATAAAATTCCCCAAAAATTCCTGAATACTTAAATCATGTCCCGAAACAACCTGTATCAATTTCAGAATGTAAAAAGCTCGTGCAATATTCTTTTCGGCCCAAAATCGGCTATAAAAATTCACACGAACGCAAATAAACAAAACACCTTTAAACTTCTCCAAATGAATCCAAAATTCATATGTTATCAAAATACATCAAATCTGAGTTCCCAGAAAAATTTCATAATTTTTGAAGTATTTTAGCTATTTTTCCGAAATAAACGTCCCAATTCGGTAATAAATTAGCCAAATATTCTCGGATGGTCGAAAAATTACCAAATTTAAACAGGTACTTATTGACATGGTCCCTGATGTCCCTGAAAAATTTCAAGTCCTAAAAATATGCACATCACAACCTTAACCTAAATAGCCCGTAAGCGAGTGTTTCGGCATTACCTTAGCGGGTTTGGCTCGTTTCCGACTTTTTAATCAAGTTTTCAGGTTCTTGTGCTTCTAAGCAGGCTAGGTACAAGTCCTATATCACAAAACAAGAAATATTTCATCAACATAACAGCCCTTAACTTAGGGTTTCGGCTAGTGCACAAAAACGAACTTTTGAACCGTAAAAACGTCGTTTCAACCCTTTAATCCTTGTTTATGGCCAAAAAAACTATCAAAACATGTTCCTTACCATGTGTATGATCAAAACATGTTTATGGACCATTTTTAGGATTTTTACACGGTTAGGAATGATTTTTAGCAACCAAGACATGTTTTTATGGTATTAAACAAGTTTAAACAAGTACAAAAGCTACTTATTTAAGCCCCTTACCATAGGGTTTGAAGGTTTTCTGGCTGGAACAGAGCTTATGTCCAGAGTTTTCAAGAAATAATGTTGAAAATATCTTGAATCTAGTTTAAATGTGAAAGAATAAAAGGGGGGGGGGGTGGCTGCTGGCCGATCGGATGCCCATGGGTCCATTTTGAGCCCATTTTCGTTTAACTTGTTTTCTATCAAACTAAGGCCATATTTCTAAAGTTTTAGCTTGTATAGATCGTATGTCACTTATAGATGGCCCCCCGAGATATCTGGATCATAACCCGACCCGTTCGGTTAATCGTTCGTTTGTTACGCAAAAGGCGTTTATTTGCTTAATCGGTAATTACGTACTGAGGTGTACCTTGTTTTGGCTCAAATGTCACATTCTCCCCCCGTTAGAAAATTTCGTCCCCGAAATTCGGTTATTCAACTTTGTCTTTGTTTGGAAACAGGTGCGTGTATTTCTTTTTAGATTCAGATTTCCGCTCCCACGTAAATTCGGGTCCCCTTTGTGAATTCCACCGAACTTTTACTAGAGAGATTTTGTTGTGTCTTAATTGTTTTATTTTTCCCTCTAATATTTCCACCAGTTCTTCAACGAAATTCAGTTTTTCGTTTATGTTTAAGTCTTTTAATGGCACGATTTCGGTTTCGTCAGTAAAACACTTTTTCAGGTTCGAAACATGAAAGACATCGTGAATAGAACTCAACTCCACAGGAAGTTTCAGTCGGTAAGCTACCGGACCTATCTTAGAAATGACTTCATATGGCCCAATGTATCGTGGGGCTAGTATACCGGTTTTTCCGAATCGAATGACGCCTTTCCACGGGGATACTTTTAGAAAAACTTTGTCGCCTATTTCAAAGGATAACGGCTTTCTACGAACATCAGCATAGCTTTTCTGTCGATCTCGAGCAATTTTCAATTTGTTTGTGATTTTACGGATTTTGTCGGTGGTTTCTTGAATCAAGTCAGATCGTGTAATTTGGGTATCTCCAACCTCAGTCCAGCACAAGGGTGATCTACATTTCCGTCCGTACAGCGCTTCATACGGTGCCGTTTGAATGCTACTGTGATAGCTGTTATTGTATGAGAATTCAACTAGTGGAAGATGTTGATCCCAGTTTCCACCGAAGTCTAGTACACAAGCGCGAAGCAAGTCTTCTAAGGTTTGAATGGTTCGCTCAGATTGACCGTCGGTTTGGGGATGGTAGGCGGTACTTAGGTCAATTCGGGTTCCCAAAGCTTCTTGTACGGCTTGCCAGAAATGAGAGGTAAAATGGCTATCACGATCAGAAATAATTGAAATGAGTACGCCGTGTCGGGATACGATTTCATTGATGTAGATGTGAGCACGTTTTTCGGTTGTGTAAGTGGTTCGGATTAGAAGGAAGTGTGCGGATTTGGTTAATCGGTCAACTATCACCCATATTGCATCATTTCCTCGGGAAGTTCTAGGGAGGTGTTTTACAAAATCTATGGTAATCTGTTCCCATTTCCATTGTGGTATTTCCGGTTGGTGCAACATTCCCGAAGGTTTTTGATATTCAGCCTTAACTCTCGCACACGTTAAACATTTACTGACGTATGTGGCTTTATCCTTCTTCATACCGGGCCACCAGTAATACTCCGTTCCAGGATGAATAGAGTGTTTGGACTTATGGGCTTCGTCCATGATCAAGTCACGCAGATTGCTGAAAGTGGGAATCCAAACTCGATTTTTGTAGTATAAAGTTTCGTCAGTTCTTTTTTCAAAGTTTTGTTCGATCCCATGCAAGTTTTCATCTCCTAAGTGATCTCCTTTCAGAGCTTCATTTTGAGCAACACGATTTTGTTCGGTGAGGCTGGTTTGGACGATCATTCCAAGTGCTCGGACCCGTAGTGGTTTGATCCTGTCTTTTCTACTCAAAGCATCTGCCACTATATTAGCCTTGCCCGGGTGGTATCGAATCTCACAGTCATAATCGTTCAACAGTTCTACCCATCTTCTTTGTCTCATGTTTAGTTCTTTCTGATCGAAAATATGCTGTAGGCTTTTGTGGTCGGTGTATACTGTACACTTGGTGCCATTTAAATAGTGCCTCCAGATCTTGAGTGCGAAAATAACCGCGCCTAGTTCCAAATCATGGGTGGTATAATTCTTCTCGTGCACCTTTAATTGTCGAGAAGCGTATGCTATGACTTTGTTTCTTTGCATAAGTACGCACCCTAAACCTTTCCTGGACGCATCACAATAAACTACCAGATCATCAGTTCCCTCTGGAAGACTCAGTATCGGGGCTTGGCGTAGTTTCTGTTTTAGCAATTGAAAAGCCGCTTGAGTCAAAAGGGTTAAAGGTTGGGCTATGCTTGAAAAGTTAGCAATAAAACGCCGATAATACCCAGCTAAACCCAAAAATTGGCGGATTTCTTTCGGTGACTTTGGGGCTTGCCAATTTTTGATGGCTTCAATATTACTGGGTCTACATGGATACCGTGTCAGTTAACAACGTGCCCTAGAAATTGTACTTCTTGTAGCCAAAATTCACACTTTGACAGCTTGGCATACAACTTTTCCTGCCTCAACAGTTCCAAAATAGTTCGTAAATGCTATTCGTGTTCCTCCTTGGTTTTCGAATATATCAAAATGTCATCAATAAACACGATATTTTTCGAGGTACGGTTTACAAACTCGATTCATAAGGTCCATGAAAACTGCGGGAGCATTAGTTAGTCCGAACGGCATAACTAGGAATTCGTAGTGACCATAACGAGTTCGGAACGCCGTTTTAGACATATCTTCCTCTTGAATTTTAACTTGATGGTAACCGGATCAAAGGTCAATTTTCGAGAAATAGTTTGCCCCTTGAAGTTGGTCAAACAAGTCATCTATTCGTGGAAGAGGGTATCGGTTTTTGATGGTAACTTTTTTAATTCCCGGTAATCGATGCACATTCTAAAACTTCCATCCTTCTTCTTTACGAAAAATACCGGTGCTCCCCAAGGAGAATAACTGGGACGTATAAAACCCTTATCTAACAACTCCTGTAACTGGTTGGATTGTCCTCCTTGTGCTCTCGTCCCATAGTCAGTTCATTTCATACCTGATGATTCCCCGGCCATTCTCAACACTCCGTTTCTTACCAAGTCGAAAGTTACGATGCCGGCCTGAGTCACGGCATTCTCAAACGAAGTGTGACCCACAGAGTTCACCAAACTCCTCACTTCCGGGGCTAAACCCCAAATATAACGTTCAACTCGTTTATTTTCAGGAGTCACTAACCATGGTACTAAGCGGGCCAATTCATTGAAGCGGTTCGTGTATCCCAAATGATCCGCTCCTTTCATCTCCAAACTCCAGAGTTCGTGTTCTAATCTTTGAATTTCGTTTCTTGGGCAGAAATGTTCCAACATCAGTGTTTTGAGTTCAACCCATGTCATGCGATTCACCGTATCTTGACCTTTTATCTGCACCGTAGTGTTCCACCACATCAAAGCATGATCCGTAAAAGTAGAAGCAACATACTTGACAATGTTTCGGGTGGACAATTGCTGATATTAAGGACAGATTCAGTCTTTTCGATCCATTTAATCAGCCCGTTTGGCCCTTCAGTGCCCTTGAAATCAATCGGTTTACAGGCCATAAAGTTTTTGATCAAATATTCCCTTCGAGGGGGATTAGGGTTGTTATTGTCATTGCTTGGGTTCGGTGGGGGATTATTTGCATTGGTAGGGGTATTTGTATTAGGTGGGGTATTGTTATTTGTAACTGTTTCATTGTTGGTTGGGGGAGCATTATTGTTTTGTTGTTGGTTTGTTTGCATATTTGCGTTTACACCGGCAGTTACTTGTGTTACAACAAGCGGAATTGCTGCTTGCATTTGCCGAGCAATCATCTCGGCTATTTCTGCCTCAGTCATAGGGTTTGCTTTCTTTGGGGCCATTCTATAATGATAAACAAATATAAGCCAATTAGTACTAATTCCAGTCTACGGCACTGTGTATAATAATCTCAATAAATGTTGTACAGGTAAACCAGATAACATACTGACATTTCACAAATTGTTCTGTTCATTGATATCAAAAGGTACATAGACTTAGCCTGATAAAGGCCAGTGCTTGCATGTATATATCAAAATCTGTCACTAAGTGACGGTTAGACTTAACCCTATAAGGGTCAGTGCTTGTAATAATGTAAAAAATTGTGCTCCACGTTAGCATAACATACTACTATATACATACATGGGGTATCAAAAGATCATGTACACCTAATTGTAATATTCCGCATCTATCCATACAGACGATAGGCTAGCCACAAACATAAAAATAACAGCACAGTAATCACCCAGTAACAGTTCCACAGCCGAACTGTCACCTTATCCAAACACCGGTGGTGGTAGGCATCTGACTGCTGCAAGTTCAGTACTATCTGATGTAACATCGATAAGTACTGGGTTACGTCCCTCCTCTCCGGGTTAATGTTAGCTATGGCGATCGAGTGGTCTATCACACGGTCAGTCAGGACAGCCATCCAAGAGTTGTTTCCTACGTTTGGGAGGTCAGGGCGAGCGGTAGGTATACTCAATGAACGGGAAGATGAAGTATCTACCCTAGGGCGTGAAGGTCCTCCCCGGTCGTGGGTAGATCTGAATGAAATCGAGGTAGGGTCAATCGGGGTTACCCTAATACGAGAAGTCTTCCGGACTCGCGCAGTAGCTGAAGTCGTCGACGACAGGTGTATAGGTGGAGTGGGTGATCTGGCTACTCTAAATATCTCCAAATGACAAAACACCTTTAAACATCTCCAAATGATTCCAAACTTCATATGTGATGAAAATATTTCAAATCTGAGTTCCCAGAAAAATTTCATAATTTTTGAAGTATTTTAGCTATTTTTCCGAAATAAACGTCCCAATTCGGAAATAAATTAGCCAAATATTCTCAGATGGTCGAAAAATTACCAAATTTAAACAGGGACTTATTGACATGGTCCCTGATGTCCCTGAAAATTTTCAAGTCCAAAATATATGTACATCACAACCTTAACCTAAATAGCCCGTAAGCGAGTGTTTCGGCATTACCTTAGCGGGTTTGGCTCGTTTCCGACTTTTTAATCAAGTTTTCAGGTTCTTGTGCTTCTAAGAAGGCTAGGTAAAAGTCCTATATCACAAACCAAGAAATATTTCATCAACATAACAGCCCTTAACTTAGGGTTTCGGCTAGTGCACAAAAACGAACTTTTGAACCGTAAAAACGTCGTTTCAACCCTTTAATCCGTGTTTATGGCCAAAAAAACTATCAAAACAGGTTTCTTACCATGTGTATGATCAAAACATGTTTATGGACCATTTTTAGGATTTTTACACGGTTAGGAATGATTTTTAGCAACCAAGACATGTTTTTATGGTATTAAACAAGTTTAAACAAGTACAAAAGCTACTTATTTAAGCCCCTTACCTTAGGGTTTGAAGGTTTTCTGGCTGGAACAGAGCTTATGTCCAGAGTTTTCAAGAAATAATGTCGAAAATATCTTGAATCTAGTTTAAATGTGAAGGAATAAAAAGGGGGGGGTGGCTGCTGGCCGATCGGAAGCCCATGGGCCCATTTTGGCCCAAGATTCTGATTTCTCAAGCCCAAATACGAAAAGCCCGGTCCAAATTTAGTTCGGGTTCTGTTTTTGGCGCGAAAAACTTATCGGGTGCATTAAACAACGCGAAAACGAGTGTTTTTCGGCTAGTTTTGTGTAAAATTATAAAAACATACTATATGTTTGTAAAAATTAAAAACATTTTCACGGATCGCTTAAAACATTTCAAATAAGTGTTTGGTAAGTCTTTTTCGGCTTAACGGATGATCTATAGCGGGTAGTTAAACGAGCATATTTTCGTTTAACTTGTTTGCTATCAAACTAAGGCCATATTTCTAATGTTTTAGCTTTTATAGATCGTATATCACTTATAGATGGCCCCCCGAGATATCTGGGTCATAACCCGACCCGTTCGTTTAATCGTTCGTTTGTTACGCAAAAGGCGTTTATTTGCTTAATCGTTAGAAATGTTCCAGCATCAGTGTTCTAATCTTTGAATTTCGTTTGTTACGCAAAAGGCGTTCAAATTTGGAAATTTTTCGACCATCCGAGAATATTTGGCGAATTTATTACCGAATGACGTTTATTTGGTAAAAAAACCTAAATTACTTCAAAAATTATGAAATTTTTCTGGGAACTCAGATTTGATGTATTTTGATTACATATGAGTTTTGGGATCATTTGAAGAAGTTTAAAGGTGTTTTTTTAATTTGCGTTCGTGTGAATTTTTACAGCCGAATTTGGGCCGAAAAGAATATTGCACGAGCTTTTTACATTCTGGAATTGATACAGGTTGTTTTGGAACATGATTTGAGTATTCAGGAATTTTTGGTGAATTTTTGGAAATTGTTTGGGGTAAACGGACGATTTTCAGACCAAATATAGCTGATAAAATGAATTTTTATAAATTAATAAATCAGTAAATAAATTCCAGAAATATTTTTATAAAAATATGCATATTTTAATTGATAAGTGGTTAAATTTTCTTAATTTAATGATTAACGGTTAATTAATTATGTTAATCTGAATATTAAACAAATTCAGTTTGAATAAAAACCGGCAAGTTCGTGACTAGTGAATTTGCGGGAATATCAAAACACCAAAAGTGATCAAAAATCATATTTTTGGACTAATTAAGTAAAAATGATTTTTTCTATGAGAAACATGGACAATCCGGGTGGATTGTGCGCGTTTCTTCTCAAATCAAACTGAATAAACGGAAACGGGCCTGTGGCTAATCCGGGACCCCAGTATGTGATCTTTCTTTATAACTTAATCATTTTATTAACCAATACATTTACCCAAGCTTATTTCCCCATAACTGTTTTCTGAACGCGTGAACGAGCAACTTGGCCCAGCCGGGAAAACGGGAATCTGAGCCAAGTTCGGTTTTAAGTATTAGATATTGAACAACATCACAACCTAAGCCTATTGCCACTTTCTGGGCGTTCCAGCTACAACCAGATTAGTTATACAGCCCAGTATAGTATTGAGATTATAATAATATTAAAATATTAATATTATTATAATATGGACTATAGGGACTAAGTGATAGCAAGGGAAACGAACCCCGAGCTGACCTCGCACTGAGTGCCTACAAGACTGTGAGTTTCATGACCCCACTCTTTAAACTATTTTACGAACTTTTGGGGTGGAAAGCATGTTTATACACGTTATTTATCTAAACACGGGTCAGGATATAAAATATCTGAACATTTATATATGAAAAGTCCATACAAACATAATGATTGACTACGTGCTGATGAAAGATGATTATTATCGTTGAATGATATATTGAGTGGAGGTAATACGAATTGCAAAACATAATGAAATTACACATGACAGCATGTTTATACAAACACGTTATGTAATGTTAAACATAACTAATTTGGGAGACAACGTGGTCTGTAATGGGCATGGGGATAACGTGGTCTGTGATGATTATGGGCCTGTTGAGGGCAGAAGGGGGGCCACAATAGTAACAAACTAAAGTTGAGTATGGCCTATGAGCCAAGTTCTGCTGCAACTTATAAACTAAAGTTGAGTATGGCCTATGAGCCAAGTTCTGCTGCAACTTACTAAACTAAAGTTGAGTATGGCCTATGAGCCAAGTTCAGCTGCAACTTATAAACTAAAGTTGAGTATGGCCTATGAGCCAAGTTCTGCTGCAACTTATAAACTAAAGTTGAGTATGGCCTATGAGCCAAGTTCTGCTACAACTTATTAAACGAACTAACTTGATTATGACATGAATGTTAAGAAAATAATGTGATTATGCGTATTGTGGGCGGATGGGGAGCCATAGTATTTGGTGATACGTGATAAATACTATATGTGTATATGTGTCTATATGCATGCTATGTGATTAGCCGTAGGAAATACTATGTGTAGAATATACTAATTATTTGCGTGTACACTATATAATGTTTGAGTTTACATGGAATCATTGTGGGTGGAAGGGGGACCACAGTGGTTGATGTTAACGCGGAACCGTTGTGGGCGGAAGGGGGGCCACAGTGGTTGAGTTTATGTGGAACCGTTGTGGGAGAAAGGGGGTCCACAGTGGTTTGTTAAACACGGAAATTGGAAACAGGTAGTACGAATAAACAATCACGATTTTACCGAAATTTCGAATTTATATTATAAACTTACATGTGTGCATATACACACACAAGGATATGGCTGTACATATTTATACAACCGTAAATACATATTTTTACATACGCGCGTACATACAAACTATGACTGTATGGTGCGCAGAACTGATTTCGTTAAAACTTATGAAACTCACCAACTATTCGTAGTTGACCTGTTTTAACATGCTTTTCAGGTAATCAGATATGAGAAGTAATTTCCTGTGCGTTACGTGTCTGATTGGAGATTAATGTCGTGGGCATTTGAGTTAGAAGTAAAGTGATTGAAGAACAGGTTTAATTGTATCACCTAGTTTGTAAAAGATGTTAGAACGATGTAATATATTGTGAATAAGTTAGTAATGTTTCTTTATGAACAATGTATTTGATACCAGTTGTATCTGTTGCATTTCAGTTTTACGCTTCCGCAATTCGCTTAACGAGGTGTGACAGAAGTTGGTATAAGAGCCATTGGTTATAAAGAATTAGGTTATCCCATAGGATACCTATAATATAACCCTAGGCTCGATTATCACTGGGAAAGTTAATAATGAGTAACGATAGATACTGATGGATGCCGGGATGAACTCGAAGGGCAAGTGAGTTATTATGGTCCGGAACGTAATAACTGACTTGCTTGTACGAGGGAATTCGGGGAGAAGTCGCGGAACATATTGATAGGTAAAAATGGCAACATACGTGCATAAAGGTGATGTGAAGTATATATGACATGTGCATACTTGCTTATCTGAGACGAGGTATAGGGATACGTGTACGTACGGTACTACGGATGACATTGAATCTTATCATAACCAATATTATATTCGATTATAATCACTATTAATTCCTATTCTAATCAAAATTATATCTTACCAAAATTAATATTATATTTTATTGTAATTAATATTATATCTGTTCATAACAAATGAAATATTTTATTTCTGCCCTAATTAATAATATCTTTTGTGCGGATCAAAAGTATCGAAAAACATTATCTTCTGATTAGCGATTGCACCGAAAGATGTGAGTAGTTTTACAATTGATGAAGAACCGATGTTGCCCGTGAGTGAGAATACAAGAATGCTTCAATAAGTTTAAACTAAATCTGGTGATGTGACGGAACCACAAAAGGGGCTTAATATATAAGGCCCGGGAACGAACCGTTGGAGGTGTGACTTACAGATAATAATTTCAAGAAGACATATATATATAATACTCCACAGTTTGAATCCAATCCTATCTTATAAACTGGTTCCTTTGACATTAATCTAAACTATTTTCCGGTCATAATTCCAATTCTGTTGTTCAGAAACAAACACCATCCCTAGGGGAAATACCTAGTGATGAGACCGATTTACCAAATTATAAATATGATAATTACCAAAACTGAGTTTTCAATTATAATACGAGCAATCGTTACTACCAGTACATATAATGTACTAATAATATTTCAAAAAGAAATATTAATAATAGTAATTTCCTTTACGTATCACCAGTACAAATAACTCTGATGAACCTCCCTAACTAGCAAACTCTTCTAACCATCTATGAAAGACAACCTCCAACCTCTCCTATATTTTGCTATTCCAATTGGTTATTACAGGAGAGAAATCTCATGCTCACGAAATGATGACGTGCCCCGACTTGAATGGAACCTACTTACCTCCAACTAGTAAACTACTACTTTTATTAAGTCCGACATGCCTACGAAAACTGAATGACCTGGCGAAAGAATATATTTTACGATTATAGTTAACAAACATTCAGAAGTCAGGTGGAATGTACACGTGCATTCCCATTATAACGTACTGATTAAACTCGTAATGAGAAAATATCTACCTACAGGAGAGACCGAACAAAAAACAGCTTCCCAATAATGGGATCGTATAGGAACAATTGTCGTATAAGTTGTGAATTATTTATAATTGTTATAACGCGTGCTTTGATAGATAAGGATAGTATGGTATTGTCGTGTATAGCTTCTGATACTCCATACAAGCATATGGTGGTGCGCTATGCTAATATGGAGGATGATTTGGGCATTTTTAATACAAATATTGACCCCTATTGGGTTAAAATTTATTGTCATGAGATGACAACTTTTAATATATATGCAAACTTTGGCGTTTGCTAGGCTAATTTTACATACTATCGTTAGTATTCAGACTCGAGAACAAACCAGTGTGATATATACGTGTTAATTGAAATACCTGATTACTTGTTATTGTAATTCCTTTTGTGATCATTAGTGTATGTGAATTTTGTTAATTGTTGGATAACTGGTTATTGTTATAGAATGGCCCCGAAGAAAGTAAACATGTTGTCTGAGGCAGATATAGCCGAGATGATCGCTCGACAACTACAAACAGTACTTCCGACAATAGCAGCACAATTCGCTGCTGGTATCCATACAACTATGAATACAAATCAAGTGCCGAACGCTAACGCGGCCGTAAATACTAATCCCCCAACAAATACTAATACAACCACAAATGCTCCCCCGATAAATACTGATACTATCACAACTAATACTCCCCCGTTGAATAGCAATATTACTTTCAATAATGATAATCTCCCACCGAACTTGAACAATAGTTGTAACAATCAAAATCCCCCGCAACACGGATATCAACTTAAGAACTTCATGCTATGTAAACCTATGGAATTTAACGGTACTGAAGGACCAAATGGATTGGCAAAGTGGATCGAAAAGACTGAATCCATCATCAATATCACTAACTGTCCACCAGATTGTATTGTCAAATTTGATACTTCTACATTTGTAGACCACACGCTAATGTGGTGGAATACTGTTGTTCAAATTCGAGGACAAGAGGCAACCAATCGTATGACTTGGACAGAACTTAAAAATCTTATGATAAAACACTTTTGTCCAATAAACGAAATTCAGAAATTAGAGCAAGAACTTTGGAATCTAGAAATGAAGGGTGCAGATCACTTGGAGTATACCAATCGCTTTAACGAACTGGCTCGTCTAGTCCCATGGTTAGTTACTCCAGAATCTAAATGTACTGAACGCTACATTTGGGGTTTAGCCTCCGAAGTCAGGAGTTTGGTTAATTCAAATGGCCCTGTAACTTTCGAAAATGCCGTGTTACAAGCCGGAATTGTAACTTCTGATTTGATTAGAAGTGGTGCGTTAAGAATGCTCGGGGAATCATCTGGTACAAAACGAACCAATTATGGAGCGGGAATACAAGAAAGACAACAGAATAAATGTGCACGCCTTGCAATACAAAATTACACTATGATCAGTTCCAATGTGAAGCAAGATAAGTATAACGGGCCTTTGCCTAGATGTGGAAAATGTGATTATCATCATGTTGGTGAATGTCGGACCAATGTGTGTCACAAATGTGGGAAAGTGGGACACTATGCCCGAAATTGTAGAACCGTTATGAATACTATAAATCCACCAACCCAACTCCAGGACTCACAACTACCCCAACCGCAACCAACACGACAACAACCAGTCTACCAAAACCAAACCATAATAAACCGTAATGCCTGTTATGAGTGTGGTAGTGTGAAGCACATCAAGAAAGACTGCCCTAGATTGAACCCAATTGCGACGGGAAGACAAAGGCAAGGACCGACATCGACGTCTAACTCGAATAGGGGTCAAGTATTGTGAATAAACCGGATAGAACAAATGTAGTAACAGGTACGTTCCTAGTAATGCCTAATATACTTTAGTTTATTTATTACGGACACTGATAGACGTTTCGTTCCTACAAGTTATTACCATGGAAAATATACCGTCTAGTAAAATAACAATTCTGCATACTATAGAAACCACCAAAAGTAAGACTTTAAATACTAACCATATTACTCGAAAAGCTACCCTCTTAACATAAATAACTAGCTATTCCCTATCGATGCACTCCCAGTGGAAGTGAGGAGTCATTGTGTAATAGTCAGTATGGACTAGTTAATTGAGTTCAAATGAAGGTTATATATAGAAATAGAACTGTTATACTGCCTCTTCTAGATAAAGAAGTGATCCCGTACACGGAACAAAACCTAGTACCCTAATGATGAAACACGGATGAGGAAAACTATACTATCCGTAACCGAAACTTGAACTTTAAACTTTTATAGCCTTCATAACTGAGTGATGAACAAGGAAAAGTCAGGCCAGATGTTTGGATAAACTGAGTACTAGTATAAAGATGCAAGCGAAATCTATGAAGGAATCATAGGCTCATGTGTTGTAAAGTGTGCACTATTATAAGTTCTGGGGGAATACTAAAGATCCTCGGAGATGCTACAACAATTCGAGATACCCCATTGGAAGTGGGAAACAAACTAAAATGGAACCCTTAATATGTGTTCCTTAAACATCCCAAAAAAGCAATTCAAGCTGAATGATAGTTCCCTGACTAATCCACTCCAAATACCTTCTTCTGATTTGTAACAACTATCCAACTGAAAAACTCGCCTTAACAAAATCTTACTCTTGGTGAATTGTGTATGAAATTTTAGATCCCTAATTGGCCTAAGCACGGTCTATAATCCTCTATAAAACAATCAAATCAAATAAACTATTCAAACAATAGAGGAAAGTAAGACCAGAAATTTCAATCCTCGTACATTAACAGTCTTCATAGTATTATACAAGTAGTAATATACTATATTATACGAGCAAGAATGTAACTCGCCATCTTAGTAAAATTGAAAAAAATTGGTGACATCCAAAATACAAAATCCGATTCGATTTCGAGAATCATAAATAAAGCTCGTAATATTAATAACAAACCGAGGGCTATACTGAGAAATACGAGAAGTTATCAAATTTTGAAAGTTGTTAGTTGAGTTGAGGAACGGTGAGTTAATTCTAAAATATATAGCACTGTACAAAATCGCCTTGAAAGTTAACCCCATAACGTATTAAACAAAATTATTTCCCTCCCTATATTTCATATATCGAATCAAAACGAGTGCCTTACTGACAGGGCGGAATTAGTACTATTTGAAAACTTTTATACAACCTAAACTCTATAAAGAGACTCGTGAAAATTCTGAGCGGGGAAAATCAAACAGTTGCGACACAATAAAATCTCATTGAATAAAATTCAGTGGAATCCACAACGGGGAATCAAACGTGTTCGGAAACAGAAAAACGAATTCCGAAACAAATGATTATAAAATTTTCCCCAAAAAGAGATTGAATTTCGGGGACGAAATTTCTTAACTGGGGAAGAATGTGACATCCGTGGCAAACCCGAGTACACCTTAGTACTAACAAACTCGAATAAGCGTTTAACCGCTTATTGCGTAACGAACAAACGAATAACCAAACGGGTCAGGTTATGGTCCGGATATCCCAGGGTGCTATCTATAAGTGATATACGATCTATGCAAGCTAAAATATTAGTAATATAGCCTTAGTTTGATAGCAAACAAGTTAAACGAAAACATGCTCGTTTAACTACCCGCTATAGATTTAAACGCGAAAGATAGTTACAAACCAAGCATTGTATCATCCGTTAAGCCGAAAAAGACTTACCAAACACTGATTTGAAATGTTTTAAGCGATCCGTGAAAATATTTTCGGTTTTTACTAAAGTATAGTATGTTTTTATAATTTTACACAAAATTAGCCGAAAAACACTCGTTTTCGCGTTGTTTAACGCACCCGATAAGTTTTTCGCGCCAAAAACCGAACCCGAACTAAATTTGGACCGGGCTTTTCGTGTTTGGGGTTGAGAAATCAGAAACTTGGGCCAAAATGGGCCCAAGGTGGGCCCATATATATCCCGATCGCAACAGCAAACCCCCCCCCCCCTTTTAGTTCTTTCATATTTAAACTAGATACAAGATATTTTAACCTCATTTTCTTGAAAACTCTGGATACAAACTCTGCTCCAGCCAGAAAAACTTCAAAACCTAAGGTAAGGAGCTTAAATAAGTAGCTTTGAACTTGTTTAAACTTGTTTAATACCATAAAAACATGTCTTGATTACTAAAAATCATTCCTAACCGTGTAAAAATCCTAAAAATGGTCCATAAACATTTTTTGATCATAAACATGGTAAGGAACCTGTTTTGATAGTTTTTTTTGGCCATAAACACGGATTAAAGGGTTGAAACGACGATTTTGCGGTTCAAAAGTTCGTTTTTGTACACTAGCCGAAACCCTAACTTAAGGGCTGTTATGTTGATGAAATATTGCTTGGTTTGTGATATAGGACTTGTACCTAGCCTGCTTAGAAGCACAAGAACCTCAAAACTTGATTAAAAGGTCGGAAACGAGCCAAACCCGCTAAGGTAATGCCGAAACACTCGCTTACGGGCTATTTAGGTTAAGGTTGTGATGTGCATATTGTTAGGACTTGAAATTTGACAGGGACAGCAAGGACAATGTCAATGAGTCCCTGTTCAAATTTGTTAATTTTTCGACCATCCGAGAATATTTGGCGAATTTATTACCGAATTAGGACGTTTATTTGGTAAAAATATCTAAAATACTTCAAAAATTATGAAATTTTTCTGGGAACTCAGATTTGGTGTATTTTGATCACATATGAGTTTTGGGATCATTTTGAGAAGTTTAAAGGTGTTTTGTTTATTTGCGTTCGTGTGAATTTTCACAGCCGAATTTGGGCCGAAAAGAATATTGCACGACCTTTTTACATTCTGGAATTGATACAGGTTGTTTTGGGACATGATTTGAGTATTCAGGAATTTTTGGTGAATTTTTGGAAATTGTTTGGGGTAAACGGACGATTTTCAGACGAAATATAGATGATAAAATGAATTTTTATAAATTAATAAATCAGTAAATAAATTCCAGAAATATTTTTATAAAAATCTACATATTTTAATTGAGAAGTGGTTAAATTTTCATATTTTAATGATTAACGGTTAATTAATTATGCTAATCTGAATATTAAACAAATTCAGTTTGTATAAAAACCGGCAAGTTCGCGACTAGTGAATCTGCGGGAATATCAAAACACCAAAAGTGATCAAAAATCATATTTTTGGACTAATTAAGTAAAAATGAATTTTTCTATAAGAAACCTGGACAATCCGGGTGGATTGTGCGCGTTTCTTCTCAAATCAAACTGAATAAACGGAAACGGGCCCCGTGGCTAATCCGGGACCCCAGTATGTGATATTTCTTTATAACTTAATCATTTTATTAACCAATACATTTACCCAAGCTTATTTCCCCATAACTGTTTTCTGAACGCGTGAACGAGCAACTTGGCCCAGCCGGGAAAACGGGAATCTGAGCCAAGTTCGGTTTTAAGTATTAGATATTGAACAACATCACAACCTAAGCCTATTGCCACTTTCTGGGCGTTCCAGCTACAACCAGATTAGTTATACAGCCCAGTATAGTATTGAGATTATAATAATATTAAAATATTAATATTATTATAATATGGACTATAGGGACTAAGTGATAGCAAGGGAAACGAACCCCGAGCTGACCTCGCACTGAGTGCCTACAAGACTGTGAGTTTCATGACCCCACTCTTTAAACTATTTTACGAACTTTTGGGGTGGAAAGCATGTTTATACACGTTATTTATCTAAACACGGGTCAGGATATAAAATATCTGAACATTTATATATGAAAAGTCCATACAAACATAATGATTGACTACGTGCTGATGAAAGATGATTATTATCGTTGAATGATATATTGAGTGGAGGTAATACGAATTGCAAAACATAATGAAATTACACATGACAGCATGTTTATACAAACACGTTATGTAATGTTAAACATAACTAATTTGGGAGACAACGTGGTCTGTAATGGGCATGGGGATAACGTGGTCTGTGATGATTATGGGCCTGTTGAGGGCAGAAGGGGGGCCACAATAGTAACAAACTAAAGTTGAGTATGGCCTATGAGCCAAGTTCTGCTGCAACTTATAAACTAAAGTTGAGTATGGCCTATGAGCCAAGTTCTGCTGCAACTTATAAACTAAAGTTGAGTATGGCCTATGAGCCAAGTTCTGCTGCAACTTATAAAGTAAAGTTGAGTATTGCCTATGAGCCAAGTTCTGCTGCAACTTATAAACTAAAGTTGAGTATGGCCTATGAGCCAAGTTCTGCTGCAACTTATAAACTAAAGTTGAGTATGGCCTATGAGCCAAGTTCTGCAGCAACTTACTAAACTAAAGTTGAGTATGGCCTATGAGCCAAGTTCTGCTGCAGCTTATTAAACGAACTAACTTGATTATGATATGAATGTTAAAAAAATAATGTGATTATGCGTATTTGGTGATACGTGATAAATACTATATGTGTATATGTGTCTATATACATGCTATGTGATTAGCCGTAGGAAATACTATGTGTAGAATATACTAATTATTTGCGTGTACACTATATAATGTTTGAGTTTACATGGAATCATTGTGGGTGGAAGGGGGACCACTGTGGTTGATGTTAACGCGGAACCGTTGTGGGCGGAAGGGGGGCCACAGTGGTTGAGTTTATGTGGATCCGTTGTGGGAGAAATGGGGTCCACAGTGGTTGGTTAAACACGGAAATTGGAAACAGGTAGTACGAACAAACAATCACGATTTTACCGAAATTTCGAATTTATATTATAAACTTACATGTGTGCATATGCACACACAAGGATATGGTTGTACATATTTATACAACCGTAAATACATATTTTTACTTACGCGCGTACATACAAACTATGACTGTATGGTGCGCAGAACTGATTTCGTTAAAACTTATGAAACTCACCAACTATTCGTAGTTGACCTGTTTTAACATGCTTTTCAGGTAATCAGATATGAGAAGTAATTTCCTGTGCGTTACGTGTCTGATTGGTGATTGATGTCGTGGGCATTTGAGTTAGAAGTAAAGTGATTGAAGAACATGTTTAATTGTATCACCTAGTTTGTAAAAGATGTTAGAACGATGTAATATATTGTGAATTAGTTAGTAATGTTTCTTTATGAACAATGTGTTTGATACCTGTTGTATCTGTTGCATTTCCGTTTTACGCTTCCGCAATTCGCTTAACGGGGTGTGACACTTGCCCTACAAGTTCATCCAGGCATCCATCAGTATATAATATTAATTTATTATTTAATTATTTTCCCAGAGTTAATCGAGCCTACGGTTATATTTTAGGTACCCTAAGGGATAATCTAATCCTTTATAACCAATGGCTCTAATACCAACTTCTGTCACACCCCGCCTAGCACAATGCGGAAGCGTAAAATGGAAAATGTAACAGACACCTCTGATATCAACACATTGTTTAAAAGAAACATTACAAACTAATTTACAATATATTACATTTCTTTGTTCTATAATTGTTTTACAGTCTAGGTGATACAAACAAAACTAGTTCGTTAACTATACATTCTTACTACTAACACCCTTGCTTCTATTCACATAGCATCGACCACACACTTCAGGCAAGTAACAGATCACCGAATTACTCCGATTTGGGTACACCTGAAAAGCAGTTTAAAACGGGTCAACTACTAGAGTTGATGAGTTTCACGAGTTTCAAGAAAACAGTAATGAGTGTTCACAAGTCAACACTTGTAATCATGAAATAAGTATGTATGTATGTAAATGATGTAATTATGCTAAGCTACAGTGAATCCTTGACTGTATGTGCTGCGTGCATCCATTTCCCATGCTCCATCAACCACTGTGGCCCCTTTCTGCCCACAACATGCCCCGGTAGCTATGTCTAACATTACATAGCGTGTTTGTATAAATATGGTCATGTACAAACGGCGCTATGTGATACGGCAAGCAGGCCGACTCCATTTGGGTTTGTCAAACCAATAGTACTATTGACAAGCCACCGGCTCGAAGTTAATCACTGTGATCGTGGGGACTTTCGTGTGTTAGCACTTAGATAATTCATATCAGTACATGTTTTAGGTATGCATATGTAATCAAACATGCTTTTCACCCCCAAAAGTTCGTAAAACAGTTTAAAAGTGGGGTCATGAAACTCACGGTTTAGTAGATTATCAGTACTGTATCAGCTCGTGGTTTGTTCGGTCCGCTATCAGTAGTTCCTATAACCAATATTATAATAATATTAATATTTTAATATTATTATAATCTCAATACTAAACTGGGCTACATAGCTAATATGGGTGTAGCTGGAACGCCCAGAAAGTGGCAATAGGCTTAGGTTGTGATGTTGTTCAATATCTAATACTTAAAACCGAACTTGGCTCAGACTCCCGTTTTCCCACCGGGCCAAGTTGCTCGTTTACGCGTTCAGAAAACAGTTATGGGAAAATAAGCTTGGGTAAATGTATTGGTTAATAACATGATTAAGTTATAAAGAAAGATCACATACTAGGATCCCGGATTAGCCACGGGGCCCGTTTCCGTTTATTCAGTTTGATTTGAGAAGAAACGCGCACAATCCACCCGAATTGTCCAGGTTTCTCATAGAAAAGTTCGTTTTTACATAATTAGTCCAAAAATATGATTTTTGATCACTCTTGGTATTTTGATATTCCCGCAAATTCGCAAGTCGCAAACTTGCAGGTTTATATAAAAACTGAATTTGTTTAATATTCAGATTAGCATAATTAATTAACCGTTAATCATTAAATTATGAAAATTTAATCACTTATCGATTAAAATATGTAGATTTTTATAAAAATATTTCTGGAATTTATTTACTAATTTATTAATTTATAAAAATTCGGCTATATTTCGCCTGAAAATCGTCCGTTTACCTCAAACAATTTCCAAAAATTCCACAAAATTTCCTGAAAACTCATATCATGTCCCAAAACAACCTGTATCAATTCCAGAATGTAAAAAGCTCGTGCAATATTCTTTTCGGCCCAAATTCGGCTGTAAAAATTCACACGAACGCAAATACACAAAACACCTTTAAACTTCTCTAAATGATCCCAAAATTCACATGTAATCAAAATACATCAAATTTGAGTTGCCAGAAAAATTTCATAATTTGTGAAGTATTTTAGCTATTTTTCCCAAATAAACATCCCAATTTGGTAATAAATTCTCCAAATATTCTCGGATGGTCGAAAAATTACCAAATTTGAACAGGGACTCATTGACATGGTCCCTGATGTCCCTGCAAAATTTCAAGTCCTAAAAATATGCACATCACAACCTTAACCTAAATAGCGCGTAAGCGAGTGTTTCGGCATTACCTTAGCGGGTTTGGCTCGTTTCCGACCTTTTAATCAAGTTTTTAGGTTCTTGTGCTTCTAAGAAAGCTAGGTGAGTCCTATATCACAAACCAAGCAATATTTCATCAACATAACAGCCCTTAAGTTAGGGTTTCGGCTAGTGCACAAAAACGAACTTTTGAACCGTAAAAACGTCGTTTCAACCCTTTAATCTGTGTTTATGGCCAAAAACAACTATTAAAACAGGTTCCTTACCATGTGTATGATCAAAACATGTTTATGGACCATTTTTAGGATTTTTACACGGTTAGGAATGATTTTTAGTAACCAAGACATGTTTTTATGGTATTAAACAAGTTTAAACAAGCATAAAAGCTACTTATTTAAGCTCCTTACCTTAGGTTTTCTTGTTGTTTTTGGCTGGAGAAGAAGTTGTGTCCAGATTTTTCAAGAAAATGAGGCTAAGAACTTCTTGGATCTAGTTTAAAAATGAAAGAACTAAAAGGGGGGGGGGGCTGCTGTTTGCGATCGGGATTATATGGGCCCACCTTGGGCCCATTTTGGCCCAAGTTTCTGATTCCTCAAGCCCAAATACGAAAAGCACGGTCCAAATTTAGTTCGGGTTCGGTTTTTGGCGCGAAAAACTTATCGGGCGCGTTAAACAGCGCGAAAACGAGTGTTTTTCGGCTAGTTTTGTGTAAAATTATAAAAATATACTATATGTTTGTAAAAATCAAAAATATTATCACGGATCGCTTAAATCATCTCAAATAAGTGTTTGGTAAGTCTTTTTCGGCTTAACGGATGATACAATGCTTGGTTTGTAACTATCTTTCGCATTTAAATCTATAGCGGATGGTTAAACGAGCATGTTTTCGTTTAACTTGTTTGCTATCAAACTAAGACCATATTTCTAATATTTTATCTTGTATAGATCGTATATCACTTATAAATGGCCCCCCGAGATATCTGGGTCATAACCCGACCCGTTCGGTTAATCGTTCGTTTGTTATGCAAAAAGCGTTTATTTGCTTAATCGGTAAATACGTACTGAGGTGTACCTTGTTTTGGCTCAAATGTCACAACTGTGTCTTCAAATCCAGGAGGTTGAGTGACATAAACTTCTTCATCAATCTTTCCATTTAGAAATGCAGATTTTACATCAAGTTGATGGACTTTAATGTTCATTAATGCTGCATACGCCAGAAAGATCCTAATAGCCTCTAGTCTTGCAACTGGAGCAAAGACTTCTTCAAAGTCCACTCCTTCTTCCTGTAAGCATCCTAGAGCTACCAATCTTGCTTTGTTCTTGATCACTATCCCCCTTTCATCTTTCTTGTTCTTGAATACCCATTTTGTTCTAATAGCATACTTGCCTCCGGGCTTGTCCACCAAGTCCCATACATGTAAGTCTCTGAATTGGGCTAATTCTTCCTGCTTAGCTTCTACCCAGCTGTTGTCCTTTAATGCTTGATTGATGTTCTTAGGTTCAACTTGGGATAAGAAGCAGGCATACAGACAGATATTCGCCTTTTCAGAAGAGCTTCTAGTCACTCTTTCATGCAAGTCTCCTATTATGTTTTTTCTGCAGGGTGATTTCTTTCAACAAAGGTGGTCTGCACAACTTGTTGTGCAGACCCTTCTGTCTCTAGATTTGCCATGTTTAACTCAGCAGATTCATCTCCAATTCTCTCTTGACTTTCATCAGCTTCTTCAGTTTGATGAATCTCAGATGTTGATTCTTCATTTGATCCAATTTGCATTGAGTCAAACAAAGATTGAAGCATGTCCTCAAAATGATTTGTCCTTGTAGTCTGAATAGGTTCACTTTCAACATCATTTGGACCTTCATTAGAGATATCAACAGCAGCCTCCTGTCCATTTCTTTCAGCTTCAGCTTCAGCTTCAACTTGGTTGCTTCTTTCAAAATTGAATCTATTTGCTTCAGGAGCAACTGATGTCCACAGTTTGTCCAGATCGACTTCTTTTTGTTTTCCCTTTTCGTCAAAGCCGGTTCTGCACATATTGTCATCCATATCTTCATTGTAGATTTTAAAAGACTTGATCATTTTTAATAGATCAAAAAGCCATTTGGGACCATCAACATTGTTAAAATGATTTTCATTGAATATTATGTCTGATGACTCAATGACCACCATGTGCTCCTTCACGTAGACTTTGTAGGCCTTTGAATGAGATGAGTAGCCCACAAAGAAGCATTCCAGCGATTTGGACTGGAATTTGTTCAAATAGTCCTTTGTATTCAGGAGTGAGCATCTGCATCCAAAAGTCTTTAAGAACTTTACATAAGGCTTTCTTTTGAAGATAACCTCATATGGATTCTTATTTTGAGCCTTGTTAAGCAGAACCCTGTTCTGCACATAACATGCAGTGTTGATTGCTTCTGCCTAGAAGGTAACTGGCAGATTTATATCAGTAATCATGGTCCTTGCAGCTTCAATTAATGTTCTATTTATTCTTTCTGCAACACCATTTTGTTCAGGAGTTCTAGGTGCACTGTATTGTTGAAAAATTCCCTTAGAAGTGCAGAATTCATCCGTAATTCCATTCTTGAATTCTGTCCCAGTGTCACTTCTAATGACCTTCACTTTCCTCTCAAGCTGATTTTCCATCTTTAGCACATAGGATATGATTAGGTCTGGGGTTTCATCTTTGCTACCCATGAAGTATACCCAAGTAAATATTGAATAATCATCAGTGATCACTAGGCAGTATCTCTTCTTTCCAATACTTGGAACACTTACAGGACCAAATAGATCCATGTGTAACAGTTCCAAGACCTCATCAATTGTGTTTATCATTTTGCTCTTATGTGAGGATTTAAGTTGTTTTCCTTTTAGGCAAGATGTGCATTTTTCTTCCAATTTGAACTCTCTTGTGATAAGGCCAACAACATGTTCACATTTTACAAGTTTGTTCATGTTCTTTAAGTTCACATGACACGTCTTCCTATGCCATAGCTTGGTTTCATTTTCAGTTTCTTTGGAAACAAAGCATGAACCACCTCTTGAAGTTGCAATATTCATTCTCAGTTCATAGAGGTTGCCATTTCTTGGAGCCATCATCATTATCATTTCAATTGGAATAACAAACTTAGGCTTCAAAATCAGGCAATGTTCATCATTGAAGGCTACCTTGTATCCTTTGTCACATACTTGAGAAATGCTCAACAGATTGTATTGAAGTCCTTCAACATGTAGAACATTCTCAAAGGATACCTTGCCATTGGTGAGTGTTCCTCTTCCAACTATCTTCCCTCCATTCTCATCACTCCTAAAAGCAACTGGCCCTTCATATTTTCTTTCATAATTGATTAGTGCACTCTTGTCACAGGTCATGTGCCTGGAACATCCACTGTCCATGTACCATGAATCATTGCTGTTCAAGGACTGTTCCTGCACAAACATATAAAACAGAATTAGTTGGAATCTGATTTACAAACTGCAACAGTTTGTAATTCAGTGTCAGTTGAAGATTCATCAGGAGTTGGAATTGGAACTGGAAGTGGATCTTCATACACAACTTCACATTCTTCTTCTGTGTTTGAATCTGACCCATTATTCATAACTTTTGATTTGATTAATTCTTCAGTCTGCTCAATCACATAGTTCTTCTTTTCACTCAACTCCTTCTTAGTTTTCCATTAGAACCCTCTTGGTTCATAGCCCTTCTTCATCAGAAATTTCTCATCTCCATTGAGAACACCAGGTGTAATCTTCTCTTTTCCTTTGTCACTAGACCTTCTGTTCCATGCAGGTTTGCTAGATACACTTGTTACATCTTTGATCTTTAAAGATTTGTTACAGTCTATTTGATCTTTAAGATTTGTTACAAGCACTGAACTTTTCTTTTCATCATTTGAACTCCCTCTTTCTTCATTTAAATATATTTGACACATTTTCTTGTATCCTTTCATATCAAACCCATAAACCACGTCAGGAACCTCAAATTCTTCTTCTTCAAACCAACAAGAGTCAGTGTGATGACCATATGCATCACACTTCTTGCACCAGACCTTTGCATAACTCCCCATGTCTTCAAGCAATTGCTTGTCTTTAATTTTGTCAATAGGTTTGGGGAAATCAAAGCCTCGAAAGGTTTTAGGACATAGTGAATTGCTGAAGTCCATCTTGATTGGTTTGTTCAGATCAGGCTCCAGATGATATTTTTCTTTGCCAAATATAACAGGCTTGAGCTTGGAATGGGTTCTTGAACTGCTTCCCTTTTCATCTTTAACTGATCTTTTCCTTGGAGCATACTCCACATCTCCAATGTCAAAAAGTTCATGGTTTGAGAAGACTGGATAGATTGGAGGATGTGACTGATTATAGGAAGATTTCACAGTTTCTTCTGTTCTTTTTTTGATTTCAGGTTGTGGTCTTGCACAGATGTCAAACACCACATGCTCTCTTCTAATCTTCTCATAGTGCATTTTCATCTTTGGAGTCATCTTTGGCAGAAGAGGAATCTTTTCACTTTTCTTTTTGCTTGACCTTGTTTTGTTCTTGCGCTTAGATGACGTTGAGCTTCCACATCTGCAGTTACTATCTTCACTGGAGTACTCCCTCCACTTCTTTTTCTCACCTTCCTTGTTTTCAATTTTCTCAGTTTCAGGTTCCTTACTCTGCTTTACTGCAAACTCTCCATTCTTGTCCACAAACACATCGGCATATTGCTTCACAAACTCAGTCTTATCATCAAAAACATTCTTGAATTGTTTAAGTTATTCACTTCTGCTTTCCTTGTCTACTTTTAGTGGATAACTGTACAAAAAAGTGGTGGGACCTTTTTATACTTCTCTTCCTCAGTCATTTTATCAACATAGCCCACTATATTACTTGTAGAAACAAGGTTCTTCAAGAATTCTATTTGTATCAGCAAGTCAACATTCTTCATTTTCTCTTCTACATACATTTTCTTCAACCCTTCAATTTCAATTGTCATTCTTGATTGGGTTTGGTATGCCATCATACAATCCTCCTCAAGCCCCTTGATCTGATTTTCATAAGTTGCTTCACTTGCTTCATATACATTCAAGAAGGCTTCTTTTTTCCCACACTCAGTTTTCCACTTTCCAATCTCCTGATTTAATTTTTCAATAGTAATAAGAAGATCAGAAATTGAAACATCAGATTGTACCTGAGAATTTGAGGATTCAGGCTTGTCATGCACTTTGGCCATAAATGAAACATTTGCCTTCTCCATTTCAGTAGCTTGGTTGCTCCAATCAAATTCCCCATCCTGTGGCACCCTGGTTACAGCTACATTTCCTTGATCCCTCTGCTGGTTCACATTATTCTAATTAGTTCTATTCTGATTTGAGTGAAACTGCATTTGATTGTTTATTTGTGGTTGAAATGTTTGTTGTTGGGGTATGTTTGGATTTTGATAGGGGTTTTAGTTTGAAATATGATTTCTCTGGTGCTGGAGGTTCTGATTCTTGTTCTGGTAGAATTGGTTCTGATTCACCTGATTGCCCACTTGCTTTGGCATGTTGCATTCTATAGCAAAATGTCCTAGTTGTTGACAATTATAACAGATGGCTTTTGAGTTGTCAAAGCCAATTCTTTGATTTGGTCCATTAAAACTCGTTCTTCCTGTTCTGTTATACAACCTTTTGCTTCTCACAGCCAACATAGCTACCTGCCACTTTATGTCTATGTCTTCCAAATCGTCAGCATCGATTTGCTTAAGATCTTCCTGCACAATACTTGTGTTGATCAGGTTCTTGGCGACAAAAGCATGGTTTGACTCAGTAAACATAGAGAACAATGCTTGATAATCTGTTCCTTGAGCATTATTGTTCTGCAAGAATGTTGACTGCCTATTTGCTGCAGAGGGAGTGTCATCTTCAATCAGCTGAACATTGAATCTTGATTGGCCACTGCAAGTTGAACTTGTGTCTGATGGTTCCTCAATAATAGGCTGTTGGTTCTTGATTGAGAGGTTGCCCATAGGTGCTACAAGGGCATTGTTCACTTGAAAACTTGGCTTGTCCTTCCTAATCATATGGTTCTCTATCATCTCATGTTCTACAGCCCTGAGAAAGGCAATCAAATCATCTAACTTGAAATTGGGAAAACTGGCATTTTCTTTGATAAACTTGCTGGCAGTGTACCATTCTCTGGACAAGGATGATAAAAGCTTTTTGTTCAGCTCAAAGTCAGAGATCTATAAATCAATCGTTCTTATGTCGTTTACAATCGTCATAAACCTCTGCAAGACTGATTTTAATCTTTCTCCGTCTTTAAACTTGAACCTGTCAAGTTGCTGCTTCAGTCTGTCTTTCTTGATGTCTCTTAATTCAGTAATTCCGTCAAACATTTCGATAACTGCATCATACATGCCCTTTTCGGTCTTATGATGATTGACAGTCGTCAAAATTTCCCAAGAAAGCCCTAACTTTAGCATTGACTAAGCCTTATCGTCTCGTTTCTTCATTTTTAGCTCAACGGTGGCATTGTTGTTCAGAGCTGTTGAGGGAACATAGTTTCCTTCAGTGATGGAAGTCCAAAGCTCTGGGTTGTTGTAGTTCACAGCTGCTTCGAAGAGCACCTTACATTTGATGAAGTTTTATTGTCCAAGCAACCTTGGAATCTTGTTGGTGGAAACTTCCTGGTCTTCCATTTTTATCAGATCTGAGATTTGTAGCAGTAAAACAGAGTAAAGCTTCAAGCTTTATCACACACCTTCAGTCCCGTTGCCTTCAGCGAGCTTACACAAGCTCTGTTACCACTTGTCAGAACCGTGAGTCGGGTGAAACCTTTTGAAAGGTTGACAAGAACACACCGACTCGATTACCCAAAAAGCCTGTTGAATATCCCGGCGAAATCAGGATATCCAACGAGTGGGAACAAAGGAGTGAAAATAACAAACACGAAACAATAATAGATAATCAATAAAAGCTCATTCAAAGACAAAGATTCATTGTATTAAATGATTCATTAATGAAACAGTGAAAGGAATGTCTAGGGTTTTGTGTGTGACGGCGGCGGCTATACGAGGAAACAAATAGAATATTCTTTTGAGAATGTTTCTGGTATTCTGTGTGTGCCAGCTTGTAATTCCGTGTCCTTATCCGTATCCTAAATGGAATCCTAGGACCCCTATTTGTTGATACACGTTTTGTACGTCTCAGTCTTTATCAGGGCATTAATGTATTTAGTATAAAGTATAGGGGTCTTAATGTAAATATGGCTAAATGGGCCATTCGTTCTAATGTAATGTTACATTCGTTACCCTGTAACGAATGTAACACATTCGTCTAATTGTAAGATCATTCGTTAACCCTGTTTAACGAATGAGATAACGAATGAGGGCTATTCGTTATAGGTTAAAGTATTAACGAATGAGGAGTTCATTCGTATAGTTTAATGTAACGAATGACACATTTGTTAACTGTTAGGTCAACGAATGTGGTCATCCCCTATATATATTCTGTAAATTATTCATTAATGTAAGTTTTCAAGTTTTTCAAGTTTTCAGTTCATTCTCTCTCGTTACTCTGTCTAAATTGTCATAACGTATTCCAGCTTAATCGTATATCAATCAATATGTGTATCGTTGTTATCAAGATCTAGATCCGTATTCAAGGTTCTTTCAAGTGGTATCAGAGCCTTGGATTTGATCTACGATACATATTCGAGTGTTAATCGTATTCAATTGATTCGGTTTCACGATGAATTGATTGAGTTTTAAGGTAAACTGATAATGGTCGAAACAGAGACTATTTTTAATGAGGATTTGAACTAGTTTGTTTTGTGTTTGTGAGTTCGGACTAGGCAATTAAGGTTCGGATTTGGTTTTGGATTGTTTTAATAGAAGTTTTAAGTAGTTTCAGTAAGATTCGGACAAGTTGGAAGTTGAAATTGGAAGTTTGAATCGTTGAAGACTGATTCGTTAAGATGAAGTCTTATTCGTTAGGATCAAGCCTGATTCGTTACACTGTTTACACTCATTCGCTAAGACCTAACCACTCATTCGCTATAACTTCAATCTCATTCGTTCAATCTTATTCGTGAAGATCAAATCTTATTCGTTAAAGCCTGATTCGTTCAAGCTTATTCGTTAAGTCTGATTCGTTAGATAAATTTGTTAACGAGTATCCCATTCGTTGAAGTAATCAATTTTTAACGAATATCCCATTCGTTGAAGTAATCAACTTTTAACGAATATTCCATTCGTTAAAGTATTAACAAATATCCCATTCGTTACTGGTGCATTCGTTACTGGTTCATTCGTGGTTCATGGCTGCTCAGAATTCATCTTATTATGCGTTAGCATCACAGAATGTCTTATTGCAACAGATGCTGACGATGGATAACGAGATTGGCAGTCACAATAAGTGTCCCAAGCTGTTGAAACTATTGGACTTTGCCCGTTGGGAACCAAGATTCCGTGCACATCTGGGATCCGTGCATCCTAGCAGTGTTCATTTTCTTGATGATGTTTATGCTGCACCACTGATCGGTAACGACAATACAAGTTGGACTCCGAAACCTTTTAAGGATTATGAGACACATGAGTTGAAGGACTTTGAAAGTGAAACGAAAGCATATTCTACACTCACTATGGCTTTACCAGAACATATTTTTCATCAATATAGTACGATCAAAGTCTGTGCTTCACTGTTTACTACCTTGAAAACGAGAAGTTTGGGAAATACTCTCGAAAGCAAGAAGACTTTGGTGAAATTTCAATTCAGAAATTTTATCCTGATGAAAAATGAAACTGTAGAAGAAATGATCAACCGTTTCAGCCATTTGATTGTTGAGATGTCATCTGTTGATCTTGAGCCAACTGAACAAGATAAGATTGATACTTTAAAGAATGCTTTACCTACAGTTATTCAAATTTTTTGTTCGTGCTTAAAGAGAACGGTTTCTTTCAGAAACCTGAACTGACTGCTGTACAATTCATTAACAAGATCGAAGAAAGGGAATTTGATCTTAAATGTCAATCTACCTTGAAAGAAAATCAAAATCAGCAGTCATCAACTTAGAATCCGTTACTTTATGGTGGTGCATTACCGACAAACAATGCGACAAGCTCAGTGCCTATCAATGCATTCTTTTCTCAATCTCAAGAGGGTCCTAACGTAAACAATTCTCCTAATGTATGTTTCATGGCAAGTGGTGCAACTGGTAACTCAAATGCTCATACTTCAAGCCTACCCAAGATTAATTTACAAGAAGCCGAACAATAGTTCGCTTTTGTATGTGCGTTTATGACTTCATATGAACAACTGGTGGGAAGTAAGATTGCTACGAGTGATCTCACAGATGAGGACTATGATCAAATCGACCCAGATGATCTTGAGCTTATGGATTTAAAGTGGAACATTGTTCGAAAGGTTAAAAAATTCATGCAACGAACGGGAAAAGATCTTCCCACGTTAAACAAAAGGGTTGGATTTGATAAATTAAAAGTCAAATGTTATAATTACTATGAATTTGGCCATTTTGCCAAAGAGTGTGACAAGCCAAAGAAAGATTTTTCTGGCTCACGCAATACTGACCGTGCTTCTACAAAGTCTTCATCTGGAGGAGATAAAAATAACACTGCTTCCTCTGGTGATCAAGACAAATCTCCTGTTACTCAAACTTTATTGGTAAATGATGGAGTTGATTGGTCTCAGCGCTTATTGGGAAACCAGGAAAACGTTGCTATCGTTGAGCCTGTGGAGAAGTTTGAGGATGCAAGTAGAGGTAATGTATTAGAAGGTAGTGATTCTTCTGACTCGGAAACTGATAGTGATCAATCTCTGTCATCTTCACAAGAATCATCTCCTGAAGAAACTGCATCTTATGCCTGCATGGCTAAGATTGATGAGGTATGTCCTACACCTCAAATTAATGTAAATTGTTCTGAGTGTGCTGTGTTAAAAGCCAAACTTGAAACAGCATTAACTCAAAACAATACATTTACTAATGATTACTTTACTATCAAGGAATGCTATAAGCAAAAGACAAAATTGCTTGAGTAAACGAATCTGAAAATTCAGAAATTATAAGATAGTAATCATGATCTTAAAGCAAAGGTTCATTGTAAAATTATTGAAGTGGATCAACATTTAAAGGAGATTCTTCGTCTTCGAACTTGCATTTCCAAACTCGAACAAGAAAAAATGGAATTAAATCATAAACTCAGTAAATTCAGAGATTCTTTTTTTCTTTTGAATGAGATAATTGAGGTTAATCATTCACACAAAAAGAACGGAAAAGCAGGTTTGGGATACGTCGAAATTCCTCCTCCATTTAATCAGGATTACAGTAGCATTCCTAAGGCAGAAAATTCTTTAAATATGCCTACTGTTAAACCTGAAAATGTTGAGTCATGTGAACCAACTCGTGAACCAGCTATTATTGAAAGCAAAAAGGTGTTTACCAAAAGTGAAATAGACGGTTCAATTGAGGAGTTGACTGAAACAGATGTGATTGTTAAAAATAAGGACATTCCAATTGATAATCATATTCTGTGTGAACCAGAAGATTTTGAAAAAGTTGTTTATGATGCAAAATCTTCAAATGTTTCTTTAAACAATTCAATTGTTCCTAACGAGCTTCCTAAAGTAATTCCAAAGGAACAAGTTAATGTAACTTCCACAGACAAGCTTTCAGTATCTGATGAGGAATTAATGCAATTTATTAATCCTCCACTGAAAACTTCAACTAGAAAAGTATTTAAATTAAAAGGTCTCTCAAAAGTGTTTTCTGACAAAGAAGTTCCATTGAATCTTCTTAAACCAGAATTGATTGAAAGTGTATTTCAAGATGAAACTACTCAAATGACTGAACTTGAGAGGAAATTTCTTCAATCAAAAACTAGTAATGTTCAAAAACAAAAAAACAAATGTTTTTAAACTTATAAAATTCATTAAATCGTCAGGTTTGGAAAATTCATCGAATTTGAAAAATCTTGAATTTTACAAAACGAAGAAGGGTTTAAAACATGAGTCATCAAAAAAGGTCACTTTTGAGACACCTAAATCTAATAATCTGAAAACTTTGTTATCACAACCGACCGGTACATCATCACAACGAAGTTTAGACTCTCGACTATGTTTAAAGTGTGGTGAACCGGGTCACGTTTCAAGACGATGCAAAGCAAAGATCAAAAATATCAAAAATTATTCAACTTGCAAAACGAATGATTTTTCTTAAGTTCTCCAAAGGTTTCAAAGGGAGAGCCCAAGACTGAGGCTTGGGCTGCCTTTTTGAACTAATCATTTTACTTGATTATACAGGGTACATCTAGGTCCATATCAACTCAAAAATGGATATTGGATAGCGGATGTTCTCGGCATATAACCGGTAACATAGACTTTCTGCACAACATTATACATATTCAAGGGGGTTATGTGGCGTTTGCTGGTAATCAAGGAGGGATGATTACAAAAGAAGGAAAAGTTTCAAATGGTAGAATTACGTTTGAAAAGGTTAAATATTGTGAAAAGGTGGATCACAATCTGTTGAGTGTTTCACAGATTTGCGATAAGAAGTTTACCATCATTTTTACCAACAAGGAATGTGTTATTCTTCAACCAGGATTCACAATTCCAGAAGACATGGTTGTCATGCGATCACCTCGATCAAATGATATTTATGTACTTGACATGAGTTACAATGTCAAAGTTTCGCCCTCATCTACTTGCTTTGTGTCTAAAGCAACAGGGAAAGACTCTATTTTTTGGCATAGACGCATGAGACACATTCACTTAAGAAAAATTAAATTTTTGATGACAAATGATTTAGTGAATGGAGTGTCACTCAAGAACTTTAAATTTAATGATCATTGTGTCGCATGCAAGAAGGGGAAACAAAAGAAGAAATCTCACCCGACCAAATCATTAAACGATATAGTTACTCCTCTGGAACGACTTCATATGGATCTCTTTGGTCCAGTGAACCGTGCTAGCATTGCTGGAGATTTTTATTGTTTGGTTGTGACGGATGATTTCTCTCGTTATTCATGGGTTTTATTTATGGGATCGAAAGATCAGACTCCTGTGCTGATTCAAAACCTTATTACAAAGATCGAATCACTTTACAATATGAAAGTGAGACGAATTCGTAGTGACAATGGAACTGAGTTCAGGAATAATGTATTGGATTTCTTCTGTATTCAGAAAGGAATTCATCGGGAATTAAGTGCACCTTATGTTCCTCAACAGAATGGTGTGTCCGAGCGAAAGAATCGTACGTTGATTGAAGCTGCACGTACAATGCTGGCTGATTCTATGCTACCTGTTCAATTCTGGAACGAAGCTGTGAATACTGCTTGCTACACATTGAATCGCGTACTAACGGTAAAGAAGCTCAAGAAGACTAGTTACGAGCTTCTACATAATTGTAAACCAAACTTAAAGTATTTGGAACCATTTGGGTGTCCATGTATTGTGTTGAAGAAAGCCGTTGGAAAGTTTGATGAGGAAGCTTTTGAGCGTTATTTCCTGGGTTATAATTCTCCGAAGAAACGGGTTTTCAATCTTTCTTCTGGTTGCGTAGAGGAATGGTATCACGTTGATTTTCAAAGTTATACTACTCCACCAACTGGTACAGGACCCGATTGGATGTTCGATTACGAACGATTATTTAATTCATTTACATCAACAGTTACTGATATACCTGAAGATCTCGTTAGATTGTATTTGAAGGATCAATGTCTTCCAAATTCAAGGTTTTCCTCAGTTGATGCAAGTGACTCTCCTAATGTATCTGACACGTCAAACGATGTTTCTGAATTTTCTGATGATGCTGATTTTGTTGATTCATCGTCTGTACTGGTAGATGACGCTTAAGAACCTACCGAGCCTATTTTAATCAGTGATGATTCATCATCTGTCTCTTTAGACATTGCGGAGGAAAATATCACCAATTTGGGTAATAATGTATCTGTTCCTGCGAATCCTATTTTACGGATTCATTCGCAACATCCACAGGATCAGATAATTGGTGATGTGAACGAAGGGGTTCGCACAAGGCACCAATTGGCTAACATATATGATGATCAATCTGATCATAATGTATCTCCTACTGAGGATTTGATTTTTTGTGCTTATGCGGATTTGCACTCTTCGGGTATCCTTAGTATCGCACAATACACCTGCTTTTTATCACAGATAGAACCAACAAGTGTCGCAATGGCACTCAAGGAACCATCATGGGTCGAAGCTGTGCAGGAGGAGCTGCAACAGTTTGTAAGACTGGGTGTATGGGACTTAATCGACAAACCCGATCGCATTAAAAAGGCGATTCCTACAAAATGGGTTTTTAAGCGCAAGAAGGACGATCGTGGAGTTATCGTGCGAAATAAGGCGCGTTTGGTCATTCTTGGTTACAATCAACTGGAAGACATAGATTATACAGAAGTGTATGCTCCGGTGGCACGACTGGAGGCTATACGAATATTTCTTGCCTATGCATCCTACAAAAACTTCAAAATTTATCAAATGGATGTAAAATCGGCATTCTTGAATGGAGTAATTCATGAAGAAGTGTTTACCAGACGTGAAACAGCCTCCTGGCTTCAAGGATCCAGACTTTCCTGAGCGTGTTTACCGTTTAAACAAAGCTCTGTATGGTTTGCATCAGGCCCCAAGAGCCTGGTACAGCACGTTGGCTGACCATCTGATTGAAGGTGGATTCACGAGGGGAACTGTGGATTGTACGTTATTTTACAAGAATATGGGTGATGATCTGCTCCTCTCCAAATTTACGTGGACGATATTATTTTTGGTTTGACAAACGATAGTTTATGCAAAGACTTCGAGAAAACAATGCAGACAAAATTCGAGATGAGTTCGATGGGAGAAATGAGTTTCTTTTTGGGATTGCAAGTTCACCAGTCTGACGCTGGGATCTTTATCCATCAGAAAAAATATGTGAACGATGTCTTGAGACGATTCAAGATATCCGACGGCAAAATTCCCTCTACTCCTCTTCCCGTGGGTCACAATTTATCACCGGATGAATTGTAGGATACTGTAGATCCGACCCTATATCGAGCTATGATTGGATCACTCATGTATTTGACTGCTTCTCGACCGGACATTATGTTTGCTGTCTGTTTGTGTGCTAGGTATCAATCGAGTCCCCGAGTGACTCACCTAGCAGCAGTAAGGAGTATCTTACATTATCTACGGGGAACTCCAGACATCGGGTTATGGTACCCCAAAGACGACAACTTTGATCTCACCGCATTTACTGACTCGGACTATGGAGGTTGCAAGATCAATTTCAAATCGACAACGGCGGGATGTCAATTCTTTGGAAATCGGCTTGTTTCCTGGTAGTGTAAGAAGCAGACAACGGTCTCAACTTCAACAGCTGAAGCGAAGTATGTGGCGTCCTCGAGTTGCTGTTCACAGGTTCTCTGGATCCAGCTACATTTGCGGGATTACGGTTTGAAGTTTCTTACTACTCCTATTTTTATTGATAATTCTGCTGCAATTTCTAACACCAAAAGTCTGGTTCAACATTCAAAAACAAAACATATTGAAATCCGTTATCACTTTATTCGTGATTGTTATGAAAAGAAATTAATATCAATTGATAAAATTCATACGGATTTTCAAAAGGCTGACCTTTATACTAAAGCTTTTGACAAAATGCGTTTTCAATACTTGCTTGGTATAAATGGTTTAAAATCTTTCACAGAAATTCAAAAGCTTGGTTAGATCATTTTTTTGTTTTGTTTGTTATTTCATTTTTTATTGTTTTTAGGGGGAGAAAATAGAAAGATAAAAAATAGTGTGGTTTCGTTTGTACAGAAAAATTCTATAAAATCCAAAAACATTCAAATATTGAAAGATCCAAAAACATTGAAAAATGCTCCTAAAAATTGAGTTTTGAAGCAAAAAGGGAAAATGATAGTATATTGACTTAGCGGACCTAACACATGAATAAAGTAGACTAAAAAGTGTCATAAGATCAATTGTATGATGTGTATGATAGGCTTAACAGATCGTATAAGTGCTAAAAAGATATAAATCTAAATGCTTGCCAAATTTAGTGGTGTTACATCTTGATGCATAATTAATATCTGTATTAAGTATCAAAAAGCTTTAAAGATTGCTGTGTGTGCATACATTCATTTTTGAAGAAAATTCTGCTTTGTTTTATCTTTAATTTAGCAAAGAAATTCAACTTCATTTTTCTTTATTTTTATTCAAATCTTGGATCATCTCCTGCGCGATAAGATTATCAGACCTGAGGGTTAGGATTTGGACATTCTGCTTTATTTTCTTGGTGTTTCGTATAAAATCTTGGACTTTCTCCGCGCGATAATACGGGATTATCCGAATTGAGAGTTAAGATTTTATGCAACTTCTGCTTATTTGTTATCTTTTTATTTTTTGTTAAAATGGATCCTTATCTGCGTGTAGTAATACCGATCTTAAGGGAAAATTTTAACTTTCTGCTTTATTTTCTTTTTGTTATTTTTGTATGAGTCACAGCTAATCAATTCGAAGAAGAAAAATGTACATGTGAAATTCAATGTATAAAAGATATGAAACTGTGTCTGACAGGTGGGTTCCACATAAGATTTATGCTTAATTGAACCTTAAAATGTATCGTAAAGTTACGGACGGATCTGTCTAAAGTTTAAAGTGGACAATTATATCTGCAATCATCTTTCGGTTACGTGCATAATGATGTCAAAATTAAAGTGTAGTCTAGGACGTTATTAGTCAATATGATTCCCTGCTCAACTCACAAAAATATGTATTGCTTTTCAGTTACTGTGTTTAATTCTTTGCTACTTGAAAATTTTCAAAATATACAAAAAGATTTTATATTCTTTTTATTTTTTTTCTGCTTTAGTTTCGATTTACCAAGCTAGCGAATTAATCATTGAGAAAAGGAAAAAGAGTTAAACCCCGTAACAAAAGTTTAAGTTAAATCGTGTTTAACGTATTTTCAATTGGAAACAATTGATGATTTTAATGTAAAAATCCGTTTAAATCCGTTTAATTTAAGTATTACCGATCCACGGTGATCGGGTATTTTAATGTATGCAATTAAAACCTAACTTGGATTTAATTGATTATTTAATTCCTTAAAATGAGAATCTTGTCTCATTGGCTAAGGAACTTAGTGATTCGTTAACATGTTTAACGAATGTAAAGCCATTCGTTATTTAAACATAACGAATGAGTTTCTCATTCGTTATAAAGACATTCGCTTCCGTTGTGCATAACGAATGGAAGACATTCATTTAAACACTTAATGAATAAGAATGGTTAATGTATTATTCATTAAAGATTAACGATTGACTTAGTTATTCGTTAACAATTTAACGAATGAGATTCAAAAGTTAACGAATGAGGCCATTCGTTAGTTCAAATTTTGAACGAATGACCTCGATTCGTGTGAAATTATTGGATATAATCCCTAGGTTAGACGAATGACGGTTCATTCGCCTAATTCCTATTACATTGTCTTCTCTAATGAAACTCTGCCAAAATTTCATCAGAATTCTTTACTTGCTTATTAGCCCCATTGATTGATCTCTTTGGCTTTAACAGGTAATGGCGATCATAACCATACTACTCTCGTGGAATTTCATCAGTTTTTGAGTGTTAATTGCTTTAATCAAGCTATGAATATTCAACGATGAATTAAATGTTACTGAATTTCTTAATTGAATCAACATTAGACCAAAAATCAATGTTTTAAGTACATGTAACTGATTTCCAAACATGTGTGGTCTGATTTTTTTGTTAAAATGTTTGGAATGTTTGGAATATCAGAAGTTTAATCGATGCATATCGTCGGATTTGACTTTGATTAGTCAAAATTGATTAAGTTTTGACTTCTGGTTAGTCAAATAGTCTGATTCGTTATCTTTACAACGAATGTAACATGATTCGTTAATGGCTTAACGAATAACTATCTGATTCGTTAATGCAACGAATGGATAGTTAAATTTCATAACGAATCAGATTTGATTTGTTAAAATGATTTATTCGTTACTTGTAACGAATAGGTTAATGATTAACGAATGTCTCTTTTCATGTATAACGAATGTCACATTCGTTTAAAGTTTTTAGCGAATGTGATAGTCATTCATTACTATGTTGATTATTTTGGAATATTTTACTAATGTATGTTTTTTCTTCAACAGATATGGCACTGTCTTGGAATAAGAGCCATAACATATGTGCATTTGTAGAGCCGAACTTTGAAGATACTCCTATCTTTGGGGGTATGATTCGTTTTCTCATCCGCTTGAGAATCTACAAGGCCATCTCTACCCGAACAGTTGTATATCAGAAGATTATTAGGGAATTCTGGAATACTGCCAGCTTTATTGAAGCAGAAAATCAGATTGAAGCAGTTGTCCAGAATAAGCGGGGTATGATAGATGTTGGAGTTATTCGAGACTCACTGGGTTTTCATGATACTATTGATGATAGGTGTGAGTTTGATCGAGTGTTGATAAGAGGATTATTCGGCCGTGTAAAGTATAATGGTGATTTGGGCAAATCAATGTACAACAAAGCGAACTTGTGTGAACAATACAAGTATCTGCTTCATGTTCTTATACATTGCCTGGGTGGTCGGAAAGGAGGTCTCGACGAGTGTAGGGTGATGTTACAATCTGCTTTCATGGCCCTAGTGCTGAATAAACCATTCAATTTTTCTGAATTGGTTTACTATCATCTGAAAGAGAATATCACCAACAGACACAAATTTTTAATGTATCCTTGTTTTCTGCAAATGATGATCAATGACTTGGTGCCAGACTTGGAGAAAGATCAAGTTGATGTTATGAAGCTAGAACATATGAACGAAGAAACTATGAGACGGTTGAGTTCTTATAGAGGTCAGAGTTTGGAAGATCGACCAAGGTATAAACGTTTGATTGGTCATTTAGCAGATGTTGATTATGTCGCGCCATTTAATGATCGTTGGATTCATGATGATTCTGATTCGGAACGCGAAGATGGTGATGGTAATAACGGTGGAGATGATGGTGGTGATGGTGGTCCAGGACCACAAGTTGAGTTAATTTATGAACAGAAGCGTAAGCGTAAAGGTAAAGAACCGATGACAGAAGAAGGGGAGAAAGTCAAGAAACAAAGAGTTAGAAGGGGTTCGGGGATTGAGATACCAAGCCAGCCTTTTGTACCTTCTACTGCTGTTTCTACTCCTATTATATCTTCTACTACTTCTCCAGTTCCAGGTGCACAGTTTCCACGATCTCCTACTCCTAATATTATATCAGATTTTTCTCATTCTCCAACACCTGTGCAAATGCCTACGTCTCCAATGCCTCCAACTCTTACTACTATGAGGCCTGATATTCAGATTGGAGATATATTACATAATGTATTGGCACAGATGCCTACACCGCAGCCAACTACACCTGTTACTCCTGTTACACCTATACCGTTGCCAAGGCCTGAGCATTCCTTTATGACATTCAGTCGTCCTCAGGGTCCTATGCAACCTATACATCCTAATTTCTATCTCATGGCTCCTCACGCTCAATGGTTTCATATGATGAATCTGTTGCATTTACAACACACACAAATGCAAGCAGATCAAGCTGCACATGAACTAGCGCAACGAAACTTACTGAGACATCTTCTTACAGCTCAGCGTGATAATAAAGAACTTCGAGCCCTTGTTACTGCTCAGGGGGGAGAGGTTAGACATACAAGAGGAGATTATTCTTCAACTGACATGCAAAGAAGATGAATTAAAGAAGTTGAAAAATAATGAGATGACCAGGATGGTGCAGGGGGTGGGGTAGATCAACAACCGGGCGGAAGTTCTACACCGTCGGCGGGTAATAAGACTGATGCTGATGTTAGTGGTGGATCAGAAGCGAGTAATCTACAGATTGTTCCATATAAAGATTACACGAGAGCCAAGCCAATAGATGTTATTCCGGCTAATATGCTTCTGTTTGTAGGATTGGATGGGATTGTTTACAGTATGGTGAATGCTGATGAGTTCGAAGAAGGTGAATTTTTTGATCATTCGTTAACAAAAGAACAAATTGCCTTACTTCTGGATCTAAATGATGATGATATTGAGGAATTGGGTAAAAATGTGGATGTGGAGATGGAAGATAGTACTGATACAGGTATTCCTCATGGGAATGTACCTGATTTTGAAGAAGTGGAAGTGGAAGATGTTACTGCTGAAGAATATCCAGAGTTTTACACAGATAATAACAATGATTCGGGTATTCCATTCTTTACAACTGAGCATTTCAATGCAGCAGAGCATCGATTACAGGAAGAAAAAGTGAAGTTAAAAGCTACTGAATCGAGCTATGTGTCCACTACAGAGAAGAAGAGGAAACGTGCTTTTGATGGTATGTTTTAGCATAATGTTGAAAATATGAATAAGATGATCGAGATTTTCAGATATTATGACCGAGAAGATGTGAAAGTTGAGAAAGCTCGAGAATCTGCATACCAGATGAAGAAGTATAAGCCTGCTAAAGACGTTAAAGGTGATATGGTGGCATGGCAGTACGATTCAGATCTTAAGGTATATATCGTTAAGAGGGAGCACGGTATTTATTATTTCAAATGCCCACACGATATTTTATCTATTACTCGATGGGATTTAAGAACCTTAGCCAATCGTCCGTTTGTTAATCGTGGAGACGATAAAAGGGCTAGCTGGTTCTACAGGCAGTTATTGCATGAAACCCGTTTTGGTTTCAAATTCTTCCAGCCTTAGGTGCCGAAACACAAATATATTGACGAGATAGATGCACACACAAGATGGAGGAAGTTAATTTTAAAAGTAAAACCGCCAAAGACAATGAAGAGGGTTCCGATGAAGATATTCCCTCAGAGTTTTTTCACCTCATTTAATTATTGGTATTATGATAATCGTACAGGTGAAGCAGTTATTGTTTATGGCCAGGGTTTACACACGAAGATGTTACGTGTAATTGATCCAATGTGGCTGGTCAATCTATCTAAGTCTGACAACGACGTGTTATTCACAAGTCAGATTAGATTCGCTAATGCAAAGGATTATGATCTTGCAATGCAGTTTCAGAGGGTTGTTCGTGTCTGCTACGCATACAAGATTCATAGCTGCGTTGATTGGACGACAAAGATGTTTCAACGCTAAAGTATGATAAAGAGATAGAGATGAGGGGGAGTTTGTTGATACACGTTTTGTACGTCTCAGTCTTTATCAGGGCATTAATGTATTTAGTATAAAGTATAGGGGTCTTAATGTAAATATGGCTAAATGAGCCATTCGTTCTAATGTAATGTTAAATTCGTTACCCTGTAACGAATGTAACACATTCGTTTAATTGTAAGCTCATTCGTTAACCCTGTTTAACGAATGAGGGCTATTCGTTATAGGTTAAAGTATTAACGAATGAGGAGTTCATTCGTATGGTTTAATGAAACGAATGACACATTCGTTAACTGTTAGGTCAACGAATGTGGTCATCCCCTATATATATTCTGTAAATTATTCATTAATGTAAGTTTTCAAGTTTTTTAAGTTTTCAGTTCATTCTCTCTCGTTACTCTGTCTAAATTATCATAACGTATTCCAGCTTAATTGTATATCAATCAATATGTGTATCGTTGTTATCAAGATCTAGATCCGTATTCAAGGTTCTTTCACTATTTATAGACCCTGACATTCCTTCTAGAAGTTCCTAATCATTACATAATGAAATACAAAGTAATACAAGTGTTGAGTCCTCGAGCAAGGTAACAATCTTGCTCGAGCAAACTCACTATGCTAGGTATGGTCGATGAGTGTCCTCAAGCATACTTTACTTTGAATATTTTCAGTGAAGATATTCCCTTCCAGCAGACTTCATCCCTCTGGACTAGTCCATGCTTTGCTCGAACTTGTCCATCGAGCAAGCTCATTCTTCTTGACGTCTTAAGCTATTCTTATTCAGCAATCTTTAGCATGCTTGGATGTAAATCTTGCTTGGGAACTGAACTGTGCTCGAAGTCCTTGCTTTGATCACTTGACATCTTCTTATTGCATCCATGCTTGTCCCCATGTGCTCGATCATCCTATGCTGTTGACACTTGGTTAAAACTTGTATGATCAAGCTGTTTGCTCGATTGGCAATCCATGCTCGATAGAAGAATACTCTTGCTCATTGAAGTGTAGCTTGCTCGAAGTCTTAACACTTAGAAGAATCAACAATTTAAGGTTCTGAAGACCTTGATCGAAGTAGTAAAACCATGCTCGATCGTCTAGGCTTGCTCGAAGTCCATACTTAGCCGTTTTCTAAGGAGGTTGAGAAGATTCCAATCTTCCTTATCATAAATCTGACCCAACACTTCATTAGGTTTAAGTTAAGTTGGGGTGACTTGGAGAAAGCTAAATAAGCCTTGAGAAGAGATTAGAGACAACCTGAAAATATAGTGATAACCATTCCTAACTTATGCCTTAATTGAACATTAAATTGTATCACAGAAAAACAATGAAAATTATGCTAAGTATACCTACTGTCAACCTGACTTAAGTCACAATAACACTGACCATGAAGTGGTGTGAAATTGCCTTTAAACAATCTGATCCCATGTTGAGATCTTTCTATAAATTGTTTTAAAGATATATTCAACTGAAATTTGATCTCTTATTTCACCTTAAACTAATTGCTTATGTAAGCTCAATGTCCCAAATGATTTTCTTTTGTGCAAAATTGCAGTTTGAGCAAAGTTTATGAGTGAAAAATGTCTAGACTAATAGACATATGATGTGTTGGTTTCACAATTTAAATTTAAAAGCATTTAAGTGTTACGTGCAAAGAAACTGTGCCTGTTTGTGTGATTACATTGCTTCGAGTATGCTATCTGAACTGTTAGATTCATCTATATATTTCGAGCTTGCAAGTTACTTTCGAGCATCCTGTATGAACTGATATTTTGTTTAAGTATTAGAACATGCATCTTATTTTCGAGCACCTACTATGATATGATATTTGATGTTATGTGTTTCGAGCATGATTGCATGTTGGATACTTAGACCTAAGCATTTGAGCACAGGAAATTGAAAGATACGATATGTTAAGTATTTCGAGCAAACGTGTGTGCTAGATACCTAAGTCTGTGAGTTCGAGCTTAAGAACTAGATGGATATATTTGCTAAGTGATTTGAGTAAACCAGTGTGCTAGACTCTTTAAGTTTGAGTGTTAGTGTACAAGCATAGGTATGGTAGAATATGCTAAGGCTTTCGAGCATGAATGTACTTCGAGCACAACAGGTTGTATTAATCTAAGTCATTCGAGAATAGGTTACAACACTCCTAAGAAGAGCTACATCGCGAGCATATGTTTTCTCATGATAGTTTTCTAAGTGATGTCGAGCATGATACTTAGTCGAGTATGGTTAACCAATAAGTGTGCATCGAGTTGACGGAGTGTATTTTGCTAAGTACCTCGAGCACACTACTTGTCATGAGCACACTAATAAACCCAATGAACACTATTGAGTATGACCCAATACTCGAGCATATGATGTATACATTTGGCTAAGGCTACGAGCACAAGTGTACTCGAGCAAACTATCTCGAGTATACTGGTTCTCGAGCATAATGGATATACAAGTATGTCGAGCATGGATAGTACTATAGTTTCGAGTATAGTGGGAGACATCTGTTCTTTTGGCTGTATGCTTGAGCAAGAGAGGTACATTAAATTTAAATTAAACGACATTTGTCTGCACTAGACGACAAAAAGGTACTGTACTACCCAAACATTAGGTATAAAAGGGGGACTTAGAAACTTTTTCACACATTTTATTTCCCTCTCAAAACCTAATTGCAAAACCCTCTTGCTCGCGCATTCCCTGCTTACTCGAACACCAAATTACTGCTTTATTATACTTCGAAAAATAGCCATTAGCTCTGTTTCGACTTTGGTATGATATCGATACTCGATTATCGTATAACTGATTTTGGAATTAGGGTTTCAAATTGATTATCTGACTAATCGTTTATTTATTTATGCAGGTACGCATATTACTACGGAACAGGTTACTGAAGACGCTACTCCTCTCTAACTATACTCGATTATTATTTCAGCATCTACTCGTACTCAATATTCTTTTATTTTGCAGAACTGATAGTGATGAAATTCAAAAAGAGACAAAATATGTGTGCCTGGTTAGAGGTTGATAATGACAACAGGGAACTCGAGCTCACATTGAATTTCCTGACTAATTCCAACTTAAGGGTAGCTTTGACTGAGAGCCCAACTGTCACACCCCGTTAAGCGAATTGCGGAAGCGTAAAACGGAAATGCAACAGATACAACTGGTATCAAATACATTGTTCATAAAGAAACATTACTAACTAATTCACAATATATTACATCGTTCTAACATCTTTTACAAACTAGGTGATACAATTAAACCTGTTCTTCAATCACTTTACTTCTAACTCAAATGCCCACGACATCAATCACCAATCAGACACGTAACGCACAGGAAATTACTTCTCATATCTGATTACCTGAAAAGCATGTTAAAACAGGTCAACTACGAATAGTTGGTGAGTTTCATAAGTTTTAACGAAATCAGTTCTGCGCACCATACAGTCATAGTTTGTATGTACGCGCGTATGTAAAAATATGTATTTACGGTTGTATAAATATGTACAGCCATATCCTTGTGTGTGCATATGCACACATGTAAGTTTATAATATAAATTCGAAATTTCGGTAAAATCGTGATTGTTTGTTCGTACTACCTGTTTCCAATTTCCGTGTTTAACCAACCACTGTGGACCCCCTTTCTCCCACAACGGTTCCACATAAACTCAACCACTGTGGCCCCCCCTGCCGCCCACAACGGTTCCGCGTTAACATCAACCACTGTGGTCCCCCTTCCACCCACAATGATTCCATGTAAACTCAAACATTATATAGTGTACACGCAAATAATTAGTATATTCTACACATAGTATTTCCTACGGCTAATCACATAGCATGTATATAGACACATATACACATATAGTATTTATCACGTATCACCAAATACTGTGGCTCCCCATCCGCCCACAATACGCATAATCACATTATTTTCTTAATATTCATGTCATAATCAAGTTAGTTCGTTTAATAAGTTGCAGCAGAACTTGGCTCATAGGCCATACTCAAGTTTAGTTTATAAGTTGCAGCAGAACTTGGCTCATAGGCCATACTCAACTTTAGTTTATAAGTTGCAGCAGAACTTGGCTCATAGGCCATACTCAACTTTAGTTTAGTAAGTTGCAGCAGAACTTGGCTCATAGGCCATACTCAACTTTAGTTTGTTACTATTGTGGCCCCCCTTCTGCCCACAACAGGCCCATAATCATCACAGACCACGTTATCCCCATGGCCATTACAGACCACGTTGTCTCCCAAATTAGTTATGTTTAACATTACATAACGTGTTTGTATAAACATGTTGTCATGTGTAATTTCATTATGTTTTGCAATTCGTATTATCTCCACTCAATATATCAATCAACGATAATAATCATCTTTCTTCAGCACGTAGTCAATCATTATGTTTGTAGGGACTTTTCATATATAAATGTTCAGATATTTTATATCCTGACCCGTGTTTAGATAAATAACGTGTATAAACATGCTTTCCACCCCAAAAGTTCGTAAAATAGTTTAAAGAGTGGGGTCATGAAACTCACAGTCTTGTAGGCACTCAGTGCGAGGTCAGCTCGGGGTTCGTTTCCCTTGCTATCACTTAGTCCCTATAGTCCATATTATAATAATATTAATATTTTAATATTATTATAATCTCAATATTAAACTGGGCTGTATAACTAATCTGGGTGTAGCTGGAACGCCCAGAAAGTGGCAATAGGCTTATAGGTTGTGATGTTGTTCTATATCTAATACTTAAAACCGAACTTGGCTCAGATTCCCGTTTTCCCGGCTGGGCCATGTTGCTCGTTCACGCGTTCAGAAAACAGTTATAGGGAAATAAGCTTGGGTAAATGTATTGGTTAATAAAATGATTAAGTTATAAAGAAAGATCACATACTGGGGTCCCGGATTAGCCACGGGGCCCGTTTCCGTTTATTCAATTTGATTTGAGAAGAAACGCGCACACTCCACCTGGATTGTCCAGGTTTCTCATTGAAAAATTCATTTTTACTTAATTAGTCCAAAAATATGATTTTTGATCACTTTTGGTGTTTTGATATTCCCGCAGATTCACTAGTCGCAAACTTGCCGGTTTTTATACGAACTGAATTTGTTTAATATTCAGATTAGCATAATTAATTAACCGTTAATCATTAAATTATGAAAATTTAACCACTTATCAATTAAAATATTTAGATTTTTATAAAAATATTTCTGGAATTTATTTACTGATTTATTAATTTATAAAAATTTATTTTATCAGCTATATTTCGTTTGAAAATCGTCCGTTTACCCCAAACAATTTCCAAAAATTCACCAAATATTTCTGAATACTCAAATCATGTCTCAAAACAACCTGTATCAATTCCAGAATGTAAAAAGCTCGTGCAATATTCTTTTCGGCCCAAATTCGGCTGTAAAAATTCACAGGAACGCAAATAAACAAAACACCTTTAAACTTTTTCAAATGATCCCAAAACTCATATGTGATCAAAATACATCTAATCTGAGTTCCCAGAAAAATTTCTAAATTTTGAAGTATTTTAGCTATATTTCCCAAATAAACGTCCTAATTCGGTAATAAATTCGCCAAATATTCTCGGATGGTTGAAAAATTACCAAATTTGAACAGGGACTCATTGACATGGTCCCTGATGTCCCTGTAAAATTTCAAGTCCTAAAAATATGCACATCACAACCTTAACCTAAATAGCCCGTAAGCGAGTGTTTCGGCATTACCTTAGCGGGTTTGTCTCGTTTCCGGCCTTTTAATCAAGTTTTCAGGTTCTTGTGCTTCTAAAAAGGCTAGGTACAAGTCCTATATCATAAACCAAGCAATATTTCATCAACATAACAGCCCTTAACTTAGGGTTTCGGTTAGTGTACAAAAACGAACTTTTGAACCGTAAAATCGTCATTTCAACCCTTTAATCCGTGTTTATGGCCAAAAAAAACTATCAAAACAGGTTCCTTACCATGTGTATGATCAAAACATGTTTATGGACCATTTTTAGGATTTTTACACGGTTAGGAATGATTTTTAGTAACCAAGACATGTTTTTATGGTATTAAACAAGTTTAAACAAGTTCAAAGTTACTTATTTAAGCTCCTTACCTTAGGTTTTGAAGTTTTTCTGGCTGGAGCAGAGTTTTCAAGAAAATGAGGTTAAAATATCTTGTATCTAATTTAAATATGAAAGAACTAAAAAGGGGGGGGGGGGGGTTTGCTGTTGCGATCGGGATATATATGGGACCACCTTGGGCCCATTTTGGCCCAAGTTTCTGATTTCTCAAGCCCAAACACGAAAAGCCCGGTCCAAATTTAGTTCGGGTTCGGTTTTTGGCGCGAAAAACTTATCGGGTGTGTTAAACAACGCGAAAACGAGTGTTTTTCGGCTAATTTTGTGTAAAATTATAAAAACATACTATACTTTTGTAAAAACCGAAAATATTTTCACAGATCACTTAAAACATTTCAATTCAGTGTTTGGTAAGTCTTTTTCGGCTTAACGGATGATACAATGCTTGGTTTGTAACTATCTTTCGCGTTTAAATCTATAGCGGGTAGTTAAACGAGCATGTTTTCGTTTAACTTGTTTGCTATCGAACTAAGGCAATATTACTAAAATTTTAGCTTGCATAGATCGTATATCACTTATAGATAGCACCCTGGGATATCCGGACCATAACCAGACCCGTTTGGTTATTCGTTTGTTCGTTACGCAATAAGCGGTTAAACGCTTATTCGAGTTTGTAAGTACTAAGGTGTACTCGTTTTTGCCACGGATGTCACACCAGAGCTATTTGGGCTGCCATGCAGACCCAATTTCTTGAGAAATACGATCTTCTGGCTAAGGCCGCTCGTGTACGTAATCAGATTCATTCTTTTCAGATGGAGGACACCAAGAGTTTCTATGACGCACGGGAGCGTTTTATAAATCTTTTAGTGTTATACCGAACCACGGCTTGCAAGATTGGGCGGTTGTCAAGAAGTTTTATAATGGAGTGACATACGTGACGCAGAACATGCTTGACGTAGCGGCGGGAGGAAATTTGCTGACGACGAAGGACCCGGATGAGTGCATCGCTTTATTTAATGGGTTAGCTATGAGTGGGTACCAGCAACCACCCACCAAGGGTGGTAAGACCGTCGACTCCATATCACGCGGCATGCATTCAGTGGACACGAGCACCGCTCTTACAGCACACGTCGAGGCGTTGGCGAAGATTGTGAAGGACTTGCAGACGAAGAGCAAGTTGTGCGAGATATACAGAGGAGGGCATGATATTGTTCAGTGCCTAGTCAGTTCGCAGGAGGAGGCCGTAGATTTTATAGGAAATCCAAATTCTTTCAATTCTTATAATTCGGGATGGAGAGGCAACCAGAATTCCAACTGGAGGGGCGGTAATCAGTCCGGTTTTCAACAACGACAGAGTTTATTTCAGGATGCCGGTGAGGGAGCGAGCAGTGGGGAGAAGAAGCCCACTTTGGAGGACATGATGGCGCAGCAGACGCAGATGTTGTCACAACTTATGACACGAGAGGATTCCCGACATAAAGAGACGCAGGAGAAGTTTCGTTAACATGAACAGTTTATGAGGAATCAAGGAGCGTCGATTCAGAGTCTCGAGCAGCAAATGAGAGAGATAGCTAGCAGATTGAACGAGAGACCGCAGGGTACGCTACCGAATAATACCAAGCAGAACCCAAAGGGATTTGCGAAAGCTGTGACGACGGGGAGCGGTGCAGGGGCACGAGATGAGCCCGGGATTCAGCAGAGTTCTAGACGAGGAGAAGTCAAGGAGCCTGCAGTTGATGATAGAGAGGAGTAGGTGGATGAGGAGATTCAGATGGAGTCTCCGCCGACCCAGGTGCATCAGAGAAGCAGCCCAGAGAGTTCAGCACAGGACGAGAGACAGCAGCTACTGAGCGAGACGCCGAGAGTGTACAAACCTAGAGTACCCTACCCCGGGAGACTCCGTAGAGATAGAGATGAGGAGCAGAACTCCAAATTCCTTGATCTTTTGAAGCGGCTTCACCTTAATATTCCATTCCTTGAGGCACTGACTCAGATGCCTAAACACGCGAAGTTCCTTAATGATATTCATTAGAATAAGGAGAAGTTAGCTGAGGTAGCTTCCATCCCTTTGAGTGGTAGCTGTTCTGCTGTCTTATAAAGGAAGTTACCAGAGAAGATGGCCGATCCAGGGAGTTTCACGATTCCCTGCATCTTGAGTGATGATACAGTGATTCTTCCGCTGGCTGATCTTGGTGCCAATATTAATCTCATGCCGTATTACGTATATCGCAAGTTGGGTTTAGGCGAACGAGGCCTACCAGGATGAGTATCCAGCTTGCTAATCGTTCTGTGAAATACCCTAGAGGGGTGGTCGAGAACATGCTTGTTCGTGTCAACAAGTTCATCTTCCCGGTGGACTTTGTCGTTCTGGACATGAACGATGATGATAGTGTACCGCTTATCTTAGGCCGACCAATCCTTGCCACTGCGCAGGCGTTGATCGACGTATGCGAGGGTAAGCTGATATTGAGATTTGGGGATGATAACATCACTTTTGACGTTCGACAGTCACTTAAACACCCCAAGTCTGCTGATGACTCCTTGTACTTTATCGATACAATCATGGAGCATGTTGGGGAGTTTTTTAGTGAGATCTGTGGAGGATCTGCCTCCGACACTCAGATTCTCGATAGGGACATTCCGAAGATTGAGATGGTTTTCCATGACCGATCAGTCAACGCAAGAGGACACCGAGTCACATACCCCTGAGTTTGAAGTGTCAGCTGGGATCGTACGAGATGATCCAATGGACCGACCTTCCGTCGAGAGTCCCCCTCCTTCCTTAGAGCTTAAGGATTTGCCCGCGCATTTGGAGTATGCGTTTTTGGACGAGGAGAGGAAGTTGCCGGTTATTATTGCATCTGCTTTGACGAAGGTCGAGAGAGAGAGAGAGAGATTGTTGAGGGTGCTGAGAGAGCCCAAGGAGGCCATTGCATGGAAGATTATCGACATCAAGGGTATCAACCCTTCGTTCTGTACTCATAAAATCCTCATGGAGGATAATTTTAGGATTGTCGTTCAGCCGCAGCGGCGGCTTAATCCGAAGATGCAGGAGGTCGTGAAAAAGGAGATCATAAAACTCTTTGATGTGGGGATCATTTTCCCCATTTCTGATAGTTCGTGGGTTAGTCCAGTCCAAGTGGTTCCTAAAAAGGGTGGCATGACTGTCGTCACCAGTGAGAGGAACGAGCTCATTCCCACTAGGACTGTGACCGGTTGAAGAGTCTGCATTGCTTACTGCAGACTAAATGATGCCACGAGGAAAGACCACTTTCCTTTACCTTTCATTGATCAGATGCTGGAGCATTTGGCAGGTCAGCAGTATTACTGCTTCTTGGATGGTTTCTTCGGGTACTTTCTGATTCCGATTGCTCCCGATGACCAGGAGAAAACCACGTTTAATTGCCCATACGGAACGTTTTCCTCTAGACGTATGTCGTTAGGACTGTGTAACGCTCCAACCACATTTCAGAGGTGCACGGTGGCTATTTTTCATGACATGATCGAGGACTCCATGGAGGTGTTCGTGGACGATTTTTCTGTGTTTGGGAGTTCTTATGATCAGTGTCTCTCCAACCTTGAGAGGATGTTGGCCCGATGCGTTGACACCAACCTAGTCCTTAACTGGGAGAAGTGTCACTTAATGGTACGCGAAGGCATTGTTTTGGGGCATCGTATATCGAGTGCGGGGATAGAGGTCGCCCGAGCGATGGTCGAGACCATTTCTAATCTTCCCCCGTCCACTTCTGTGAGATCCATCTGGAGTTTCTTGGGTCACGCTGGGTTCTACCGTTGGTTCATTAAATATTTTTCTAAGATCGCGAGACCCATGACCAAACTTCTGGAGAAGGATGCCCCGTTTGTGTTTTCTGAGCAGTGTATCCAGGCGTTTGATCTTTTAAAAGAAAAACTCGTTAACGCCCCGATCATGATTGCTCCCGATTGGTCGCTTCCCTTTAAGTTGATGTGTGATGCGAGCGACTTTGCAGTCGGAGCGGTTCTTGGACAGCGGAAGGATAAACACTTCCATTCGATTTACTATGCTAACCGGACCCTGAATGGTGCACAAGAGAGTTACACCACCACCGAGAAAGAGCTTTTAGCTGTGGTGTTTGCATTCGATAAATTCAGGTCATATCTTGTTCTGTCCAAGACGATTGTGTACACGGATCATTCTGCTATTCGTTATCTCTTCAGCAAACAGAACGCTAAGCCACGTCTTATCCGATGGATCCTGTTGCTTCAAGAGTTTGATATTGAGATCCATGATAAAAAAGGGGACCGAGAATGTGGCGGCTGATCATCTTCCGCGTCTTGAGGGAGCTGAGTTAGGAGAGCCAGGGGTCAGGATTAATGACCACTTTCCGACAGAGAGTCTCATGTTTGTTTCAGCTCAGGATGAGGGTTTTCCATGGTTCGCCTACTTCGTGAACTATCTTGCGGACGGGTACTACCCGAAGATGTCTTGTGCTCAAATTTTAACTTTTACCAAAAAATAATGATGTCATAACAGTAAATCGAATGAGCAATTAGTTTAAAGTGACATAAGAGATCAAAATCATGTTCAAAAATAAAATTCATTTTAAGTCAATTGGAAAGATCTCAATTGTGGGATCAGACTATTTAAAGCAACGATCACACCACTTCATGGTCAGTGTTATTATGACTCAAGATAGGTTGACAGCAGGTATACTTAGCATAATGGTCATTGCTTTTGGTGATACATTTAGGGTTCAATTAGTGCCTAAAATAGGAATGGTTATCACTATAGCTTCAGGTTGCCTCTAATATCTTCTCAAAGCGTATTTAGCTTTCTCCAAATCACCCCGAATTGACTCTGACCCCCTGATGCCTTGGTCAAAATTTATTTTTGTATACTAGAGCAGTTATTTATTTATATTTTGTCTTTGATAACAGACTGTAAGGCTGAATGTTGGACTTACATGCCATCCGGACTTACATGCCTTACATTCAAGGTGTTTAGGACTTACTTGTATGCCCCACCCTTGTAGTTCTCTTAGTGCCCCTTAAGTCATGAAATCAGGTAACTTATAATATATATATATATATATATATATATATATTATACTTTTTAATCTTTTTCTCTCTCTTTTCTTTTGAGAGGTTTTCCATATATCAATAGTATATATCTGCTCAATTACTTAGTAAATTTTTGTAGATCAGAAACACCAACGGGCTCGTGTATGATTGGATAATGACCTTTCTGCCTATCATCCGGAGAGATGTGCTAGAGAACATACCTTATTTTTCAATGTTTCACCACATCATACTTCAGCCAGTTTAAGTGTATATCACATATTGCAACTACAGACCATGGAAAGCTGCCATACTTTGCCAATGACTATAATTTAAGGCTTTTGAACTTACAATCCATGGGTTAGTTATCTTAAACAGTTTTCTATCATTTCCCAAATTTAGGTTGGATTCAATTTCCCACAAATCAGTTTCTTGCTCCTTTGAAGCTGGGAACTTGGATAATATTATCATTTCTCTTATTTGTTGTCACCAAAAACAGTGTTTCTTAATCAAAAACTTTTACCATTTAAAACCAATTTTCCTTTTGAAAATTCAATTGAATATCAGTGATTTTAAAGATGGTGTTGTCATTTAAGCATTTGAAATTAAGCACACACTCTCACAGAATCAAAATACAAACTTTTAGATAGCATTAGAAACAACAAAAGTATCACTTAAGTCTGTCGAGCATGCTCAGAACTTCATCGAGCAACCTTAGGAGTGAGTCAATTTAATGATTTTGCTCGAGAGACTTAACTTTGTGCTCGAGCAGTAATTTGCAACGAATAAGCAAGTTATCCTGAACACATGTACATGCTCGACCACTGGTAACAACATTCATGCTCGTGTTAGAGAAAATCCCCAAGTATGGATAGTTTGTGCTCGAAGAGCATTAAACACCCATCTATCACAGAAGCATGCTCAAAACACTTGTGGAAGTTTTTCAAGACTGCATTCCATGCTCGAGCAGTTGAGCAATGTCATCTGTGCTTGAATGACTTAGAATATTCTTTCAGAAGCCTATTCTTTTGCTCGAAGAGCAATAAGCACAGAATCATGCTCGAAGTACTTAGAATCATAAAAATTCATCATGCAAGCACAGATCAAAGTATCAACAGCTGTAATTATCAAAGTTAACAGAAATTCCACATAAGAACAGTCACAAACATGATTCATGCAATTTTGAGTAATCATTCAAGCATAGCAATGTTATCATGCAAACATTCAAAGTGAGCAACATAGATCATCAGTAAGCACCTCACTTAAGCACACATCCTAAATTAGACCTCATCAGCATTAATCATTCCTAGGCATTTTAACAGAAAGTGAAACCTGGTTTTATCTAATGGTTTGGTGAACAAATCAACCAAATTATCAGATGTGTCTTCCCTTTTCATTTCTATTAGCCCTTTTTCCTGACAATCCCTAATGAAATGATGTCTAATTTCAATGTGCTTAGTCTTAGAATGTTGGACTGGATTCTTAACAATAAACATAGCAGCAGTATTATCAATTACGATAGGAGTAAGTAAGAAATTCAGACTATTGTCCAGCAGTTGATTTTGAATCCACAGAACCTGTGCACAGCAAGCAGATGCAGCAATTTATTCAGCCTAAGCCTTTGAGATAGATACTGTAGTCTGTTTCTTGCATTTCCATGACACCAACCTGTTCCCAAAAAACTGGCAGCATCCTGAGGTTGATTTCCTACTCATGTTGCAACCATCATAGTCACTGTCAGTGTAAGCCATCAATTCAAAAGAAGGGTTCTTTGGATACCAAATTCCCAAATCTGGTTTTCCTTTCCAGTATCTGAAAATCCTCTTGACTGCTAGCATGTGTGAAACCTTGGGGTTAGCTTGAAATCTTGCACAGACACACACAACAAACATAATATCTGGCCTAGATGCTGTAAGATACATCAGTGATCCTATCTTGGCCCTATACTCATGCTGGTCCACTGGCTCCCCTTGTTCATCAGGTAACATTTTCTCATGTCTATCCGTTGGTGTGGACACTGTCTTAAAGTCTTGGCAATTGAATTTGTTAAGAATCTCTTTACATATTTGGATTGATTTATGAAGATTCCCACAGCTTTCTGTTGCACTTGAAGTCCAAGGAAGAAATTCATTTCTCCCATTAAGCTCATCTTGTATTTGGACTTCATTACTTGCTCAAACTCTTTGCACATCTGTTCATTTGTTGAGCCAAAGATAATGTCATCCACATACACTTGCAGCAGCAGCAGGTCTTTGTTCCTTCTTTTGTAGAAAAGAGTCTTGTCAATTGCTCCTCTATAGAAACCAATCTCCAACAAATGATTTGACAGCTCATCATACCAAGCTCTTGGTGCTTGATGTAATCCATACAGTGCCTTGCTGAGCTTGTAAACTTTGTTGGGGTGCATAGGATCTTCAAATCCAGGAGGTTGTGTGACATAAACTTCTTCATCAATTTTCCCATTCAAGAATGCAGACTTTACATCCAGTTGATAGACTTTTATATTCATGGATGCTGCATAAGCCAGAAAGATTCTTATTGCTTCTAGTCTTGCAACTGGAGCAAAAATTTCTTCAAAGTCCACTCCTTCTTCTTGTAAGCATCCTAGAGCTACCAGTCTTGCTTTGTTCTTGATGACTATTCCTCTTTCATCCTTCTTATTCCTAAAAACCCACTTGGTGCCAATAGCATACTTGCCTCTGGGCTTGTCAACCAAATCCCAGACACGTAAGTCTCTGAATAGGGCTAATTTTTCCTACATAGCTTCTACCCAGCTGTTGTCTTTCAAAGCTTGCTTGATATTCTTTGGTTCAACTTGGGATAAGAAGCAGGCATATAGGCAAATATCTGCCTTCTTAGAAGAACTTCTAGTCACTCTCTCATACAAGTCTTCTATAATGTTTTCTACTGGATGATTTCTTTCAACAGAAGTGGTTTGTACAACTTGTTGTGCAGATACTTCTGTATCAGGATTTGTCATGTTTAACACAGCAGGATTATCTTCAATTCTCATTTGGGTTTCTTCATTAGCTTGAGCTTGATTTATTTCTGATGAAGATGCTTCATTTGACCCAAATTGCAGAGAGTCAAACAAAGACTGGAACCTTTCTTCGAATTGGTTTGTCTTGTCAGTCTGATCAGGTTCCTAATTTTGGATTGGTTCACTCTCTACTTCACTTGGCCCTTCATTGGAAACTTCCACTGCATCATCTTGTCCATTTTTGCCATATTCAGTAGCTTGAAGGTTGTCCAGATCAACTTGTCTTTGCTTTTCTTTATCTTCAAAGCTGGTTCTGTATATGCTATCATCCATATCTTCACTGTAGATTTTGAATGATTTGATCATCTTTTCCAAGTCAAATAGCCACTTGGGTCCTTCAACATTGTTGAAATGGTTTTCATTGAAAATTATATCAGAAGATTCAACCACCACCATGTGCTCCTTCACATAAACTCTGTAAGCCTTTGAATGAGATGAATAGCCAACAAAGAAGCATTCCAGAGATTTGGACTGGAATATGTTCAAATAGTTGTAACGTCCAACTTTTTGTTAAATAATGAATGACGGAAAGTTTTGTTATTTAACTGTGTGTCGTTAAGTTAGTCTTGTGTTAAGTGTTTGGGAGTAGGATTTGGGAATGGATGGTGGGACCCGTGAAACCCCCTCTTTATAAGCCCAACCACTTCTTCTTTTCCTTTCTTTTTCTCATCCAAACACACAAACACACACACTCAAGAAACACACACATACACTCTCTCTAGCACTCGAATTTAAAATCCAAGCCAAAGAAGGGTGGAATCTCGTGTTTTACATCGTCAAGCAACAAGAATCACATCCAGATCCTCGAGTTGTCAAGATCTGAACTCGAACCCGCAAGAAAAAGGTGGGTTTTAGTTTAAAATGGTTAAGTTTTGTGATTAGAATCGGCATGCAAACAGTTATAATGATAGATCGGGTGGTGAAATGTAAGAAAAATATAAACTTGGTAAGTTATAACCTCTCGGGTGCACATTATGATAAAAAGGTGGTGTTTGGACTTTGAGAGATGGGTTCAGGATCAAGTGCATGGGGTCAGAATGTGTCAAAATTTGGGAAAGAGTAAAAATCAGGTCCTGAGGAAGAGCTACGAAGTAAAATGGCTTAAAAATGGTAAAAGAGAAGAAAGGCAGGCATTTCACTTCGCTCAGCCATGAGAAGGGAAACAGGCATTTCACTTCGCTCAGCCATGAGAAGCGAAACAGGCATTTCGCTTCGCTTAGCCATGCGAAGCGAAACATTTTCTTGCGAAGCGAAACGCTTCCATGCGAAGCGAAACGGTTTCATTCAAAGCGAAACAGCTCAACCCCAGCCAGGGGCGCTGCCCCTTGGACCCTGCTAGGGGCTGCCACCTTTAGACCCCGCTACCAGGGGCGCTGCCCCTGGACCCCCGTTAGTTGAGGGTTTCATAAATTTAGATGTAGGAAGTCGTGGTAATAGATAATTGACACGCGTAATGTATTAAACAGTTAGCCGTGAACAACTAAAGAAGGGAATTACTATTAACGGCGAGAGAAATCGACTCCAGGTGAGTTCTAGCCCCATTTCTCTTTGAAATGTTTTCGGGTCTGCTTGCATACTCCTATGTGTTAGTTAATACATTTACTTAATTGTTAAGTGTATGATACGTGTATGACTATGTATTGAACGTTATTGCTATATAATGATAGTATGAATGAGCATGTATATATATAGATATTAATATATACATGAGACAGGTAAAATATGCACATATGATAAAAGTATGGTTATTCGAGGTACCAGACCCTTATAATATCTGTGATGTTAGGAACCAGACCCTTACAATATCTGTGATGTTAGGGACCAGACCCTTACAATATCTGTGATGATAGGGACCAGACCCTTACAATATTCTGTGATGTTTAATATAGAATAGCTTATGGTATACCATAGGGTTTTATGAAAGAAAGTATGTAAGTACGTATGCATGTATATAAAGTATGTGTGAAAGAAGTAATAGCAAAGTAATGTATGAATATGTATCTTCGGACGCGTATGAGTAAGGGTAAGAATGTATTGTATGTTCAATTGATTAACTAGAACTCACTCAGCATAGCTGACTTTTTAGTATGCGCGCAGGCAGATAGGTTGAGGCAGCTGGCTTGAGGAGGGACACATGGCACGAGCTAAAGAAACTGGCATCCATGGAGAAGTGTCAAGACTATTTTATGTTATGTTATGAAAAGACAGTTTGTATGTTAAGACATGAATGAATGTTTGTAATGTGATGTTTGAAGTTTTAAATTATTCCGCGAAAGTTTAAATTAACTCTGATTTTAGAACTGTGTTTATGAATAAAACCAACACCAAAGTAGGGTTACCAGGAGCGGGGCCTCATAATAGTCATTTGTGTTCAGGAGTGAGCATCTGCATCCAAAAGGCTTTAAGAACTTCACATAAGGCTTTCTTTTAAAGATAACCTCATATGGAGTCTTATTTTGACCCTTGTTTAAGAGAACCCTGTTCTGCACATAACATGCAGTGTTGATTGCTTCTGCCCAGAAGGTGACTGGAAGATTTGCATTAGCAATCATGGTCATTGCAGCTTCAATTAATGTTCTGTTCCTTCTTTCTGCAACACCATTTTGTTCAGGGGTTCTGGGAACACTGAATTGTTGAAAGACACCCTTAGAAGTACATAATTCCTCCATGATTCCATTTCTGAACTCTGTCCCATTATCACTTCTAATGACCTTCACCTTTCTTTCAAGTTGATTTTCCATTTTTAGCAAATTCATTTTGATCAACTCTGCAGTTTCATCTTTGCTTCCCATAAAGTATACCCAAGTAAACCTTGAATAGTCATCGGTTATCACCAAGCAGTATCTTTTCTTCCCAATACTTGGAACACTTACAGGACCAAACAGATCCATGTGTAGCAGTTCCAAGACCTCATCAATAGTATTTATCATTTTGCTTTTATGTGAGGATTTATGTTGTTTCCCTTTCAGGCAGGATGTGCATTTTTCTTCCAATTTGAACTCTCTTGTTGGAAGGCCAACAACATGTTCACCTTTTACAAGTTTATTCATGTTCTTTAAGTTCACATGACACATCTTCCTATGCCATAGCTTAGTTTCATTCTCAGTTTCTTTTGAAACAAAGCATGAGCCACCTCTTGAAGTTGCATTGTTCATTCTTACTTCATAAAGGTTGCCATTTCTTGGAGCCAATATCATAATCATATCAGTTGGAATCACGAATTCAGGCTTCAATATCAGGCTGTGTTCATCATTGAAAGCCACTTTATATCCTTTGTCACAGACTTGAGAAATGCTTAGCAAGTTGTACTAAAGTCCTTCAACATGCGGCACATTCTCAAATGATACTTTGCCATTTGTGAGTGTTCCTCTTCCTACAATCTTCCCTCCATTTTCATCACTCCCAAAGGCAACTGGCCCTTCATATTTCTTTTCATAGTTGATTAAAACATTCTTGTCACAAGTCATGTGCCTGGAACATCCACTGTCCATATACCATGAGTCATTCTTGTTCAAGGACTGTTCCTGCATATACATACAAACAATCAGTTTGAATCTGATTTACAAACTTCAGCAGTTTGTAATTCAGTGTCAATTAAAGATTCATCAGGAGTTGGAAGTGGAACTGGAGGTGGGTCTTCATACACAATTTCACAATCTTCATCTGTGTCAGAATCTGACCCATTCTTCATTGCTTGTTATTTGATTATTTCTTCTATCTGTTCAATCACACATTTTTTCTTTTCAGTACCCTCCACCTTTGTCTTCCATTGGAATCCTCTTGCTTCAAACCCCTGTTTCAACAGAAACTTCTCATCACCATTAAGAACTCCAGGTCTAAATTTTCCCTTTTCTTTATCAGTTGACCTTTTGTTCTTCTCAGCTATACTTGGCTCTTTCTCATTTTCCTTAATTTTTAGAATAGCCTTGAGTCTCTTTTTGTGACATTTGAGCCAAAACAAGGTACACCTCAGTACGTATTTACGGATTAAGCAAATAAACGCCTTTTGCGTAACAAACGAACGAGTAACCGAACGGGTCGGGTTATGACCCAGATATCTCGGGGGGGCCATCTATAAGTGATATATGATCTATACAAGCTAAAATATTAGAAATACGGTCTTAGTTTGATAGCAAACAAGTTAAACGAAAATATGATCGTTTAACTACCCGCTATAGATTTAAACGCAAAAGATAGTTACAAACCAAGCTTGGTTATTCATTTTGGTTTATAAAAGTTGAGGTCCAAGCAGCTGCAAGCTGAATTTCCAGAAATCCATCAAACCCTAAGGTAAAGAGCTTAAATAAGTAGCTTTTGTGCTTGTTTAACCTTGATTAATACCATAAAAACATGTCATGATTACTAAAAAATCATTCCTAACCATGTAAAAATCCTAAAAATGGTCCATAAACATTTTTTGATCATACACATGGTAAGGAACCTATTTTGATAGTTTTTTTTGGCCATAAACACGGATTAAAGGGTTGAAACGGCATTTTTACGGTTCAAAAGTTCGTTTTTGTGCACTAGCCAAAACCCTAAGTTAAGGGCTGTTATGTTGATGAAAAATTGTTTGGTTTGTGATATAGGACTTGTACCTATCTTGCTTAGAAGCACATGAACCTGAAAACTTGATTAGAAAGTCGGAAACGAGTCAAACCCGCTAAGGTAATGCCGAAACACTCGCTTACGGCCTGTTTAGGTTAAGGTTCTGATGTGCATATTGTTAGGACTTAATATTTTTCAGGGACATCAGGGACCATGTCATTTAGTCCCTGATCAAATTTGGTAATTTTTCGACCATCCGAGAATATTTGGCGAATTTATTACCGAATTGGGACGTTTATTTGGGAAAAATAGCTAAAATACTTCAAAAATTATGAATTTTTTCTGAGAACTCATATTTGATGTATTTTGATCACATATGAATTTTAGGATCATTTCGAGAATTTTAAAGGTATTTTGCTTATATGCGTTCGTGTGAATTTTTATAGCCGAATTTGGGCCGAAAAGAATATTGCACGAGCTTTTTACATTCAGGAATTGATACATGTTGATTTGGAAAATGATTTGAGCCTTCAAGAATTTTTGTGGAATTTTTGAAAATTGTTTGGGGTAAACGGACGATTTTCAGGCGAAACATAACTTATAAAATGAATTTTTATAAATTAATAAATCGGTAAATAAATTCCAGAAATGTTTTTATAAAAATCTACATATTTTAATTGATAAGTGGTTAAATTTTCATAATTTAATGATTAACGGTTAATTAATTATGCTAATCTGAATATTAAACAAATTCAGTTTTTATATAAACCTGCAAGTTTGCGACTTGCGAATTTGCGGGAATATCAAAACACCAAGAGTGATCAAAAATCATATTTTTGGACTAATTATGTAAAAACGAACTTTTCTATGAGAAACCTGGACAATTCGGGTGGATTGTGCGCGTTTCTTCTTAAATCAAACTGAATAAACGGAAACGGGCCCCGTGGCTAATCCGGGACCCCAGTATGTGATCTTTCTTTATAACTTAATCATTTTGTTAACCAATACATTTACCCAAGCTTATTTTCCCATAACTGTTTTTTGAACGCGTAAACGAACACCTTGGCCCAGCTGGGAAAACGGGAATCTGAGCCAAGTTCGGTTTTAAGTACTAGACATTGAACAACATCACAACCTAAGCCTATTGCCACTTTCTGGGCATTCCAGATATACCCAGATTAGTTATACAGCCCAGTTTAGTATTGAGATTATAATAATATTAAAATATTAATATTATTATAATATTGATTATAGGAACTACTGATAGCGGAGTGAACAAATCACGAGCTGATACAGTACTTAATATCTACCAAACCGTGAGTTTCATGACCCCACTTTTAAACTGTTTTACGAACTTTTGGGGCGAAAAGCATGTTTGATTACATATACATACCTGAAACATGTATTGATGTGAATTATCTAGGTGCTAACACACGAAAGTCCCCACGATCACAGTGATTAACTTCGAGCCGGTGGCTTGTGAATAGTACTATTGGTTTGACAAACCCAAACGGAATCGGCCTGGTTGCCGTGTCACATATCGCCGTTTGCACATGACAATATTTATACAAACAGGCTATGTAGCGTTAGACATAGCTACCGGGGCATGTTATGGGCGGAAAAGGGCCACAGTGGTTGATGGAGCGTGGGAAATGGATGCACGCAGCACATACAGTCAAGGCTTCACTGTAGCTTAGCATAATTACATCATTTACATACATACTTATTTCATGATTACAAGTGTTGACTTGTGAATACACATTAATGTTTTCTTGAAACTCACAAACTCTAGTAGTTGACCCGTTTTAAACTGCTTTTCAGGTATACCTAAATTGGAATGATTTGGTGATCTGTTACTTGCCTGAGGTGTGTGGTTGATGCTATGTGAATAGAAGCAAGGGCGTTAGTAGTAAGAATGTATAGTTAACGAACTAGTTTTGTTTGTATCGCCTAGACTGTAAAACAATGATAGAACAAAGAAATGTAATATATTGTAAATTAGTTTGTAATGTTTCTTTATAAACAATGTTGTTGATACCAGAGGTGTCTGTTACATTCCGGTTTTACGCTTCCGCATTGTGCTAGTCGGGGTGTGACACTTTTCAAGAATCTTCTTTTGTTCCATAGAACCAGATGGTTTTCTGTTTCCACTCAAGTAATTCTGATACATCTCTTTGTAACTCTTCATGTCAAATCCACTCACTACATCAGGAATCTCAAAAATGTCCTCCATGATCCAACAAGAATCAGTGTGATGTCCATATGCATCACATTTCTTGCACCACACCTTGGCATAACTTCCCATATCTTCAAGCAGTTGCTTATCTTTGATTTTGTCACTTGGCTTGGGAAAGTCAAAACCTAATGAGGTCTTTGGACACAAGGTGTTTGAGAAATCCTTCTTAATTGGTTCACTGATGTCAATTGTTTGTGGATATTTTTCTTTCACAAACACAATTTTCTTCAGCTTTGATGGAATTCTTGATGAGCTACTTTTTTCTTCTCTTGAGTATCTTCTTGTTGGCACATAATCAACATCCCCAATATCAAATAATTCATGATTAGAGAAAACTGGGTAAATTGGTGGATGTGACTGATCATAAGTGGATTTCACAATCTCCTCTGTTCTCTTCCTGATCTCAGTTTGTGGTCTTGCACAGATGTCAAATACCACATGCTCTCTTTTTATTTTCTCATAGTGCCTTTTCAACTTTGGAGTCATTGGTGGTAGAAGAGGAATCTTATCACTTTTCTATTTGTTTGTTCTTTTCTTCTTCTTCCCTTTTGATGACTTAGAGCTCCCACAGCTACAATTACTTTCTTCACTGGAGTACTCACTCCACTTCTTCTTCTCACCTTCAATTCTTTCAGTTTTCTCATTCTCTTGCTTCTCACATTGCTTGATAGTAAATTCTCCATCTTTGTCCACCACTACATCAGCATACTGTTTCACAAACTCAGTCTTATCATCAAAGACATTCTTGAACTGTTTAAGATACTCACTTTTATTTTCCTTGTCTACCTTTAGTGGGTAGCTGTCACAAAAAGGTGGTGGCACCTCTTTATACTTTTCTTCTTCAAACATTTTGTCCACATAACCCACAAGGTTTCCAGTAGAAATGAGGTTCTTCAAGAAGTCCATCTGTATCAACAATTTAACATTCTTCAGTTTTTCTTTAGCATACATCTTCTTTAACCCTTCAATTTCAATTGTCATTCTAGATTGTGTTTGCTATGCTATCATGCAATCATCTTCCAACCCCTTGATTTGAGTTTCATAGGTTGCTTCAATTTCTTCATACACATTCAAGAACACTTCCTTTCTTCTACACTCAGGTTTCCACTTCCCAATCTCCTGATTTAATTCATCAATTGTAATAAGTAGATCAGAAATTAAGATATTAGATTGTACCTGAGAGTTTGAAGAATCTGCTTGATCATGCACTTTTTGCCATGAATGCAACATTTTCCCTTTTCCATCTCAACTGCATGATTACTCCAGTCAAATTCCTAATCCTGTGGTACCCTTGTAACAGCTACATTTCCCTGATCTCTTTGCTGGTTACCAATGTTTTGATTTGGTCTATTTTGGTTTGGGTGAACTTGCATCTGATTGTTTCTTTGTGGTTGAAATGTTTGTTGTTGGGTTTTATTCAGATTTTGATAGGGATTTTGGTTGGGCATTTGATTCCTTTGCTGCTGAAAGTTTTGGTTCTGATTCTGATAGAACTGATTTTGGTTAACTTGATTGCCAGACTGCCTTGGCATGTTGCATTCCCTTGCAAAGTGTCCCAGTTGTTGACAGTTATAACAGATGGCTTTGGATTTGTCAAATCCAATCCTTTCATTGGGTCCATTGAAACTGGTTCTGCCAGTTCTGTTATACAACCTTTTGCTTCTTACTGCCAACATAGTCGCTTGCCATTTGATGTCCATATCTTCTAAAACATCAGCATCTATCTGTTCTAAGTCTTCTTGCATGATGCTTGTGTTTATCAGATTCTTGGCCACAAAGGCATGGTATGACTTGGTGAACATTGAGAATAATGCCTGGTAATCTGTTCCTTGAGTTGGATTATGTTGTGCCAAAGTAGGCTGCGCATTTCCTGTAGATTGATTGTCATCTTCAATCAGCTGCACATTGAATCTTGACTGACTGTTGCAAGATGCGTTTGGTTATGATGGTTCCTCAATGATAGGCTGTTGATTCTTGATCGAGAGATTGCCCATGGGTGCCACAAGAGCATTGTTCATTTGAAAGCTTGGCTTGTCCTCTCGAATCATATGGTTTTCAATCATTTCAAGTTCAGCAGCCTTGAGGAAGGCTATCACATCATCTAACTTGAAGTTAGGAAAGCTGGTCTTCTCTTTGATGAACTTGCTGGTAGTGTACCACTCACCAGACAAAGATGATAGAAGTTTCTTGTTCAGGTCAAAATCAGATATCTGAAGGTCTGTTGTTATAATTTCATTCACAATTATCATAAACCTTTGCAAAACTTACTTCAGCCTTTCTCCTTCCTTGAACTTGAATCTGTCAAGCTACTGTTTCAATCTGTCTTTCTTGATATCTCTTAATTCTGTATTACCCTCAAACATTTCAATGACTGCATCATACATGTCCTTTGCAGTCTTGTGATGATTTACGGTTGTCAGAATCTCCCAAGAAAGCCCTAATTTCAGTATAGACAGAGCTTTATCATCCCTCTTCTTCATATTCAGTTCAACAGTTGCGTTGTTGTTTGGAGCTGTTGAAGGAACGTAATTTCCCTCAATGATAGACATCCACAGCTCTGGGTCATTGTAGTTCACAGCTGCTTCAAACAGTACTTTCCATTTTATGAAGTTTTCTTGTCCGAGTAGCCTTGGAATCTTGTTTGTTGATACTTCTTGGTCTTACATTTCAGTAGATCTGGTGTTTGCAGTAGTGAAAACAGAGTAAAGCTTCAAGCTTTTTTCACAACCTTCTGTCCCGTGGCCTTCAGCGAGCTTACTCAAGCTCTGATACCACTTGTCAGGACCGTGAATCGGGTGAAACCACTAAAGCTTGACAAGAACACACCGACTCTGCTAAACCAAAGGCCTATTGAATATCCCGGCGGAATCAGGATATCCAACAAGTGGGAACGAAGGAGTGAAAGTATAACAGACACGAAACATTAATGCATGATCAGTAAGAACGATTTCAAGAAAAAGATTCACTGCATTTAATATATCATTTAATACAACAGTGAAGGAATGTATAGGGTTTCGTGTATGACGGCGGCGGCGATTGTACGAGAAAACAAAGAGAATATTCTTTTTAATGTTTTTCGTATTCAGTGAGTGCCAGCCTGTATTCTGTCTGGAAATCCGTCTCCTAAAAGGTATCCTAGGACGTCTATTTATTGACCCTGACATTCCTTTTAGAAGTTTCTAATCATTACATAATGAAATACAAAATAATACAAGTGTTGAGTCCTCGAGCAAGATAACAGTCTTGCTCGAGCAAGCTCACATTGCTAAGTATGGTCGATGAGTGTCCTCGAGCATACTTTACTTAGAATATATTCTCTTTCGGAGAATATATTATCTTCCAGTAAGCTTCGTTCTTCTTGACTTGTCCATGCTTTGCTCGAACTAGTCCATCGAGCAAGCTCATTCTTCTTGATATCTTTAGTTAATACTTATTCAGAAATCTTTAGAATACTCGGATGTAAGTCTTGCTCGGGAACTGAACTGTGCTCGAAGTCCTTGCTTTGATCACGTGACATCTTCTTATTGCATCCATGCTTGTCCCCATGTGTTCGATCACCCTATGCTTGTAACACTTGGTTAAAACTTGCATAATCAAGCTGTTTGCTCGATTGGCAATCCATGCTCGATAGAAGAATACTCTTGCTCGGTGAAGTGTAGCTTGCTTGAAGCCTTAACACTTAGAAGAATTAACCATTTAAGGTTCAAAATACCTTGCTCGAAGTAGTAAAATTATGCTCGATCGTCTAGGCTTGCTCGAAGTCCATACTTAGCCGTTTTCTGAGGAGGTTGAGAAGTTTCCAATCTTTCTTATCAAAAATCCGACCCAACAGTGCTTAGCTATGAAGAGGTAGATGACGGAACCAAATTCTGCTGTACAACAGAATGGAAAAATTGCATACATCTCTTACAACAGACATAATGATACAATATCATTGAGAAATGCATCCGGAGGAACCATTGCTGTGATTGAACAAGATGAAGATCTAAACTTCATTCATATCCAAGACTTAAAAGATATAATAAATGCAAAGTTTCCTTTTGATTCCCTTGATGCAGTGGAGCTGGACATGATAAAGCAAAAGGCCGCTTTTGTTAAACTAAAGAAAGATAAAGAAATGGAAAGAAGCCAGAGGAGGAGATAGAAGAAAATGGAGCATAATGACTATTATTTATTTTGTTCTATCTTTGAACTTTGCTTTATGATTTATAATAAAATTTGAATGTGTAATGCCCAAGAGGCAGAATTCCGTTATGTAATGACATGACATGTTCTCAAATTATTTATCTTTAATATTGATACATGTGTAACTCTGTGCAGGTGTGTTTTGGTGCATCTGAACTTGTTCCAATCTAGGGGGAGATTGTTGAGTCAGATTTTCGATAAGGAAGATTAGAATCTTCTCAACCTCCTTAGGAAACTGCTAAGTATGGACTTCGAGCAAGCCTAGACTATTGGACATGGTTTTACTACTTCGAGCAAGGTCTTCAGAACCATTTCTGGTTGATTCTTCTAAGTGTTAAAGCTTCGAGCAAGCTACACTTCAACGAGCAAGAGGGTTGTTCTATCAAGTATGGATTGCCAATCGAGCAAACAACTTGATCATTTAACTTTTAACCAAGTGTTACGAGCATAGGATGTCCGAGCACATGGTGACGAGCATGGATGCAATAAGAAGATGTCATATGCTCGAAGCGTGGACTACGAGCATGATTCAATCTCTCGAAAAAGATTTACATCCGAGCATGCTAAAGATTGCTGAAAAAGACCAGATTGAAGGCATCAAGAAGAATGAGCTTGCTCGATGGACTAGTTCGAGCAAAGCAAGGATTAGTCAAGAAGAATGAAGTCTGCTAGAGGAAAATATTTTCTCCGAAAATATTCTAAGTAAAGCATACCCTGCACACTGAAGTGTGCTCGAGCAAGATATCATGCTCTAAGACACTCAACACTTGTATTGATGTGTTGTAAAACACACGCATTTTCCGCACCATTTATCTACATTATTATATTATATTTTATGTATTTTAACTTGTTTTATATAGGTTTTACTAGTTTTAACTAACTTTTATATTATGGATGAAAGAAAGAAAGAAACACGGACTTTTCGAGGAGCTTACGGGTCTTTTACGCATATGATTTGAAGACGAAGCTCAAAGCCCGGCCCGATTACATGTTATACAAGCCCAAGCTACATTATATTATAATATATAAAAAAAATAAACCCTAAGGTGGGCAGCCTGGTTCCGATCGTTGAAGGCAGCAAGGGAAGAAAGAAGAAAAAGTTTTGTGGTGGCTAGGTCTTGAGCTTGTGGCGGCTAGGGAAGGATGAAGGAGTCAAGGACAAGCCTCGGGATCATTCATCATCAGTTTTTACAGCCAAGAGCAGTCCGGAATCATCCATATCCTTTCATCTATTTCATTGTTCATACACTTTGATTTTCTTGTTCAATTGATTACTAGTTTTGCAGTTGATTGAAAGATTGAATTGTTTATGAGTAGAATTGATTGTTGAATGATTATTATGATGATTGATATGAAGTATTTAATGTTTTTATTGATGAATAGCTGCTGTCCAAATAATATGTTAGGCTAATCTTGTCGGTTCTACCTATGAATGATGATAATTGCTAGTATTTGATGAGTTTTATTGATTGTTTGATTAATAGACCTTAATTATTATTGTAAAGTTTGATTTAGACATGAAATAGGTTGTGTTTAAGGGCTGGAAATTTTGGTCATTCATAGCTTAAACCCCTTGTGTCGGTTAATTAGTTTCGTGTTGATTGATCGGTGCATTGTTTGATTCTAGACTTTGTGTTTAGGGTTTGTTTGCGGTAGGAACAACCGTAGGGTTTTGTTGCATGAATTTGAGGTTAAAGTATAGCGGTTAGGCACCTTCTTTGAGACTTAGAGGTGATAAGAAGATAGGGTTGTCTCGTTGCCTTTGCATGCTAGAATAAGAGTTGCGCGAGAGCGAGTTCGTTTCTTGTCAGGTTTAGGTGTTTTGAGCGACTAGTTGATCTAGTTTGGTTTAAGTTAAATTGTTCCTCTATCCTTGGTTGTTTAGTATTCAATATAATTAGGGTCGAGTGTTGGTGAGACCGAGAGGTGAGTCGGCATTAGCTTGTTAGGCCTACAGTTTGATTCAAACCTAGGTAGACGTTTTTCTCCATTTGAAGTCAACATAGTTAGTCTGTCGTTAAGTTTTCTATTTTTGGTAACTTTTGTCAGTCAGTCTAGTTAGTCCAGTTAAGTAATCAAAAATCAAAAATCAATTAAATATTATTCTAAGGTAGGTCTTGTCTAGGGTTAGAAATCATTAACGTTCTTACGTGTCTTCGTGTTCGATACTCGGACTTCCTAGGTTTATACTACTTGAAACTGGTACACTTGCCGGTTGTGTGTGGTTTAGGATTTTCATTTTCTATTTAAAGCATAGTTATGAGGGTCATTGTTATAGGGTTATCCGACGCACACCAAGTTTTAGGCGCCGTCGCTGGGGAAACAATTTTAGGCGTTTTGAGAGCGTCTCGAGTTAGGACTTACCTTGTGTGCTACTTGTAATTATTTTTGTTTTGTTTATTTGTTAGGATAGTTTGGCTTCTTTTAGAGATTTCTATAGTTGTATGCGACATACTCTATCTCGTGGACCACCCGACACTAAATCATTTCCCGAACCTGAGAGAGAGTTTCGTGAGAGACGTCGCACCGTTTCACCATCTTCTACTCCATCATCCGTTGGTAGTTTATCCTCTTCTCCTACGTTTTTCGACTTTGACGATAGGGATAGGATCACGGGCGACAATCCACCATCAAGGAGGACAGTTGCAGACCGGGTCCGACCGGCCAATGCTGGCGCGAGATCCAGCATCGCACCACCCGCCATTGGAGTTAACGCGAACTGGCAGATTCCGTCGAACATTCTAAATACCATTTCTCATTCTGCTCAGTTCCACGGGTTACTTCATGAAAACCCGCATCATCATCTCACTCGTATCGCGCGTATCTGCGACACTTTCCATCTTGCCGACGTATCCGAAGACGTCGTGAAACTCCGAGTTTTTCCGTTCTCACTCGTCGATCATGCGAGTTTGTGGCTCAAGTCCCTCCCACAGGGCTCCATAGCTACTTGGGCTGCCATGCAGACCCAATTTCTTGAGAAGTACGATCCTCCGGCTACGGCCGCTCGTGTACGTAATCAGATTCATTCTTTTCAGATGGAGGACATCGAGAGTTTCTACGACGCACGGGAGCGTTTTAAAAATCTTTTAGTGTTATGCCGAACCACGGCTTGCAAGATTGGGCGGTTGTCAAGAAGTTTTATAATGGAGTGACATACGTGACGCATAACATGCTTGACGCAGCGGCGGGAGGAAATTTGCTGACGACGAAGGACCCGGATGAGTGCATCGCTTTGTTTAATGGGTTAGCTATGAGTGGGTACCAGGGACCACCCACCAAGGGTGGTAAGACCGTCGACTCCATATCACGCGGAATGCATTCGGTGGACACGAGCACCGCTCTTACAGCACAGGTCGAGGCGTTGGCGAAGATTGTGAAGGACTTGCAGACGAAGAGCAAGTTGTGCGAGATATGCAGAGGAGGGCATGATACCGTTCAGTGCCTAGTCAGTTCGCAAGAGGAGGCCGTAGACTTTATAGGAAATCCAAACCGAAATCCAAATTCTTTCAATTCTTATAATTCGGGATGGAGAGGCAACCAGAATTCCAACTGGAGGGGCGGTAATCAGTCCGGTTTTCAACACTGTCAGAGTTTATTCCAGGACGCTGGTGAGGGAGCCAGCAGTGGAGAGAAGAAGCCCACTTTGGAGGATATGATGGCGCACCAGACGCAGATGTTGTCACAGCTTATGACGCGAGAGGATTCCCGACATAAAGAGACGCAGGAGAAGTTTCGCGAACACGAACAATTCATGAGGAATCAGGGAGCGTTGATTCAGAGTCTCGAGCAGCAAATGAGAGAGATAGCTAGTAGGTTGAACGAGATGCCGCAGGGTACGCTACCGAATAATACCGAGCAGAACACAAAGGGATTCGCGAAAGCTGTGACGACGAGGAGCGGTGCAGGGGCACGAGATGAGCCCGGGATTCAGCAGAGGTCTAGAGGAGGAGGAGTTGAGGAGCCTGCAGTTGATGACAGAGAGGAGCAGATGGATGAGGAGATTCAGATGGAGTCGCCGGCCCAGGTGCATCAGAGAAGCAGCCCAGGGAGTTCAGTACAGGCCGAGAGACAGCAGCTACCGAGCGAGCCGCCAAGAGTCTACAAACCTAGAGTACCATACCCCGGGAGACTCCGTAGAGATAGAGATGAGGAGCAGAACTCCAAATTCCTTGATCTTTTGAAGCAGCTTCACCTTAATATTCCATTCCTTGAGGCACTAACTCAGATGCCTAAACACGCAAAGTTCCTTAATGATATTCTTTAGAATAAGGAGAAGTTAGCTGAGGTAGCTTCCATCCCTTTGAGTGGTAGCTGTTCTACTGTCATATAGAGGAAGTTACCAGAGAAGATGGCCGATCCAGGGAGTTTCACGATTCCCTGCATCTTGAGTGATGATACGGTGATTCATGCGCTGGCTGATCTTGATGCCAGTATTAATCTCATGCCGTATTACGTGTATCGCAAGCTGGGTTTAGGCGAACGAGGCCTACCAGGATGAGTATCCAGCTTGCTAATCGTTCTGTGAAATACCCTAGAGGGGTGGTCGAGAACATGCTTGTTCGTGTCAACAAGTTCATCTTCCCGGTGGACTTTGTCATTCTGGACATGAACGATGATGATAGTGTACCGCTTATCTTAGGCCGACCATCCTTGCTACTGCGCAGGCATTGATCGACGTATGCGAGGGTAAGCTGATATTGAGATTTGGGGATAAGAACGTCACTTTTGACGTTCGACAGTCACTTAAACCCCCAAGTCTGCTGATGACTCCTTGTACTTTATCGATACCATCATGGAGCATGTTGGGGAGTTTTTTAGTGTGATCTTTGGAGGTTCTGCCTCCGACACTCAGATTCTCGATAGGGACATTCCGGAGATTGAGATGGTTGCCATGACCGATCAGTCAACAGAAGAGGACACCGAGTTACATACCCCTGAGTCTGAAGTGTCAGCTGGGATCGTACGAGATGATCCTATGGACCGACCTTCCGTCGAGAGTCCCCCTCCTTCCTTAGCGCTTAAGGATTTGCCCGCGCATTTGGAGTATGCGTTTTTGGACGAGGAGAGGAAGTTGCCGGTTATTATTGCATCTGCTTTGACGAAGGTCGAGAGAGAGAGAGAGATTGTTGAGGGTACTCATAAAATCCTCATGGAGGATAATTTTAGGATTGTCGTTCAGCCGCAGCGGTGGCTTAATCCGAAGATGCAGGAGGTCGTGAAAAAGGAGATCATCAAAATCCTTGATGCGGGGATCATTTTCCCCATTTTTGATAGTTTGTGGGTTAGTCCAGTCCAAGTGGTTCCTAAAAAGGGCGGCATGACTGTCGTCACCAATGAGAGGAACGAGCTCATTCCCACTAGGACTGTGACCGATTGGAGAGTCTGCATTGATTACTGCAGACTGAATAATGCCACGAGGAAAGACCACTTTCCTTTACCTTTCATTGATTAGATGCCGGAGCATTTGGCAGGTCAGTAGTAATACTGCTTCTTGGATGGTTTCTTCGGGTACTTTCAGATACCGATTGCACCCGATGACCAGGAGAAAACCACGTTTACCTGCCCATACGGAACGTTTTCCTATAGACGTATGCCGTTCGGACTGTGTAACGCTCCACCACATTTCAGAGGTGCATGGTGGCTATTTTTCATGACATGATCGAGAACTCCATGGAGGTGTTCATGGATAATTTTTCTGTGTTTGGGAGTTCTTATGATCAGTGTCTCTCCAACCTTGAGAGGATGTTGGCCCGATGCGTTGACACCAACCTAGTCCTTAACTGGGAGAAGTGTCACTTAATGGTACGCGAAGGCATTGTTTTGGGGCATCGTATTTCGAGTGCGGGGATAGAGGTCGACCGAGCGAAGGTCGAGACCATTTCTAATCTTCCCCCGTCCACTTCTGTGAGATCCATCCGGAGTTTCTTGGGTCACGCTGGGTTCTACCGTTGGTTCATTAAAGATTTTTCTAAGATCGCGAGACCCATGACCAAACTTCTGAAGAAGGATGCCCCGTTTGTGTTTTCTGAGCAGTGTATCGAGGCGTTTGATCTTTTAAAAGACAAACTCGTTAACGCCCCGATCATGATTGCTCCCGATTGGTCGCTTCCCTTTAAGTTGATGTGTGATGCGAGCGACTTTGCAGTCGGAGCGGTTCTTAGACAGCGGAAGGATAAACACTTCCATCCGATTTACTATGCTAGCCGGACCGTGAATTGTGCACAAGAGAGTTACACCACCACCGAGAAAGAGCTTTTAGCTGTGGTGTTTGCATTCGATAAATTCAGGTCCTATCTTGTTCTGTCCAAGACGATTGTGTACACGGATCATTCTACTATTCGTTATCTCTTCAGCAAACAGGATGCTAAGCCACGTCTTATCCGATGGATCCTGTTGCTTCAAGAGTTTGATATTGAGATACGTGATAAAAAGGGGACCGAGAATGTGGCGGCTAATCATCTTTCGCGTCTTGAGGGAGATGAGTTAGGAGAGCCAGGGGTCGGGATTAATGACCACTTTCCGACAGAGAGTCTCATGTTTGTTTCAGCTCAGGATGAGGGTTTTCCATGGTTCGCCGACTTCGTGAACTATCTTGCGGACGGGTACTACCCGAAGATGTCTTGTGATCAAATTTTAACTTTTACCAAAGAATAATCATGTCATAACAGTAAATCGAATGAGCAATTAGTTTAAAGTGACATAAGAGATCAAAATCATGTTCAAAAATAAAATTCATTTTAAGTCAATGGGAAAGATCTCAATTGTGGGATCAGACTATTTAAAGCAACGATCACACCACTTCATGGTCAGTGTTATTATGACTCAAGATAGGTTGACAGCAGGTATACTTAGCATAGTGGTCATTGCTTTTGGTGATACATTTAGGGTTCAATTAGTGCATAAAATAGGAATGGTTATCACTATAGCTTCAGGTTGCCTCTAATCTCTTCTCAAAACGTATTTAGCTTTCTCCAAATCACCCCGAATTGACTCCGACCCCTTGATGCCCTGGTCAAAATTGATTTTTGTATACTAGAGCAGTTATTTATTTATATTTTGTCTTTGATAACAAACTGTAAGGCTGAACGTTGGACTTACATGCCATCCGGACTTACATGACTTACATTCAGGGTGTTTAGGACTTAATTGTATGCCCCACCCTTGTAGTTCTCTTAGTTCCCCTTAAGTCATGAAATCAGCTAACTTATTATATATATATATATATATATTATACTTTTGATCTTTTTCTCTCTCTTTTCTTTTGAGAGGTTTTCCATATATCAATAATATATATCTGCTCAATTACTTAGTAAATTTTTGTAGACCAGAAACACTAACGGGCTCGTGTATGATTGGATAATGACCTTTCTGCCTATCATCCGGAGAGATGTGCTAGAGAACATACCTTATTTTTCAATGTTTCACCACATCATACTTCAGCCAGTTTAAGTGTATATCACATATTGCAACTACAGACCATGGAAAGCTGCCATACTTTGCCAATTTCTATACTTTAAGGCTTTTGAACTTACAATCCATGGGTTAGTTATCTTAAACAGTTTTCTATCATTTCCCAAATTTAGGTTGGATTCAATTTCCCACAAATCAGTTTCTTGCTTCTTTGAAGCTGGGAACTTGGATAATATTATCATTTCTCTTATTTGTTGTCACCAAAAACAGTGTTTCTTAATCAAAAACTTTTACCATTTAAAACCAATTTTCCTTTTGAAAATTCAATTGAATAACAATGATTTTAAAGATGGTGTTGTCATTTAAGAATTTGTAATTAAGTACACACTCTCACAGAATCAAAACAAAAACTTTTAGATAGCATTAGAAACAACAAAAGTATCACTTAAGTCTGTCAAGCATGCTCAGAACTTCATCGAGCAACCTTAGAAGTGAGTCAATTTAATGATTTTGCTTGAGAGACTTAACTATGTGCTCAAGCAGTAATTTGCAAGGAATAATCAGGTTATCCTGAACACATGTACATGCTCGACCACTGGTAACAACATTCATGCTCATGTTAGAGAAAATCCCCAAGTATGGATATTTGTGCTCGAAGAGCATTAAACACCCATCTATCACAGAAGCATGCTCAAAACACTTGTGGAATTTTTTCAAGACTGCATTCCATGCTCGAGCAGTTGAGCAATGTCATCTGTGCTCGAATGACTTAGAATAGTCTTTCAGAAACCTATGATTTTGCTCGAAGAGCAATAAGCACATCATCAAGCACAGAATCATGCTAGAAGTACTTAGAATCATAAAAATTCATCATGCAAGCACAGATCAAAGTATCAACAGCTGTAATTATCAAATTTAACAGAAATTCCACATAAGAACAGTCACAAACATGATTCATGCAATTTTGAGTAATCATTCAAGCATAGCAATGTTATCATGCAAACATTCAAAGTAAGTAACATAGATCATTAGTAAGCACCTCACTTAAGCACACATCCTAAATTAGACCTCATCAGCATTAATCATTCCTAGGCATTTTAAAAGAAAGTGAAACCTGGTTTTATCTAATGGTTCGGTGAACAAATCAGCCAAATTATCATATGTGTCTTCCCTTTTCATTTCTATTAGCCCTTTTTCCTGACAATCCCTAATGAAATGATGTCTAATTTCAATGTGCTTAGTCTTAGAATGTTGGACTGGATTCTTAACAATAAACATAGTAGTAGTATTATCAATTACGATAGGAGTAAGTAAGAAATTCAGACTATAGTCCAGCAGTTGATTTTGAATCCACAGAACCTATGCACAACAAGCAGATGCAGCAATGTATTCAGCTTAAGCATTTGAGATAGACACTGTAGTCTGTTTCTTGCATTGCCATGACATCAACCTGTTCCCTAAAAAATGGCAGCCTCCTGAGGTTGATTTCCTACTCATGTGGCAACCATCATAGTCACTTTCAGTGTAAGCCATCAATTCAAAAGAAGGGTTCTTTGGATACCAAATTCCCAAATCTGGTTTTCCTTTCAAGTATCTGAAAATCTTCTTGACTGCTAGCATGTGTGAAACCTTGGGGTTAGCTTGAAATCTTGCATAGACACACACAACAAACATAATATCTGGCCTAGATGCTGTAAGATACATCAGTGATCCCATCTTGGCCCTATACTCATGCTGGTCCACTGGCTCCCCCTTTTCATCAGATAACATTTTCTCATGTCTATCCGTTGGTGTGGACAGTGTCTTGAAGCCTTGGCACTTGAATTTGTTAAGAATCTCTTTTGCATATTTGGATTGATTTATGAAGATGCCCACAACTTTCTATTGCACTTGAAGTCCAAGGAAGAAATTCATTTCTCCCATTGAGCTCATCTTGTATTTGGACTTCATTACTTGCTCAAACTCTTTGCACATCTGTTCATTTGTTGAGCCAAAGATAATATCATCCACATACACTTGCAGCAGCAGCAGGTCTTTGTTCCTTCTTTTGTAGAAAAGTGTCTTGTCAATTGCTCCTCTACAGAAACCATTCTCCAACAAATGATTTGACAGCTCATCATACCAAGCTCTTGGTGCTTGATGTAATCCATACAGTGCCTTGCTGAGCTTGTAAACTTTGTTGGGGGTGCATAGGATCTTCAAATCCAGGAGGTTGTGTGACATAAACTTCTTCATCAAATTTCCCATTCAAGAATGCAGACTTTACATCCAGTTGATAGACTTTTAAATTCATGGATGCTGCATAAGCCAGAAAGATTCTGATTGCTTCTAGTCTTGCAACTGGAGCAAAAATTTCTTCAAAGTCCACTCCTTCCTCTTGTAAGCATCCTAGAGCTACCAGTCATGCTTTATTCTTGATGACTATTCCTCTTTCATCCTTCTTATTCCTAAAAACCCACTTGGTGCCAATAGCATACTTGCCTCTGGGCTTGTCAACCAAATCCCAGACACGTAAGTCTCTGAATTGGGCTAATTTTTCCTGCATAGCTTCTACCCAGTTGTTGTCTTTCAAAGCTTGATTGATATTCTTTGGTTCAACTTGCGATAAGAAGCAAGCATATAGGCAGATATCTGCCTTCTCAAAAGAACTTCTAGTCACTCTCTCATACAAGTCTCCTATTATGTTTTCTGCTGGATGATTTCTTTCAACAGAAATGGTTTGTACAACTTTTTGTGTAGATACTTCTGTATCAAGATTTGTCATGTTTAACACAGCAGGATTATCTTCAATTCTCATTTGGGTGTCTTCATTAGCTTGAGCATGATTTATTTCTGATGAAGATGCTTCATTTGACCCAAATTGCAGAGAGTCAAACAAAGACTGGAACCTTTCTTCTAATTGGTTTGTCCTGTCAGTCTGATCAGGTTCCTGATTTTGGATTGGTTCACTCTCCACTTCACTTGGCCCTTCATTGGAAACTTCCACTACATCATCTTGTCCATTTGTGCCATCTTCAGCAGCTTGAAGGTTGTCCAGATCAACTTGTCTTTGCTTTTTTTTTATCTTAAAAGCTGGTTCTGTATATGCTATCATCCATATCTTCACTGTAGATTTTGAATGATTTGATCATCTTTTCCAAGTCAAATAGCCACTTGGGTCCTTCAACATTGTTGAAATGGTTTTCATTGAAAATTATATCAGAAGATTCAACCACCACCATGTGCTCCTTCACATAAACTCTGTAAGCCTTTGAATGAGATGAATAGCCAACAAAGAAGCATTCCAGAGATTTGGATTGGAATATGTTCAAATAGTTGTAACGTCCAACTTTTTGTTAAATAATGAATGACGGAAAGTTTTGTTATTTAACTGTGTGTCGTTAAGTTAGTCTTGTGTTAAGTGTTTGGGAGTAGGATTTGGGAATGGGTGGTGGGACCCGTGAAACCCCCTCTATATAAGCCCAACCACTTCTTCTTTTCCTTTTTTTTTTCTCATCCAAACAAACAAACACACACACTCAAGAAACACACACATACACTCTCTCTAGCACTCGAATTTAAAATCCAAGCCAAAGAAGGGTGGAATCTCGTGTTTTACATCGTCAAGCAACAAGAATCACATCCAGATCCTCGAGTTGTCAAGATCTGAACTCGAACCCACAAGAAAAAGGTGGGTTTTAGTTTAAAATGGTTAAGTTTTGTGATTAGAATCGGAACGCAAACAGTTATAATGATAGATCGGGTTGTGAAATGTAAGAAAAATATAAACTTGGTAAGTTATAACCTCTCAGGTGCACTTTATGATAAAAAGGTGGTGTTTGGACTTTGAGAGATGGGTTCAGGATCAGGTGCATGGGGTCAGAATGTGTCAAAATTTGGGAAAGAGTAAAAATCAGGTCATGAGGAAGAGCCACAAAGTAAAATGGCTTAAAAATGGTAAAAGTGAAGAAAGGCAGGCATTTCGCTTTGCTCAGCCATGAGAAGCGAAACAGGCATTTCGCTTCGCTTAGCCATGCGAAGCGAAACGCTTCCATGCGAAGCGAAACAGTTTCATGCAAAGCGAAACGCTTCTATGCGAAGGGAAACAGTTTCTTGCGAAGCGAAACAGTTTCATCAGAAGTGAAACAGCTCAACCCCAGCAAGGGGCGCTGCCCCTTGGACCCTGCTAGGGGCTGCCGCTACCAGGGACACTGCCCCCGGACCCCCGTTAGTTGAGGGTTTCATAAATTTAGATGTAGGAAGTTGTGGTAATAGATAATTGACACGCGTAATGTATTGAACAGTTAGCCGTGCACAACTAAAGAAGGGAATTACTATTAACGGCGAGAGAAATCGACTCCAGGTGAGTTCTAGCCCCATTTCTCTTTGAAATGTTTTCGGGGCTGCTTGCATATTCCTATGTGTTAGTTAATACATTTACTTAATTGATAAGTGTATGATACGTGTATGACTATGTATTGAATGTTATTGCTATATAATGATAATATGAATGAGCATGTATATATATATATTATTATATACATGAGACAGGTAAAATATGCACGTATGATAAAAGTATGGTTATTCTAGGTAGTAGGGACCAGACCCTTATAATATCTGTGATGTTTGGGACCAGACCCTTACAATATCTGTGATGATAGGGACCAGACCCTTACAATATCTGTGATGTTTAATGTAGAATAGTTTATGGTATACCATAGGGTTTTATGAAAGAAAGTATGTAAGTACGTATGCATGTATATAAAGTATGTGTGAAAGAAGTAATAGCAAAGTAATGTATGAATGCGTATCTTCGGACACGTATGAGTAAGGGTAAGAATGTATTGTATGTTCAATTAATTAACTAGAACTCACTCAGCATAGCTGACTTTTTAGTATGCGCGCAGGCAGATAGGTTGAGGCAGCTGGCTTGAGGAGGGACACATAGCACGAGCTAAAGAAAATGGCATCCATGAAGAAGTGTCAAGACTATTTTATGTTATGTTATGAAAAGACAGTTTGTATGTTAAGACATGAATAAATGTTTGTAATGTGATGTTTGAAGTTTTAAATTATTCCGCGAAAGTTTAAATTAACTCTGATTTTAGAACTGTGTTTATGAGTAAATCCAACACCAAAGTAGGGTTACCGGGAGCGGGGCCTCACAATAGTCCTTTGTGCTCAGGAATGAGCATCTGCATCCAAAAGGCTTTAAAAACTTCACATAAGGCTTTCATTTAAAGATAACCTCATATGGAGTCTTATTTTGAGACTTGTTCAAGAGAACCCTGTTCTGCACATAACATGCAGTGTTGATTGCTTCTGCCCAGAAGGTGACTGGAAGATTTGCATTAGCAATCATGTTCCTTGTAGCTTCAATTAATGTTATGTTCCTTCTGTCTGCAACACCATTTTGTTCAGGGGTTCTGGGAGCACTGAATTGTTGAAAGATACCCTTAGAAGTGCATAATTCCTCCATGATTCCATTTCTGAACTCTGTCCCATTATCACTTCTAATGACCTTCACCTTTCTTTCAAGTTGATTTTCCCGTTTTAGCAAATTCATTTTGATCAACTCTGCAGTTTCATCTTTGCTTCCCTTAAAGTATACCCAAGTAAACCTTGAATAGTCATCGGTTATCACCAAGCAGTATCTTTTCTTCCCAAAACTTGGAACACTTACAGGACCAAACAGATCCATGTGTAGCAATTCCAAGACCTCATCAATAGTATTTATCATTTTGCTTTTATGTGAGGATTTATGTTGTTTCCCATTGAGGCAGGATGTGTATTTTTCTTCCAATTTGAACTATCTTGTTGGAAGGCCAACAACATGTTCACCTTTTACAAGTTTGTTCATGTTCTTTAAGTTCACATGACACATCTTCCTATGCCATAGCTTAGTTTCATTCTCAGTTTCTTTTGAAACAAAGCATGAGCCACCTCTTGAAGTTGCATTTTTCATTCTTACTTTATAGTGGTTGCCATTTCTTGGAGCCAATATCATAATCATATCAGTTGGAATCACGAATTCAGGCTTCAATATCAGGCAGTGTTCATCATTGAAAGCCACTTTATATCCTTTGTCACAGACTTGAGAAATGCTTAGCAAGTTGTACTGAAGTCCTTCAACATGCAGCACATTCTCAAAGGATACTTTGCCATTTGTGAGTGTTCCTCTTCCTACAATCTTCCCTCAATTTTCATCACTCCCAAAGGCAACTGGCCCTTCATATTTCTTTTCATAGTTGATTAAAACATTCTTGTCACAAGTCATGTGCCTGGAACATCCACTGTCCATATACCATGAGTCATTCTTGTTCAAGGACTGTTCCTGCATATACATACAAACAATCAGTTTGAATCTGATTTACAAACTTCAGCAGTTTGTAATTCGGTGTCAGTTAAAGATTCATCAGGAGTTGGAAGTGGAAATGGAGGTGGGTCTTCATACACAATTTCACAATCTTCATCTGTGTCAGAATCAAACCCATTCTTCATTGCTTGTGATTTGATTATTTCTTCTGTCTGTTCAATCACACAGTTTTTCTTTTCAGTAACCTCCACCTTTGTCTTCCATTGGAATCCTCTTGCTTCAAACCCCTGTTTCAACAGAAACTTCTCATAACCATTAAGAACTCCAGGTCTGAATTTTCCCTTTCCTTTATCAGTTGACCTTTTGTTCTTCTCAGCTATACTTGGCTCTTTCTCATTTTCCTTAATTTTCAGAATAGCCTTGAGTCTCTTTTTGTGACATTTGAGCCAAAACAAGGTACACCTCAGTGCGTATTTACCGATTAAGCAAATAAACGCCTTTTACGTAACAAACGAACGAGTAACCGAACGGGTCGGGTTATGACCCAGATATCTCGGGGGGCCATCTATAAGTGATATACGATCTATACAAGCTAAAATATTAGAAATACGGTCTTAGTTTGATAGCAAACAAGTTAAACGAAATTATGATCGTTTAACTACCCGCTATAGATTTAAACGCAAAAGATAGTTACAAACCAAGCATTGTATCATCCGTTTAGCCGAAAAAGACTTACCAAACACTTATTTGAAATGTTTTAAGCGATCCGTGAAAATATTTTTGATTTTTACAAACATATAGTATGTTTTTATAATTTTACACAAAACTAGCCGAAAAACACTCGTTTTCGCGCTGTTTAACGCACCCGATAAGCTTTTCGCGCCAAAAACCGAACCCGAACTAAATTTGGACCGGGCTTTTCATATTTGGGCTTGAGAAACCAGATCATTGGGTCAAAACAGCCCACCATGGGCCCATAAAGGCTTCCGATCGGACAGCCCACCCCACCCCCATTCTTTTTATAAAACTTGTTTTACAAGCTTGGTTATTCATTTTGGTTTATAAAAGTTGAGGTCCAAGCAGCTGCAAGCTGAATTTCCAGAAATCCATCAAACCCTAAGGTAAGGAGCTTAAATAAGTAGCATTTGTACTTGTTTAACCTTGATTAATACCATAAAAACATGTCTTGATTACAAAAAATCATTCCTAACCATGTAAAAATCCTAAAAATGGTCCATAAACATGTTTTGATCATACACATGGTAAGGAACCTATTTTGATAGTTTTTTTTGGCCATAAACACGGATTAAAGGGTTGAAACGGCATTTTTACGGTTCAAAAGTTCGTTTTTGTGCACTAGCCAAAACCCTAAGTTAAGGGCTGTTATGTTGATGAAAAATTGTTTGGTTTGTGATATAGGACTTGTACCTATCTTTCTTAGAAGCACAAGAACCTAAAAACTTGATTAGAAAGTCGGAAACGAGCCAAACCCGCTAAGGTAATGCCGAAACACTCGCTTACGGGCTGTTTAGGTTAAGTTTGTGATGTGCATATTGTTAGGCCTTGAAGTTTTATAGTGACATCAGGGACCATGTCATTGAGTCCCTGTTCAAATTTGGTAATTTTTCAACCATCCAAGAATATTTGGCGAATTTTTTACCGAATTGGGACGTTTATTTGGGAAAAATAGCTAAAATACTTCAAAAATTATGAAATTTTTCTGAGAACTCAGATTTGATGTATTTTAATCACATATTAATTTTGGGATCTTTTGGAGAATTTTAAAGGTGTTTTGCTTATATGCGTTTGTGTGAATTTTTATAGCCGAATTTGGGCCGAAAAGAATATTGCACGAGCTTTTTACATTCAGGAATTGATACAGATTGATTTGCAACATGATTTGAGCATTCAAGAATTTTTTTGGAATTTTTGGAAATTGTTTGGGCTAAACGGACGATTTTCAAGCGAAACATAGCTGATAAAATGAATTTTTATAAATTAATAAATCGGTAAATAAATTCCAGAAATATTTTTATAAAAATCTAAATGTTTTAATTGATAAGTGGTTAAAATTTCAAAATTTAATGATTAACGGTTAATTAATTATGCTAATCTGAATATTAAACAAATTCAATTTTTATATAAACCGGCAAGTTTGCGACTAGCGAATCTGCGGGAATATCAAAACACCAAGAGTGATCAAAAATCATATTTTTGGACTAATTATGTAAAAACGAACTTTTCTATGAGAAACCTGGACAATCCGGGTGGATTGTGCGCGTTTCTTCTTAAATCAAACTGAATAAACGGAAACGGGCCCCGTGGCTAATCCGGGACCCCAGTATGTGATCTTTCTTTATAACTTAATCATTTTATTAACCAAGCTTATTTTCCCATAACTGTTTTTTGAACGCGTAAACGAACAACTTGGCCCAGCTGGGAAAACGGGAATCTGAGCCAAGTTCGGTTTTAAGTACTAGACATTGAACAACATCACAACCTAAGCCTATTGCCACTTTCTGGGCATTCCAGATATACCCAGATTAGTTATACAGCCCAGTTTAGTATTGAGATTATAATAATATTAAAATATTAATATTAGTATAATATTGATTATAGGAACTACTGATAACGGACCGAACAAATCACGAGCTGATACAGTACTGAATATCTACTAAACCGTAAGTTTCATTACCCCACTTTTAAACTATTTTACGAACTTTTGGGGTGAAAAGCATGTTTGATTACATATACATACCTGAAACATGTATTGATGTGAATTATCTATGTGCTAACACACGAAAGTCCCCACGATCACAGTGATTAACTTCGAGCCGGTTGAATAGTACTATTGGTTTGACAAACCCAAACGGAATCGGCCTGGTTGCCGTGTCACATAGCGCCGTTTGCACATGACCATATTTATACAAACAGGCTATGTAGTGTTAAACATAGCTACCGGGGCATGTTGTGGGCGGAAAAGGGCCACAGTGGTTGATGGAGCGTGGGAAATGGATGCACGCAGCACATACAGTCAAGGCTTCACTGTAGCTTAGCATAATTACATCATTTACATATATACATACTTATTTCATGATTACAAGTGTTGACTTGTGAATACTCATTACTGTTTTCTTGAAACTCACCAACTCTAGTAGTTGACCCGTTTTAAACTGCTTTTCAGGTATACCTAAATTGGAATGATTTGGTGATCTGTTACTTGCCTGAGGTGTGTGGTTGATGCTATGTGAATAGAAGCAAGGGCGTTAGTAGTAAGAATGTATAGTTAACGAACTAGTTTTGTTTGTATCGCCTAGACTGTAAAATAATGATAGAACAAAGAAATGTAATATATTGTAAATTAGTTTGTAATGTTTCTTTATAAACAATGTTGTTGATACCAGAGGTGTCTGTTACATTCCCGTTTTACGCTTCCACATTGTGCTAGTCGGGGTGTGACACTTTTCAAGAATCTTCTTTTGTTCCATAGAACCAAATGGCTTTCTATTTCCACTCAAGTAATTCTGATACATCTCTTTGTAACTCTTCATGTCAAATCCACTCACTACATCAGGAATCTCAAAAATGTCCTCCATGATCCAACAAGAATCAGTGTGATGTCCATATGCATCACATTTCTTGCACCACACCTTGGCATAACTTCCCATATCTTCAAGCAGTTGCTTATCTTTGATTTTGTCACTTGGCTTGGGAAAGTCAAAACCTAATGAGGTCTTTGGACACAAGGTGTTTGAGAAATCCTTCTTAATTGGTTCACTGATGTCAATTGTTTGTGGATATTTTTCTTTCACAAAAACAATTTTCTTCAGCTTTGATGGAATTCTTGATGAGCTACTTTCTTCTTCTCTTGAGTATCTTCTTGTTGGCACATAATCAACATCCCCAATATTAAATAATTCATGATTAGAGAAAACTGGGTAAATTGGTGGATGTGACTGATCATAAGTGGATTTCACAATCTCCTCTGTTCTCTTCCTGATCTCAGTTTGTGGTCTTGCACATATGTCAAATACCACATGCTCTCTTTTTATTTTCTCATAGTGCCTTTTCAACTTTGGAGTCATTGGTGGTAGAAGAGGAATCTTATCACTTTTCTTTTTGTTTGTTCTTTTCTTCTTCTTCCCTTTTGATGACTTAGAGCTCCCACAGCTACAATTACTTTCTTCACTGGAGTACTCACTCCACTTCTTCTCACCTTCAATTCTTTCAGTTTTCACATTCTCTTGCTTCTCACATTGCTTGATAGTAAATTCTCCATCTTTGTCCACCACTACATCAGCATACTGTTTGACAAACTCAGTCTTATCATCAAAGACATTCTTGAACTGTTTAAGATACTCACTTTTATTTTCCTTGTCTACCTTTAGTGGGTAGCTGTCACAAAAAGGTGGTGGCACCTCTTTATACTTTTCTTCTTCAAACATTTTGTCCACATAACCCACAAGGTTTCCAGTAGAAATGAGGTTCTTCAAGAAGTCCATCTGTATCAACAATTCAGCATTCTTCAGTTTTTCTTTAGCATACATCTTCTTTAACCCTTCAATTTCAATTGTCATTCTAGATTGTGTTTGCTATGCTATCATGCAATCATCTTCCAACCCCTTGATTTGACTTTCATAGGTTGCTTCAATTTCTTCATACACATTCAAGAACACTTCCTTTCTTCCACACTCAGGTTTCCACTTCCCAATCTCCTGATTTAATTCATCAACTGTAATAAGTAGATCCGAAATTAAGATATTAGATTGTACCTGAGAGTTTGAAGATTCAGCTTGATCATGCACTTTTTGCCATGAAGGCAACATTTGCCCTTTCCATCTCAACTGCATGATTACTCCAGTCAAATTCCTAATCCTGTGGTACCCTTGTAACAGCAACATTTCCCTAATCTCTTTGCTGGTTACCAATGTTTTGATTTGGTCTATTTTGGTTTGGGTGAACTTGCATCTGATTGTTTCTTTGTGGTTGAAATGTTTGTTGTTGGGTTCTATTCTAATTTTGATAGGGATTTTGGTTGGGCATTTGATTCCTTTGCTGTTGAAAGTTTTGGTTCTGATTCTGATAGAACTGATTCTGGTTAACTTGATTGCCAGACCGCCTTGGCATGTTGCATTCCCTTGCAAAGTGTCCCGGTTGTTGACAGTTAAAACAGATGGCTTTGGATTTGTCAAATCCAATCCTTTCATTGGATCCATTGAAACTGGTTCTGCCAGTTCTGTTATACAAACTTTTGCTTCTTACTGCCAACATAGCCGCTTGCCATTTGATGTCCATATCTTCTAAAACATCAGCATCTATCTGTTCTAAGTCTTCTTGCACGATTCTTGTGTTTATCAGATTCTTGGCCACAAAGGCATGGTATGACTCGGTGAACATTGAGAATAATGCCTGGTAATCTGTTCCTTGAGTTGGATTGTGTTGTGCGAAAGCAGGCTGCCGATTTCCTGTAGATTGATTGTCATCTTTAATCAGCCGCACATTGAATCTTGACTGACTGTTGCAAGATGAGTTTGCTTATGATGGTTCCTCAATGATAGGCTGTTGATTCTTGATCGAGAGATTGCCCATGGGTGCCACAAGAGCATTGTTCATTTGAAAGCTTGGCTTGTCCTCTCGAATCATATGGTTTTCAATCATTTCAAGTTCAGCAGCCTTGAGGAAGGCTATCACATCATCTAACTTGAAGTTAGGAAAGCTGGTCTTCTCTTTGATGAACTTGCTGGTAGTGTACCACTCACCAGACAAAGATGATAGAAGTTTCTTGTTCATGTCAAAATCAGATATCTGAAGGTCTGTTGTTCTAATTTCATTCACAATCATCATAAACCTTTGCAAAACTGACTTCAGCCTTTCTCCTTCCTTGAACTTGAATCTGTCAAGCTGCTGTTTCAATCTGTCTTTCTTGATATCTCTTAATTCTGTATTACCCTCAAACATTTCAATGACTGCATCATACATGTCCTTTGAAGTCTTGTGATGATTTACGGTTGTCAGAATCTCCCAAGAAAGCCCTAATTTCAGTATAGACAGAGCTTTATCATCCCTCTTCTTCATCTTCAGTTCAACAGTTGTGTTGTTGTTTGGAGCTATTGAAGGAACGTAATTTCCCTCAATGATAGACATCATAGATCTGGGTCATTGTAATTCACAGCTGCTTCAAACAGTACTTTCCATTTTATGAAGTTTTCTTGTCCGAGTAGCCTTGGAATCTTGTTTGTTGATACTTCTTGGTCTTCCATTTCAGTAGATCTGGTGTTTGCAGTAGTGAAAACAGAGTAAAGATTTTGGAGTAGTTTACGAGCCTTTTACGCATACGTTTTCAAGTAAAAACTCAAGGCCCGGTCCGTTAAATAATGGAAAAGCCCAAGCCTCGTATTATAACATAACATAAAAAAGAAAGAAAAAAAAACCTAAGTGGGCAGCCTACCTGGCGATCGCAGCAGGCAGCAGGTAAGGGGAAGAGGAAAAAGTTTTTTCGGCTTAGGTTTTGATCGTGTAGCGGCTAGGGAAGGAAGAAGACTCAAGAATCAAGCCTCGGGATCATTCACCATCAATTTTTACAGCCAAGGAACAGCCCGAAAACATCCATATCCTTACATCTTTTTCATTGTTCATACACTTTGATTTGCTTGTTTAATTGTTGATTTGTTTTGAAATTGATTGAGAGATTGAATTGTTATTGATTATTGTTGATTATTGGATGATTGTTAAGATGTTTGTTATGAGATTAATGATGTGTTTATTAATTGTTTGCTGCTGTCCAAAAATGATTCTCGGCTAAACTTGTTAGTTCTACCTAGGAATGATGATTCTTGTTAGTGTTTGATAGGTTTTATGGATTGTTTGATTGATAGACTTGAATTGTTATTGTAAAGTTTGATTTAGACATGAAATAGGTTGTGTTTAAGGGCTGGAAATTTAAGTGATTCATTGCATAAACCCCGTGTGTTGATTGATTAGTTTTGTATTGATTGATCGGTGCATTGTTTGATTCTAGACTTGGTGTTTAGGGTTTGTTTGCGGTAGGAACAACCATAGGGTTTTGTTGCGCGCTTATTAGGATTAAGTACAGCGGTTAAACACCTTCTTTGAGACCGAGAGGTGATAAGAAGTTAGGGTCGTCTCATTATCTTTGCATGCTAGAATAAGAATTGCTCGAGAGCGAGTTCGTTTCTTGTCAGGTTTAGGTGTTTTGAGCGACTAGTTGATCTATTTTAGTTTAAGTTGAATTGTTCCTCTATCCTTGGTTGTGTAGTATTCATTGCCATTAGGGTCGAGTGTTGGTGAGACCGAGAGGTGATCCTTCATTAGAACACGTTAGCAATTATTTTCCGGTTTGGTCGTTTTAGCCGATTTTGAGTAGTTAAGGTTTATTGAGTGAGGCCGAAAGGTAATCCAGTGATCCCGAGCGATCCTTAGTCGTGTCATATTTAGGAACCGGTGTCTTGAAGTCGTTCATTCCATTAGCCTGTTAGGCCTACAATTTGATTCAGACCTAGGTAGTCGTTTTTCTCCATCCTAAGTTAACACAGTTAGTTTTCCGTTAAGTTTTCTATTTTTGGTAAGGTTTGTCAGTCAGTTAGGTTAGTTCAGTTAAGTTAAAAGAAATCAAAAATCAATTAAATATTATTCTAAGGTAGGTCTTGTCTAGGGTTAGTAATCGTTAGCGTCTTACGTGTCCACGTGTTCGATACTCGGACTTCCTAGGTCTATACTACTTGCGATCGGTACACTTGCCGGTTGTGTGTGGTTTTAGGATTTTCGTTTTAATATTAAAGTTTAGTTGTGAGGGTCATTATTATAGGGTTATTAGACACACATCAAGTTTTTGGCGCTGTTGCCGGGGACACGGTTTTAGGCGTTTTGAGAGCAATCCGAGTTAGGACTTACCTTTTGTGCTACTTGTAATTATTTTTGTTTTATTCTACTTATTTGTTAGAATAGTTTAGATAATCTTATTTCTAATTATAGTTTTTATGCGACAGACTCGATCTCGTGGACCACCCGACACTGAGGCATTCCCCGAGCCAGAGAGAGAGTTTCGTGAGAGACATCGTCCCGTTTCACCCTCGTCCACTTCTTCATCCGTTGACCCCGACGATAGGGATAGGATCATGGGCGACATTCCACCGAGGAGGATAGTTGCGGACCGGGCCCGACCGGCCAATGCTGGTGCGAGATCCAGCATCGCACCACCCGCCATTGGAGTTGCTACGAACTGGCAGATCCCGTCGAACGTTCTAAATACCATTGCTCATTCTGTTCAGTTTCACGGGTTGCTTCACGAGAACCCGCACTCTCATCTCACCCGCATCGTGTGTATCTGCGACACTTTCCATCTTGCGGGCGTTTCCGAAGACGCCGTTAAGCTCCGCGTCTTTCCGTTTTCACTCACTTATCAAGCGAGTCTGTGGCTCGAGTCCCTCCCACAGGGCTCTATAGCTACTCGGGCTGCCATACAGACCCAATTTCTTGAAAAATACGATCCTCCGGCTAAGGCCGCTCGTTTGCGTAACCAGATACATTCTTTTCAGATGGAGGACACCGAGAGTTTTTACGAGACCTGGGAGCGATTCAAGAATCTATTAGCATTGTGCCCGAACCACGGCTTGCAAGATTGGGCGGTCGTCGAAAAATTTTATAATCGAGTGACGTACGCGACGCAGAGTATGCTCGACACGGCAGCGGGAGGAAATCTGTTGACGACTAAGGACCCTGATGAGTGTATCGCCTTATTTAACGGGCTACCTATGAGTGGATACCAGAGACCACCCGCCAGAGGAGGTAAGACCGTCGATTTCATCTCACAAGGCATGCATTCGGTGGACACGACCACCGCACTGACGGCACAGGTTGAGGCGTTGGCGAAGATGGTGAAGGATATGCAGACGAAGAGCAAGTTGTGTGAGATCTGCAGAGGGGGGGCATGATACCGTTCAGTGCCCAGTCAGTTCGCAGGAGGAGGTCGTAGACTTCATAGGAAATCCAAACCGAAATCCAAATTCTTTCAATTCTTATAATTCGGGATGGAGAGGCAATCAGAACTTCAATTGGAGGAGCGGCAGCCAGTCCGGTTTTCAGCAACGCCAGAGTTTATTTCAGGATGCCGGCGAGGGAGCAAGCAGTGGGGAGAATAAGCCCACTTTGGAGAAGATGATGGCGCAACAGACGCAGATGTTGTCGCAGCTTATGACGCGTGAGAATTCCCAACACAAGGAGACGCAGGAGAAGCTTCGAGAGCACGAGCAGTTCATGAGGAATCAAGGAGCGTCGATTCAGAGTCTCGAGCGGCAGATGGGGGAGATAGCTAATCGATTGAACGAGAGGCCGCAAGGTTCACTACCGAGTAACACTAAGCAGAACCCGAAGGGATTCGCTAAAGCTGTGACAACGAGGAGCGGTGCAGGGGCACGAGATGAGCCCGGGATTCAGCATAGGTCTAGAAGAGGAGTTGTCGAGGAGCCTGCAGTAGTTCTAGAGGAGCAGGTGGATGAGGAGATTCAGATGGAGTCTCCATCGGCCCAGGTGCATCAGAGGAGCAGCCCGGGTAGTTCAGCACAGGCCGAGAGACAGCAGCTACCGAGCGAGCCACCCAGAGTCTACAAGCCTAGAGTACCATACCCCGGGAGACTCCGTAGAGATAGAGATGAGTAGCAGAATTCGAAATTTCTTGATCTTTTGAAGCAGCTTCACCTTAACATTCCATTCCTTGAGGCACTGACTCAGATGCCTAAACACGCGACGTTCCTCAAGGATATCCTTTCGAATAAGGAGAAGCTTGCTGAGGTCGCATCCATCCCATTGAGTGCTAGCTGTTCTGCTGTCTTACAGAGGAAATTATCGGAAAAGATGGCCGATCCAGGGAGTTTCACGATTCCCTGCATCTTGAGTGATGATACGGTTATTCATGCGCTGGCCGATCTCGGTGCCAGTATTAATCTCATGCCGTATTCCGTGTATCGCAAGCTGGGTTTAGGCGAACCGAGGCCTACCAGGATGAGTATCCAGCTTGCTGATCGCTCTGTGAAATACCCTCGAGGGGTGGTCGAGAACATGCTGGTTCGTGTCGATAAGTTCATTTTCCCGGTGGACTTGGTCATTCTGGACATGAACGACGATGATAGCGTACCACTGATTTTAGGCCGACCATTCCTTGCCACTGCACAGGCGTTGATCGTCGTCTGCAAGGGTAAGTTGATTTTTTGAGAGTTGGGGATGAGAACGTCACCTTTGACGTTCGACAGTCACTGAAACACCCCAAGTCTGCTGATGACTCCCTGTACTTTATCGATACCATCATGGAGCATGTTGGGGAGTTTTTCAGCGAGATCTGTGGAGGATTTGCCTCCGACACTCAGATTCTCGATAGGGACATTCCGGAGACTGAGATGGTTTCCATGACCGATCAGTCAACGGAAGATGACGCCGAGTCACATCACCCAGAGTCAGAAGTATCTGCTGGGATCATACGTGACGATCCGATGGACCAACCTTCTGTCGAGAGCCCCCCTCCGTCCCTAGAGCTTAAGGATTTACCTTCCCATCTGGAGTACGAGTTTTTAGACAAGGAGAGGAAGTTGCCAGTTATTGTCGCATCTGCTTTGACGGAGGTCGAGAGAGAGAGACTGTTGAGGGTTCTTCGAGAGCACAAGGAGGCCATTGCATGGAAGATTATCGACATCAAGGGTATTAACCCTTCGTTTTGCACGCATAAAATCCTCATGGAGGATAATTATAGGACCGTCGTTTAGCCGTAGCGGCGGCTTAATCCGAAGATGCAGGAGGTCGTGAAGAATGAGATCATCAAACTCCTTGATGCGGGGATCATTTTCCCTATTTCTGATAGTTCGTGGGTTAGTCCAGTCCAAGTGGTTCCCAAAAAGGGTGGCATGACTGTCGTCACCAATGAGAGGAACGAGCTCATTCCTACTAGGACTGTGACTGGTTGGAGAGTCTTCATCGATTACCGCAAACTGAATGATGCCACGAGGAAAGACCACTTTCCTCTACCTTTCATTGATCAGATGTTGGAGCGTTTGGCAGGTCAGCAGTACTACTGCTTCTTAGATGGTTTCTCCGGGTACCTTCAGATTCCTATTGCTCCCGATGACCAGGAGAAAACCACGTTTACCTGCCCATACGGTACGTTTGCCTATCGACGTATGCCGTTCGGATTGTGTAACGCTCTAGCCACATTTCAGAGGTGCATGGTAGCTATATTTCATGACATGATCGAGGACTCCATGGAGGTGTTCATGGACGATTTTCTGTATTTGGGAGCTCTTTCGATGGGTGTCTCTCCAACCTTGAGAGGATGTTGGCCTGATGCGTTGACACCAACCTAGTTTTTAACTGGAGAAGTGTCACTTCATGGTAGGCGAGGGCATCGTTTTGGGGCATCGTATTTCCAGTGCGGGGATAGAGGTCGACCGAGCGAAGGTCGATACCATCTCTAACCTTCCCCCGCCCACTTCCGTGAGATCCATCCGGAGTTTTCTGGGTCATGCTGGGTTCTATCGCCGGTTTATTAAAGATTTTTCTAAGATTGCGAGACCCATGACCAAACTCTTGGAGAAGAATGCCCCGTTTGTGTTTTCTGAGCAGTGTGTCGAGGCGTTTGATCTTTTAAAAGACAAACTCGTTAATGCCCCGATCATGAGTGCTCCCGACTGGTCGCTTCCTTTTGAGTTGATGTGTGATGCGAGCGACTTCGCAGTCGGAGTGGTTCTTGGACAGCGGAAGGATAAACACTTCTATCCAATTTACTATGCGATCCGGACCTTGAATGGTGCACAGGAGAGTTACACCACCGCCGAGAAAGAGCTTTTAGCGGTGGTGTTTGCATTTGATAAATTCAGGTCCTATCTTGTTTTGTCCAAGACGATTGTGTACACGGATCATTCTGCCATTCGTTATCTCTTTAGCAAACAGGATGCTAAGCCACGTCTTATCCGTTGGATCCTTTTGCTTCAAGAGTTTGATATCGAAATCCGTGATAAAAAGGGGGCCGAGAATGTGGCGGCCGATCATCTTTCGCGTCTTGAGGGAGATGAGTTAGGAGAGCCGGGGGGTCACGATTAATGACCACTTTCCGACAGAGAGTCTTATGTTTGTTTCGGCTCAGGATGAGGGTTTCCCATGGTTCGCCGATGTCGCGAACTATCTTTCGGACGGGTACTACCCAAAGATGTCTTACCAGCAAAAGAAGAAATTCTTTGCTGATGTTAAGTTTTACCTGTGGGACGACCCGTATCTTTTTCGTATAGGTGCTGACCAGTTGATTAGGAGGTGTGTTAACGTTAATGAGGGATGACAGATCTGAGCCATTGCTATGTTTGACCGACAGGAGGTCACCACGGTGCGAGTTTGACGGCGAAGAAGGTGTTTGATTGTGGTTTTTATTGGCCTTCGATTTTTAAAGATGCGTACGCGTTTGTGAGGAGTTGTGGTTGTTGCCAGCGGGTCGGTAACATTTCTTCGCAAAATGAAATGCCCATCATGCTATTCAGGTTTGTGAGGTTTTCGATGTGTGGGGCATTGATTTCATGGGACCGTTTCCATCTTCGAGTGGAAACAAGTACATACTCGTGGCGGTTGATTATGTCTCGAAGTGGGTTGAGGCTAAGGCCTTACCCACTAATGATGCCCGAGTTGTACTCCGTTTTCTCAAGAGCCTTTTTGCTCGTTTTGGCGTCACGAAGGCGTTGATCAGTGATAGAGGGACTCACTTTTGCAATGCGCAGATGGAGAAGGCGTTGCGTCGCTATGGGGTCACCCATCGGCTTGCAACCGCCTACCACCCACAGACTAGTGGGCAGGTAGAAATGAGTAATCGAGGGATCAAACGTATTCTTGAGAAAACGGTTGGTACGAATCGTCGGTATTGGTCCGATAAGTTAGATGATGCGTTGTGGGCCTTCCGTACAGCCTACAAAACTCCGACCGGTTCCACACCGTTTCGGATGATTTATGGGAAGACCTGCCACTTGCCTGTCGAGTTGGAGCACCGTGCTTCTTGGGCCCTACAGAGGGTCAATCTTGATATGTCCGCCGCAGAGAGCACTCGGTTCCACCAGTTGCACGAGTTAGAGGAGCTGAGAGATCACGCCTACGCCCAGTCGTTCAGGTATAAGGAGCGGACGAAGGAACTGGACGATTGGAAGTTAAAGGGTAACAAGCAGTTCAAGTGTGGGGATTTGGTTTTATTGTATAACTCCCGGTTGAGGTTATTCCCGGGAAAGTTGAGATCCTGATGGTCGGGACGGTTCACGGTCACTGAGGTCTTCCCGTACGGCACTGTTGAAATAGAGGATAAAGGTGGGAAGTTTAAGGTGAATGGTCATAGACTGAAGCACTACATTGGCGAGCCGGTGACTGACCAGACGGTCGAGGTATTCTACCTTGACGCGCTCTCCGGGACTTAGACGCGATGGATGCACACTCGGGAGACTGTCCGAGCTGTAGAGTTTGTATTTATGTATTTGTATGATGCTATCTGTTTTCTTTGTTTTTTTCTATTTCAGGTTGTTCTAAGATGAAACCGCTCGTACTCAATCTCTATTCGAGTCGGTCGATTTAAGGAGTATAAAAACCAAAAACACAAAAATATGTTTATTTCTTTATGTTTTTGTTTTCCATATTGTACGCCGCTACATGCGAGCAAGTTTGAGTTTTGCAGGTTATATTATGCGCATAGTAGCTATGGTGGCGTTTTGGAACAGGTTCTCCTGAGGTCACGGCCGTGAATGAAATGTTATACGGTCGTTTGGACACTACTCAGCTGTTGAAGATTCTGCACACAAACCAGGGGAGTAACACGTTCTTTGTTTTAGTCTTGTATACTTTATTTTTATTTTCTGTTTTATTTTTATTTTATTTCATTTCTTTTCCTTATACTCATCGAGGACGATTTCGTTCTAAGTGTGGGGATGGGGTTTATTTTACTTAGTTGTAGAAATTTTATTGAAAAAAATAATTGAGAAAAAAAAAATTTAAAAATTTGAAAAATTTTGAAAAAATAGTCCCTTGAAATCTGTTTTCTCTACGTTAAACAGGAAATGATATTATTACCGAGTAGTGGTTATTTTATAACTTCTTGGTGTTTTCAAAATATATATATATAATAAATAAGAACAGTACCCATTAAACCCGTACGTAATGTATGGTAACCGAACGGTTTAGACTCAGTAATCGTGTGTCGGTGGCTCAGCCTTGGAGAATGAAAGGGCGGTTTGGTTGTTGACCTAATTGAACATCTTAAATGGCCTGACTATAGTGGGAAATATCTTAGGGGTTTTGTTTGATTAACTAAGCTCGTGACAAGACTGGAATGAAAAGCCGGGTCATACTCAAGCCTCGAGTCACATGATCGTCTGTATATATTAGTTGTTTTATCTTTTGTATTTGTTTCTGTTCATGCAAAGCCATGTAATATGGATGAAATAAAAAAAAATTGCAAAAAGCGATGCATTTGTAATTGCGTGCACTTGAAAGAGAGCTAGAGTTTATAGTTTGTATATGAATAAAATGTTTAATCATGTGACAAAAGGTTTAAGTCAAGTTTGGGTGGCTCGGCCCGGTAAAACCATAATGGATTGGTGAAGTGGCAGCAGGGCTTTTAGATGTGGGTTCCACTTAGTCATATAAATTAATAGAATTGTCACGCCTTATTTGCCTCGGTAAGTATTAGGGGCATGGGTTTAAAGTGGACAGCAATACCGGCAATCGACCTGATCTGGCTTATTAGGTGAAAGTTGGAAGAAATATTTGGGTAACGGGTCACTTATCCTAATACTTTAAATATATATATATATATATATATATATATATATATATATATATATATATATATATTAATAGTAAATAAATAAAACCAAGAGTTGAACTCGGATATGATCCTATGTAGTATTCTTTTTCAGGGACGAAAAGTCTTAAGTGTGGGGATATTTGATGTGTTGTAAAACACACGTATTTTCCGCACCTTTTATCTACGTTTTTGTATTACATTTTATGTGTTTTAACTTGTTTAGATAGGTTTTACATAATTTTATTCATATTGTAGGTTTGGGTGAAAGAAAGAAAGAAACCGAGCTTTTGGAGTAGTTTACGAGCCTTTTACGCATAAGTTTTCAAGTAAAAACTCAAGGCCCGGTCTGTTAAATCATGGAAAAGCCCAAGCCTCATATTATAACATTACATAAAAAAGAAAAAAAAAAACCCTAAGTGGGCAGCCTACCTGGCGATCGCAGCAAGCAGCAGGCAAGGGGAAGAGGAAAAAGTTTTTTCGGCTTAGGTTTTGATCGTGTAGTGGCTAGGGAAGGAAGAAGACTCAAGAATCAAGCCTCGGGATCATTCACCATCAGTTTTTACAGCCAAGGAGCAGCCCGGAAACATCCATCTCCTTACATCTTTTTCATTGTTCACACACTTTGATTTGCTTGTTTAATTGTTGATTTGTTTTGAAATTGATTGAGAGATTGAATTGTTATTGATTATTGTTGATCATTGGATGATTGTTAAGATGTTTGGTATGAGATTAATGATGTTTGGAGCTTTATCATCCCTCTTCTTCATCTTCAGTTTAACAGTTGCGTTGTTGTTTGGAGCTTTTGAAGGAACGTAATTTCCCTCAATGATAGACATCCACAGCTCTGGGTCATTGTAGTTCACAGCTGCTTCAAACAGTACTTTCCATTTTATGAAGTTTTCTTGTCCGAGTAGCCTTGGAATCTTGTTTGTTGATACTTCTTGGTCTTCCATTTCAGTAGATCTGGTGTTTGCAGTAGTGAAAACAGAGTAAAGCTTCAAGCTTTTTTCACAACCTTCTGTCCCGTGGCCTTCAGCGAGCTTACTCAAGCTCTGATACCACTTGTCAGGACCGTGAATCGGGTGAAACCTCTAAAGGTTGACAAGAACACACCGACTCTGCTAAACCAAAGGCCTATTGAATATCCCGGCGGAATCAGGATATCCAACAAGTGGGAACGAAGGAGTGAAAGTATAACAGAAACGAAACATAAATGCATGATCAGTAAGAACAATTTCAAGACTTTAATATATCATTTAATACAACAGAGAAGGAATGTCTAGGGTTTCGTGTATGATGGCGGCGGCGATTGTACGAGAAAACAAAGAGAATATTCTCTTTAATGTTTTTCGTATTCAGTGAGTGCTAGCCTGTATTCTGTCTGGAAATCCGTCTCCTAAAAGGTATCCTAGGACGTCTATTTATAGACCCTGACATTCCTTCTAGAAGTTCCTAATCATTACATAATGAAATACAAAATAATACAAGTGTTGAGTCCTCGAGCAAGATAACACTCTTGCTCGAGCAAGCTCACTATGCTAAGTATGCTCGATGAGTGTCCTCGAGCATACTTTACTTAGAATATATTCTCTTTCGGAGAATATATTCTTTTCCAGTAAGCTTCGTTCTTCTTGACTTGTCCATGCTTTGCTCGAACTAGTCCATCGAGCAAGCTCATTCTTCTTGATGTCTTTAGTTAATACTAATTCAGCAATCTTTAGAATGCTCGGATGTAAATCTTGCTCGGGAACTGAACTGTGCTCGAAGTCCTTGCTTTGATCACGTGACATCTTCTTATTGCATCCATCCTTGTCCCCATGTGCTCAATCATCCTGTGCTCGTAACACTTGGTTAAAACTTGCATGATCAAGCTGTTTGCTCGATTGGCAATCCATGCTCGATAGAAGAATACTCTTGCTCGTTGAAGTGTAGCTTGCTCGAAGCCTTAACACTTAGAAGAATTAACCATTTAAGGTTCAGAATACCTTGCTCGAAGTAGTAAAATTATGCTCGATCGTCTAGGTTTGCTCGAAGTCCATACTTAGCCGTTTTCTGAGGAGTTTGAGAAGATTCCAATCTTTCTTATCAAAAATCCGACCCAACTGTGCTTAGCTATGAGGAGGTAGATGACGAAACCAAATTCTGCTGTACAACAGAATGGAAAAATTGCATACATCTCTTACAACAGACATAATGATACAATATCATTGAGAAATGCATCCGGAGGAACCATTGCTGTGATTGAACAAGATGAAGATCTAAACTTCATTCATATCCAAGACTTAAAAGATATAATAAATGCAAAGTTTCCTTTTGATTCCCTTGATGCAGTGGAGCTGGACATGATAAAGCAAAAGGCCGCTTTTGCTAAACTAAAGAAAGAAAAAGAAATGGAAAGAAGCCAGAGGAGGAGATAGAAGAAAATGGAGCATAATGACTATTATTTATTTTGTTCTATCTTTGAAATTTGCTTTATGATTTATAATAAAATTTGAATGTGTAATGCCCAAGAGGCAGAATTCCGTTATGTAATGACATGACATGTTCTTAAATTATTTATCTTTAATATTGATACATGTGTAACTCTGTGCAGGTGTGTTTTGGTGCATCTGAACTTGTTCCAATCTAGGGGGAGATTGTTGAGTCAGATTTTCGATAAGGAAGATTAGAATCTTCTCAACCTCCTTAGGAAACTGCTAAGTATGGACTTCGAGCAAGCCTAGACTATCGAGCATGGTTTTACTACTTCGTGCAAGGTCTTCAGAACCATTTCTGGTTGATTCTTCTAAGTGTTAAAGCTTCGAGCAAGCTACACTTCAACAAGCAAGAGGGTTGTTCTATCAAGTATGGATTGCCAATCGAGCAAACAACTTGATCATTTAACTTTTAACCAAGTGTTAGGAGCACAGCATGTCCGAGCACATGGTGACGAGCATGGATGCAATAAGAAGATGTCATATTCTCAAAGCATGGACTACGGGCATGATTCAATCTCTCTAAAAAGATTTACATCCGAGCATGCTAAAGATTGCTGTAAAAGACTAGATTGAAGGCATCAAGAAGAATGAGCTTGCTCGATGGACTAGTTCGAGCAAAGCAAGGATTAGTCAAGAAGAATGAAGTCTGCTAGAGGAAAATATTTTCTCCGAAAATATTCTAAGTAAAGTATGCTCGAAGATACTCATCGAGCATACCCTGCACACTAAAGTGTGCTCGAGCAAGATATCATGCTCTAAGACACTTAACACTTGTATTGATGTGTTGTAAAACACACGCATTTTCCGCACCATTTATCTACGTTATTGTATTATATTTTATGTATTTTAACTTGTTTTATATAGGTTTTACATAGTTTTAACTATCATGTACATTATGGGTGAAAGAAAGAAAGAAACCGGACTTTTCGAGGAGCTTACGGGTCTTTTACGCATATGATTTGAAGAGGAAGCTCAAAGCCTGGCCCGATTACATGTTATACAAGCCTAAGAAACATTATATTATAATATATAAAAAAATAAACCCTAAGGTGGACAGCCTGGTTCCGATCGCAGAAGGCAGCAAGGGAAGAAAGAAGAAAAAGTTTTGTGGCGGCTAGGTCTTGAGCTTGTGGCGGCTAGGGAAGGAAGAAGGAGTCAAGGACACGCCTCGGGATCATTCATCATCAGTTTTTACAGCCAAGAGTAGTCCAGAATCATCCATATCCTTTCATCTATTTCATTGTTCATACACTTTGATTTTCTTGTTCAATTGATTACTAGTTTTGCAGTTGATTGAAAGATTGAATTGTTTATAACTAGAATTGATTGTTGAATGATTATTATGATGATTGGTATGAAATATTTAATGTTTTTATTGATGAATAGCTGCTGTCCAAACAATATGCTAGGCTAATCTTGTCGGTTCTACCTATGAATGATGATAATTGCTACTATTTGATGAGTTTTATTGATTGTTTGATTAATAGACCTTAATTGTTATTGTAAAGTTTGATTTAGACATGAAATAGGTTGTGTTTAAGGGCTGGAAATTTTGGTCATTCGTTGTTTAAACCCCTTGTGTCGGTTAATTAGTTTCGTGTTGATTGATCGGTGCATTGTTTGATTATAGACTTTGTGTTTAGGGTTTGTTTGCGTTAGGAACAACCGTAGGGTTTTGTTGCATGAATTTGAGGTTAAAGTACAGCGGTTAGGCACCTTCTTTGAGACCGAGAGGTGATAAGAAGATAGGGTTGTCTCATTACCTTTGCATGCTAGAATAAGAGTTGCGCGAGAGCGAGTTCGTTTCTTGTTAGGTTTAGGTGTTTTGAGCGACTAGTTGATCTATTTTGGTTTAAGTTAAATTGTTCCTCTAGCCTTGGTTGTTTAGTATTCATTATCATTAGGGTCGAGTGTTGGTGAGACCGAGAGGTGAGTCAGCATTAGAACACGTTAACAGTTGTTTCCCGGTTTTGTCGTTTTAGCCGATTAAGAGGAGTTAGGGTTTATTGAGTGAGACCGAGAGGTGATCCAGTGAGCCTGAGTGATCCTTAGTCTTGTCATCTTTAGGGACCGGTGTCTAGATATCATTCAATCCATTAGCTTGTTAGGCCTACAGTTTGATTCAAACCTAGGTAGACGTTTTTCTCCATCCGAAGTCAACATAGTTAGTCTGTCGTTAATTTTTCTATTTTTGGTAACTTTTGTCAGTCAGTCTAGTTAGTCCACTTAAGTAATTAAAAATCAATAATCAATTAAATATTATTCTAAGGTAGGTCTTGTCTAGGGTTAGAAATCATTAACGTTCTTACGTGTCTTCGTGTTCGATACTCGGACTTCTTTGGTTTATACTACTTGCAACTGGTACACTTGCCGGTTGTGTGTGGTTTAGGATTTTCATTTTCTGTTTAAAGCATAGTTGTGAGGGTCATTGTTATAGGGTTATCCGACGCACAACAAGTTTTTGGCACCGTTGCTGGGGACACGGTTTTAGGCGTTTTGAGAGCGTCTCAAGTTAGGACTTACCTTGTGTGCTACTTGTAATTATTTTTGTTTTGTTTATTTGTTAGGATAGTTTGGCTTCTTTTAGAGATTTCTATAGTTGTATGCGACATACTCGATCTCGTGGACCACCCGACACTAAAACATTTCCTGAGCCTGAGAGAGAGTTTCGTGACAGACGTCGCACCGTTTCACCATCTTCTACTTCATCATCCGTTGGTAGTTTATCCTCTTCTCCTACGTTTTTCGACTTTGACGATAGGGATAGGATCATGGGCGACAATCCACCACCGAGGACAGTTGCAGACTAGGCTCGACCGGCCAATGCTGGCGCGAGATCCAGCATCGCACCACCCGCCATTGGAGTTAACGCGAACTGGCAGATTCCGTCGAACATTCTAAGTACCATTTCTCATTCTGCTCAGTTTCACGGGTTACTTCATGAAAACCCGCATCATCATCTCACTCGTATCGCGCGTATCTGCGACACTTTCCATCTTGCCGGCGTATCCGAAGACGCCATGAAACTCCGAGTTTTTCCGTTCTCACTCGTCGATCATGCGAGTTTGTGGCTCGAGTCCTTCCCACAGGGCTCCATAGCTACTTAGGCTGCCATGCAGACCCAATTTCTTGAGAAATAAGATCCTCCAGCTAAGGCCGCTCGTGTACGTAATCAGATTCATTCTTTTCAGATGGAGGACACCGAGTGTTTCTACGACGCACGGGAGCGTTTTAAAAATATTTTAGTGTTATGCCGAACCACGGCTTGCAAGATTCGGCGGTTGTCAAGAAGTTTTATAATGGAGTGACATACGTGACGCAGAACATGCTTGACGCAGTGGTGGGAGGAAATTTGCTGACGACGAAGGACTCGGATGAGTGCATCGCTTTGTTTAATGGGTTAGCTATGAGTGGGTACCAGCGACCACCCACCAAGGGTGGTAAGACCGTCGACTCCATATCACGCGGCATGCATTCGGTGGACACGAGCACCGCTCTTATAGCACAGGTCGAGGCGTTGGCGAAGATTGTGAAGGACTTGCAGACGAAGAGCAAGTTGTGCGAGATATGCAGAGGAGGGAATGATACCGTTCAGTGCCTAGTCAGTTCGCGGGAGGAGGCCGTAGACTTTATAGGAAATCCAAATCGAAATCCAAATTCTTTCAATTCTTAAAATTCGGGATGGAGAGGCAACCAGAATTCCAACTGGAGGGGCGGTAATCAGTTCGGTTTTCAACAACGTCAAAGTTTATTCCAGGATGCCGGTGAGGGAGCGAGCAGTGGGGAGAAGAGGCCCACTTTGGAGGACATGATGGCACAGCAGACGCAGATGTTGTCACAGCTTATGACGCGAGAGGATTCCCGACAAAAAGAGACGCAGGAGAAGTTTCGTGAACACGAACAATTCATGAGGAATCAGGGAGCGTCGATTCATAGTCTCGAGCAGCAAATGAGAGAGATAGCTAGTAGGTTGAACGAGAGGCCGCAGGGTACGCTACCGAATAATACCGAGCAGAACCCAAAGGGATTCGCGAAAGCTGTGACGACGAGGAGCGGTGCAGGGGCACGAGATGAACCCGGGATTCAGCAAAGGTCTACAGGAGGAGGATTCGAGGAGCCTGTAGTTGATGATAGAGAGGATCAGGTGGATGAGGAGATTCAGATGGAGTCTCCGCCGGCCCAAGTGCATCAGAGGAGCAGCCTAGGGAGTTCAGCACAGGCCGAGAGACAGCAGCTACCGAGCGAGCCGCCGAGAGTCTACAAACCTAGAGTACCATACCCCGGGAGACTCCGTAGAGATAGAGATGAGGAGTAGAACTCCAAATTCCTTGATCTTTTGAAGCAGCTTCACCTTAATATTCCATTCCTTGAGGCACTGACTCAGATGCCTAAACACGCGAAGTTCCTTAATGATATTCTTTAGAATAAGGAGAAGTTAGCTGAGGTAGCTTCCATCCCTTTGAGTGGTAGTTGTTATGCTGTCTTATAGAGGAAGTTACCAGAGAAGATGGCCAATCCAGGGAGTTTCACAATTCCCTGCATCTTGAGTGATGATACGGTGATTCATGCGCTGGCTGATCTTGGTGCCAGTATTAATCTCATGCCGTATTACGTGTACCGCAAGCTGGGTTTAGGCGAACGAGGCCTACCAGGATGAGTATCCAGCTTGCTAATCGTTCTATGAAATACCCTAGAAGGTGTTCGAGAACATGCTTGTTCGTGTCAACAAGTTCATCTTCCCGATGGACTTTGTCATTCTGGACATGAACGATGATGATAGTGTACCGCTTATCTTAGGCCGACCATTCCTTGCCACCGCGCAGGTGTTGATCGACGTATGCGAGGGTAAGCTGATATTGAGATTTGGGGATGAGAACGTCACTTTTGACGTTCGACAGTCACTTGAACACCCCAAGGCTGCTGATGACTCCTTGTACTTTATCGATAGCATCATGGAGCATGTTGGGGAGTTTTTTAGTGAGATCTGTGGATGATCTGCCTCCGACACTCAGATTCTCGATAGGGACATTCCGGAGATTGAGATGGTTGCCATGACCGATCAGTCAACGGAAGAGGACACCGAGTTACATACCCCTAAGTCTGAAGTGTCAGCTGGGATCGTACGAGATCATCCGATTGACCGACCTTCCGTCGAGAGTCCCCCTCCTTCCTTAGAGCTTAAGGATTTGCCCGCCCATTTGGAGTATGCGTTTTTGGACGAGGAGACGGAGTTGGTGGTTATTATTGCATCTGCTTTGACGAAGGTCGAGAGAGAGAGATTGTTGAGGGTGCTGAGAGAGCCCAAGGAGGCCATTGCATGGAAGATTATCGACATCAAGGGTATCAGCCCTTGATTCTGTACTCGTAAAATCCTCATGGAGGATAATTTTAGGATTGTCGTTCAGCCGCAGCGGCGGCTTAATCCGAAGATGCAGGAGGTCGTGAAAAAGGAGATCATCAAACTCCTTGGGTCACGCTGGGTTCTACCGTTGGTTCATTAAAGATTTTTCTAAGATCGCGAGACCCATGACCAAACTTCTGGAGAAGGATGCCCCGTTTGTGTTTTCTGAGCAGTGTATCGAGGCGTTTGATCTTTTAAAAGACAAACTTCTTAACGCCCCGATCATGATTGCTCCCAATTGGTCGCTTCCCTTTAAGTTGATGTGTGATGCGAGCGACTTTGCAGTCGGAGCGGTTCTTGGACAGCGGAAGGATAAACACTTCCATATGATTTACTACGCTAGCCGGACCCTGAATGGTGCACAGGAGAGTTACACCACCACCGAGAAAGAGCTTTTAGCTGTGGTGTTTTCATTCGATAAATTCAGTTCCTATCTTGTTCTGCCCAAGACGATTGTGTACACGGATCATTCTGCTATTCGTTATCTCTTCAGCAAACAGGATGCTAAGCCACGTCTTATCCGATGGATCCTGTTACTTCAAGAGTTTGATATTGAGATCCGTGATAAAAAGGGGGCCGAGAATGTGGCGGCTGATCAACTTTCGCATCTTGAGGGAGCTGAGTTAGGAGATCCAGGGGTCAGGATTAATGACCACTTTCCGACAGAGAGTCGCTTGTTTGTTTCAGCTCAGGATGAGGGTTTTCCATGGTTCTCCGACTTCGTGAACTATCTTGCGGACGGGTACTACCCGAAGATGTCTTACCAGCAAAAGAAGAAATTCTTTGCTGATGTTAAGTTTTACCTATGGGACGACTCGTATCTCTTTTGTATAGGTGCTGACCAGTTGATCAGGAGATGTGTTGACGCTAAGGAGGGATGGCAGATTCTGAGCCATTGCCATGTTGGACCGACAGGAGGTCACCACGGTGGGAGTTTAACAGCGAAGAAGGTATTTGATTGTGGTTTTTATTAGCCTTCGATTTTTAAAGATGCGCACGCGTTGTTAGGAGTTGTGATCGTTGCCAGCAGGTCAGCAACATCTCGTCGCGAAATGAAATGCCCCAAAATGCTATTCATGTTTGTGAGGTTTTCGATGTGTGGGGCATTGATTTCATGGAACCGTTTCCATCTTCGCTTGGGAACAAGTACATACTTGTGGCTGGTTATTATGTCTCGAAGTGGGTTGAAGCCAAGGCCTTACCCAAGAATGATGCCCGAGTTGTAGTCCGTTTTCTCAAGAGCCTCTTTGCTCGTTTTGGTGTCCCGAAGGCATTGATCAGTGATAGAGGTACTCGCTTCTGCAATGCGCAGATGGAGAAGCGTTGCGACGCTATGGGGTCACCCATTGGCTTGCAACCGCCTACCACCCACAGACTAGTGGGCAGGTAGAAGTGAGTAATAAGGGGATCAAACGTATTCTTGAGAAAACAGTTGGTTCGAATCGTTGGGATTGGTCTAACAAGTTGGATGATGCATTGTGGGCCTTTCGTACAGCCTACAAGACTACGACCGGTTCCACACCGTTTCGGATGATTTACGGGAAGGCCTGCCACCTACCTGTTGAGTTTGAGCACTGTGCGTCGTGGGCCCTGCAGAGGGTCAATTTTGATATGTCCGCCATGGAGAGCACTCGTTTCCACCAGTTGCACGAGTTAGAGGAGCTGAAAGATCACGTCTACCCCCAGTCGTTCAGGTATAAGGAGTGGACGAAGGAACTGCAAGATAGGAAATTGAAGGGGAACAAGCAGTTCAAGTGTGGTGATTCGGTCTTATTGTATAATTCTGAGGTTATTCTCGGGAAAGTTGAGATCCCGATGGTCGGGAGCGTTCACGGTCACTGAGGTTTTCCCGTATGGCACTGTTGAGATAGAGGATAAAGGCGGGAAATTTAAGGTGAAAGGTCATCGACTGAAGCACTACATTGGCGAGCCGATGGCTGATCAGACTGTCGAGGTATTCTACGTTGACTCGCTCACCTAGACGTAAACGTGTTGGATGCATCACTCGAGAGACTGCCCGAGTTGTAGAGTTTGTATCTCTATTATTTGTTTGTGCTATATGTTTTATATGTTTTTGTCTATTTCAGGATGTTCCAAAATGAAACCGTTCGTACTCAATATCCATTCGAGTCGGTCGATTTAAGGGGTGTTCTAGTATTAACATGAAAAAATAAGTAAATAAATAAAATAAAATAAAAATCATAAAAACCAAAAACACAAAAATACGTTTATTGTTTATTTTTTTTGTTTTCTATTTTGTACGCCGCTACATGCGAGCGAGTTTGAGTTTTTGCAGGTTATATTATGCGCATGGTAGCTATGATGGCGTTTTGGTGCTGGTTCTCCCGAGGTTGCTACCGCGAATGAGATACTATACGGTCGTTCGATTACTACTCAGCTATTGAAGGTTCTACACACAAACCAAGGGAGTAACCCGTTCTTTGTTTTAGTCTTGTATACTATCTTTTTATTTTATGTTTTATTTTTATTTTATTTTATTTCTTTTTCTTGTTCTCATCGAGGACGATTTCGTTTTAAGTGTGGGGATAGGATTTATTCTACTTAGTTGTAGAAAATTTTGAAAAAAAAAATTTAAAATATAAAAAAAAAGAAATTAAAAAATTTGAAAAAAATAGTCCCTTGAACTTTGTTTTCTCTATGTTAAACAGGAAATGATATTATTACTAAGTAGTGTTTGTTTCATAACTTCTTGGTGTTTTCAAAAATATATATATAATAAATAAGAACAGTGCCCTTTAGACCCGCATGTAATGTATGGCAACCGAACAGTTTAGACTCAGTATTTGATGTGCTGGTAGGCTCAGCCTTTGAGAATGAAAGGGCGGTTTGGTTGTTGACCTAATTGAACCTTTTAAATGGCCTGACTTTAGTGGGAAACATCTTAGGGTTTTGTTTGTTTAACTAAGCACGCAACAGGACTGGAATGAAAAGCCGGGTTATACTCAAGCCTCGAGTCAAATGATCACCTTTATATAAAAACCTAATTTTTGTTTACGTACTTATATGTATAATCTTATGTATACGTATCTATTCCTGCCAATACCACAAGTCAGTTTTGCTCGGCCCTTTGTTGCGCGGTGGCGCAGATCTGAGCCTTGATGCAGTCTGTAATATCGTCCAACATGGTGGACTTTTCAACAAAAAAAAAAAAAAAAAGGAAAAACATTGCAAAAAGCCAAAAGGCAGAAAGAAAAAAAATATATTTCAAATTAAAACCACCATGAAGGAAACTACTATCGGTTGATCAAAGACCAAGCTAGAGTTTATAGGTTTTGATTCGAAAATGTTTTGATCATGTGGCAATAGGTTTAAGTCAAGTTGGGGTGATTCGGCTCGGTAAAATCATTATGGAACGTGGTGAAGTGGCGGCAGGGCTTTTAAGTGTGGGTCCCGCTTAGTCATACAAACTAATGAAATTGTCACGCCTTATTTGCCTCGGTAAGTATTAGGGGCATGGGTTTAAGTGGATAACAATACCGGCAATCGACCTGATCTAGCTTATTAGGTGAAAGTTAGTAGAAATATTTGGGTAACGGGTCACTTGTTCTAATACTTTAAAAAGAAAATATATATATATATATATATATATATATATATATATGTATATATATATAATAAATAAATAAAACTAAGAGTGGGGATATTTGATGTGTTGTAAAACACACGCATTTTCCGCACCTTTTATCTACGTTATTATACTATATTTTATGTATTTTAACTTTTTTTATATAGGTTTTACATAGTTTTAACTATCTTGTAGGTTATGGGTGAAAGAAAGAAAGAAACAGGACTTTTCGAGGAGCTTACGGGTCTTTTACGCATATGATTTGAAGACGAAGCTCAAAGCCCGGCTCGATTACATGTTATACAAGCCCAAGCTACATTATATTATAATATATAAAAAAAAATAAACCCTAAGGTGGGCAGCCTGGTTCCGATCGCAGAAGGCAGCAAGGAAAGAAAGAAGAAAAGGTTTTGTGGCGGCTAGGGAAGAAAGAAGGAGTTAAGGACAAGCCTCGGGATTATTCATCATCAGTTTTTACAGCCAAGAGCAGCCCAGAATCATCCATATCCTTTCATCTATTTCATTGTTCCTACACTTTGATTTTCTTGTTCAATTGATTACTAGTTTTGCGGTTGATTAAAAGATTGAATTGTTTATGAGTTGACTTGATTGTTGAATGACTATTATGAAGATTGGTATGAAGTATTTAATGTTTTTATTGATGAATAGCTGTTGTCCAAACAATATGCTAGGCTAATCTTGTCGGTTCTACCTAGGAATGATGATAATTGCTAGTATTTGATGAGTTTTATTTTGATTAATAGACGTTAATTGTTATTATAAAGTTTGATTTAGACATGAAATAGGTTGTGTTTAAGGGCTGGAAATTTTGGTCATTCATTGCTTAAACCCCTTGTGTCGGTTAATTAGTTTCGTGTTGATTGATCGGTGCATTGGGGTTTGTTTGCGGTAGGAACAACCGTAGGGTTTTGTTGCATGAATTTGAGGTTAAAGTACAGCGGTTAGGCACCTTCTTTGAGACCGAGAGGTGATAAGAAGTTAGGGTTAGAATAAGAGTTGCGCGAGAGCGAGTTCGTTTCTTGTCAGCTTTAGGTGTTTTGAGCGACTAGTTGATCTATTTTGGTTTAAGGTAAATTGTTCCTCTATCCTTGGTTGTTTAGTATTCATTATCATTAGGGTCGAGTGTTGGTGAGACCGAGAGTTGAGTCAGCATTAGAACACGTTAACAATTGTTTCCCGGTTTGGTCATTTTAGCCGATTAAGAGCAGTTAGGGTTTATTGAGTGAGACCGAGAGGTGATTCAATGAGCCTGAGCGGTCCTTAGTCGTGTCATTTTTAGGGACCGGTGTCTAGATATCATTCAATCCATTAGCTTGTTAGGCCTACAGTTTGATTCAAACCTAGGTAGACGTTTTTCTCCATCCGAAGTCAACACAGTTAGTTTGTCGTTAAGTTTTCTATTTTTGGTAACTTTTGTCAGTCAGTCTAGTTAGTCCAGTTAAGTAATAAAAAATAAAAATCTATTAAATATTATTCTAAGGTAGGTCTTTTCTAGGGTTAGTAATCATTAGCGTTCTTACGTGTCTTCGTGTTCGATACTCAAACTTCCTAGGTTTATACTACTTGCGACCGGTACACTTGCCGGTTGTGTGTGGTTTAGGATTTTCGTTTTATATTTAAAGCTTAGTTTTGAGGGTCATTGTTATAGGGTTATCCGACGCACACCATGTATCTTATTTTGTCAATCATTATATACAAATTAGGGATTCTAGAAGGAATGTCAGGGTTCTATAAATAGGGTCCTAGGTATCCATTTAGGGCACGGATTACGAGAAACATTCTAACAAATATTCATTCTATCTCCTTGTACAGTCGTTGCCGCCTTATACGAAACCCTAGACATTCCGTTCAATGTTTCATTGAATGATGTATTAAATACAGTGAATCTTTGTCTTTGAACCTGTCTTTACTGATTATCATTTATTGTTTGATTTGTTATCATATCACGCCTTCACTCCCATCCGTTGGATATCCTGATTCCGCTAGGCCTTTAGGTTATTGAGTCTGTGTGTTCTTATCAACCTTACTAAGGTTTGCGCCAGACTCCTGGTCCTGACAGCAAATGTACTGAGGAGGAGAGCATCCAGTATTCATCCTAAATGTTTAAGTGAGAAGCACGGGAATGGTGGAATACTCTGATTGAAATGAAGGGAAGGGATAACTTGTATAATCTGGAATCGAGGACTTTCAAGAAGATGATTAAATAGATATTCTGCCCAATTAATGAAATTGATCAGATACAGACGAAGCTCTGGAATCATAAGGTAGTGGGCACGAACCTCAAGGAATATAACACCAAGTTCCTTGAATACTACAGACTTGTACCTCATTTGGTCACTCCTGAGTGTAACAAAGTGACTCGGTATATCTATGGATTGCCCAAGGAGATTCGTGATCATGTACGATCACGTATGCCCGCTACAACTGAGTCTACCATTGAACTTGCCAGGTATTTGATGGAGAGTATAATAAGAAACCGAGATAAGGAAAGGAAGAATGTGGCTGAGAAGAAGCGAGAAGGTGATGGTAAAAAGAAGTTTGAAAGGGGAAAGGAAGGGTTGGCTGTGTTTAACCGACCAATGTGTAAGAATTGTGGCAAGAGACATGAGAGGGAGATGTTTGAAGCCTACACCAAAAGTTGATGTTCGTAAGTTTGATCCGTTTTCAACTTGAAACTTTTCTAAAAGGTCAGGTCATAAGGAGGAAGATTGTAGAAAGAAGTTAATTGTTTGTTTTGATTATGGAGAGAGAGGTCATTTCAATGCTGAATGCACGAAAAGGAAACCAAAAATGGGAGGCGCTAGTGGAAGTGGTACCAAGAATGATGGGAGGAAAGGGAACGCCCATGCTATGCTAAATACCCAAAAAGTGGGAGAATTGTCATATGTGATTACTGGTATGTTTCCTAGTAATAATGTTTATGCTAGAGTCTTATTTGATTCGGGAGCCAATAAGAGTTTTATAGATTATAAGTTCTATAGTCTATTAAAGAAACCTCTAGCTAAACTAAATAACCATTATGAAGTAAAAACAACTAATGGAAATTTAATCCGAATATTTAAGGTTTTAAATAGTTGTATTTGCTTAGCTGGGTATAATATGCCAGTACAATTGTTACCTATGGAGTTAGTAGGATTTGATGTAATATTATGGATGGATTGGCTACCTGCTAACCAAGCCCGTATACTATTTAATGAGAAAGCTATATATATACTAACTCCGAATAGCCGGTGATAAAGAAGCCGGTCGAATTGGAATAATTTCCAAAATCAAGGCAGGTCATTGCTTAGGTAAAGGTTGCTTAGCATTCATGGCAAATGTAACTAAAGAACCTGAACCTAAGAAGATGGGTGAAGTTCCAATTTTTTCTTAATTTAAAGATGTATTTCCTAATGAATTACCTGGAATCCCACCTGATAGAGAAGTGGAATTCAGAATAGATATTCAAGGAACAACTCTGATTGCTAAGTCTCCCTACAAGCTAGCACCGACCGAGATGAAGGAACTAAAGAGACAATTAGACGAGCTATTGGAGAAGGGATTTATAAGACCGAGTTCTTCACCGTGGGGATCTCTAATTTTGTTTGTTAAAAAGAAGGATGGGTTAATGAGGATGTGCATTGACTAACAAGAATTAAATAAAGTCACAATCAAGAATCGATATCCACTTTCGAGAATCGACGATCTTTTTGATTAGCTTCAAGGGGCGAGTTGTTTTTCTAAGATTGATCTTATATTTCGATATCATCAGCTGAACGTGCAAGAGGATGATATATCAAAGACGGCATTCAGAACTTGATATGGACATTATGGGTTCACTGTTATGCCTTTTGGACTCACTAATGCTCCAGCAACATTTATGGACATGATGAACAGTGACATTTGAGCCAAAACAAGGTACACCTCAGTACGTATTTACCGATTAAGCAAATAAACGCTTTTTGCATAACAAACGAACGATTAACCGAACGGGTCGGGTTATGACCCAGATATCTCGGGGGGGGGGGGGCATTTATAAGTGATATACAATCTATACAAGCTAAAATATTAGAAATATGGTCTTAGTTTGATAGCAAACAAGTTAAACGAAAACATGCTCGTTTAACCACCCGCTATAGATTTAAATGCGAAAGATAGTTACAAACCAAGCATTGTATCATCCGTTAAGCCGAAAAAGACTTACCAAACACTTAATTGAAATGTTTTAAGCGATCCGTGAAAATATTTTTGATTTTTACAAACATATAGTATATTTTTATAATTTTACACAAAACTAGCCGAAAAACACTCGTTTTCGCGCTGTTTAACGCGCCCAATAAGTTTTTCGCACCAAAAACCGAACCCAAACTAAATTTGGACCGGGCTTTTCGTATTTGGGCTTGAGGAATCAGAAACTTGGGCCAAAATGGGCCCATATAATCCCGATCGCAAACAGCAGCCCCCCTCCCCTTTTAGTTCTTTCATATTTAAACAAGATCCAAGATATTTTTAGCCTCATTTTCTTGAAAACTCTGGACACAACTTCTTCTCCAGCCAAAAAAAGCAAGAAAACCTAAGGTAAGGAGCTTAAATAAGTAGCTTTTATGCTTGTTTAAACTTGTTTAATACAATAAAAACATGTCTTGGTTACTAAAAATCATTCCTAACCGTGTAAAAATCCTAAAAATGGTCCATAAACATGTTTTGATCATACACATGGTAAGGAACCTGTTTTGATAGTTTTTTTTGGCCATAAACACGGATTAAAGGGTTGAAACGACGTTTTTACGGTTCAAAAGTTCGTTTTTGTGCACTAGCCGAAACCCTAAGTTAAGGGCTGTTGTGTTGATGAAATATTGCTTGGTTTGTGATATAGGACTTGTACCTAGCTTGCTTAGAAGCACAAGAACCTGAAAACTTGATTAAAAGGTCGGAAACGAGCCAAACCCGCTAAGGTAATGCCGAAACACTCGCTTACGGGCTATTTAGGTTAAGGTTGTGATGTGCATATTGTTAGGACTTGAAATTTTGCAGGGACATCAGGGACCATGTCAATGAGTCCCTGTTCAAATTTGGTAATTTTTGACCATCCGAGAATATTTGGCGAATTTATTACCAAATTGGAACGTTTATTTGAGAAAAATAGCTTAAATACTTCAAAAATTATGAAATTTTTCTGGGAACTTAGATTTGATGTATTTTGATCACATATGAATTTTGGGATCATTTGGAGAAGTTTAAAGATATTTTGTTTATTTGCGTTCGTGTGAATTTTTACAGCCGAATTTGGGCCGAAAAGAATATTGCACGAGCTTTTTACATTCTGGAACTGATACAGGTTGTTTTGGGACATGATTTGAGTATTCAGGAAATTTTGTGGAATTTTTGGAAATTTTTTGGGGTAAACGGACGATTTTCTGAACGCGTAAACGAGCAACTTGGCCCAACTGGGAAAACGGGAGTCTGAGCCAAGTTCGGTTTTAAGTATTAAACATTGAACAACATCACAACCTAAGCCTATTGCCACTTTCTGGGCGTTCCAGCTACACCCATATTAGCTATGTAGCCCAGTTTAGTATTGAGATTATAATAATATTAAAATATTAATATTATTATAATATTGATTATAGGAACTACTGATAGCGGACCGAACAAACCACAAGCTGATACAGTACTGATTATCTACTAAACCGTGAGTTTCATGACCCCACTTTTAAACTGTTTTACAAACTTTTGGGGGTGAAAAGCATGTTTGATTACATATGCATACCTGAAACATGTACTGATAAGAATTATCTAAGTGCTAACGCACGAAAGTCCACACGATCACAGTGATTAACTTCGAGCTGGTGGCTTGTGAATAGTACTATTGGTTTGACAAACCCAAACGGAATCGGCCTTGTTGCAGTATCACATAGCGCCGTTTGCACATGACCATATTTATACAAACAGGCTATGTAGTGTTAGACATAGCTACCGGGGCATGTTGTGGGCGGAAAGGGGCCACAGTGGTTGATGGAGCGTGGGAAATGGATGCACGCAGCACATACAGTCAAGGCTTCACTGTAGCTTAGCATAATTACATCATTTACATACATACATACTTATTTCATGATTACAAGTGTTGACTTGTGAATACTCATTACTGTTTTCTTGAAACTCATGAAACTCACCAACTCTAGTAGTTGACCCGTTTTAAACTGCTTTTCAGGTGTACCTAAATCGGAATAATTCGGTGATCTGTTACTTGCCTGAAGTGTGTGGTCGATGCTATGTGAATAGAAGCAAGGGTGTTAGTAGTAAGAATGTATAGTTAACGAACTAGTTTTGTTTGTATCACCTAGACTGTAAAACAATGATAGAACAAAGAAATGTAATATATTGTAAATTAGTTTGTAATGTTTCTTTATAAACAATGTGTTGATATCAGAGGTGTCTGTTACATTTCCGTTTTACGCTTCCGCATTGTGCTAGGCGGGGTGTGACATGAACCGAATCTGCAAGCCCTACTTAGATAAGTTTGTTATTGTTTTCATTGATGACATACTTATCTAAACATATACGAAAGAAGAACATCAAGTTCATTAAAGGACCATACTTAAAACATTGAGGAAGGAGAAACTTTATGATAAATTTTCAAAGTGTGAGTTCTGGCTGTCTGAAGTGCAATTCCTTGGACACATTGTAAATGAGAAAGGAATTCAAGTTGATCCAGCCAAGATTGAAGCTATTACGAAATCAGAGAAACCCAAGACCCCGACACAAAGTTTTCTAGGGTTAGCTGGTTACTATCAAAGATTTATTCAGAATTTTTCAAGAATGGCAGTCCCATTAACTTCGCTTACTCGAAAATCTATTAAGTTCGAATGGGGACCTAAGTAGGAAGAAGCATTTGAAACCTTGAAGCAGAAACTGACAAATGCACCTATCTTAGCCTTACCCGAAGGGCAAGATAATTTTACGGTGTACTGTGATGCTTCTCACATAGGTATGGGGTGCGTATTAATGCAAGATAAGAAGGTAATTACTTATGCTTCAAGATATTTAAAGGTTCATGAGAAGAATTACACCACCCATGATCTTGAGTTGGGAGCTGATATAACGTTTATTATTCGTTAATCCTGTGTACATTTTATTTAATATTTTAATAATTTAGTTCGGTTTCTCGTAAGATTTTTATACTACTAACATGGTTGTATGTTTTAGGTTTTGGGTTTTAATTCCGGTGAAAAGAGGGCTACGATCAAAAACAAGCCGAACCGGAGAACCGACGCATCAGGAAACGAACCGGACCGAACCAGGAAGTGAACCGGACCAGCGAGGTGGACCAGCCCCCCCCCCCCCAGGCCAGTGCGCCGTGCGGCCAAGGGGAAGAGGCTCATCGTGCGGCGCGGCGGGTGGTGGCGGTGTCCGGATTTCCAGAATGTTCGTTTTTGGCCGACATAACCTATTTTTGGACTTTTGTTGCCTATAAAAGACCCCTAAACTCACCATTACCTTAATCTTCCATCCGAATTTGGTGAGTACCGAGGCGACCGAGACGAGTTTTCAGCAACTTGGGAGTTGAAGAATCAGCTGGTGTTGCGCATAGTGGTTGAAGGCGAAGATCACGGGTTCTATCTATTATTTCTTTCGTTTTCATTTATTTTACACCATGAATTCTTACTTGTTTGTTTCGTTTAATTTTAAGATACTACGCTAAACGTTATAGACTACCTAGGCTTATGATGAACTTAGCTTGACGTTTTGATTTGATTTGGGATTATTTACGTTTATGCTTGTTTATGGTAAGTCTTGTCATCTTCCGGTTGAGCTAGAGCATCGTGCTTATTGGGTATTGAAGACGGTGAATGTCGATCTTACCGAAGCTGCGAGGAAAAGGTATTTTCAGATTCATGAGTTGGAAGAGCTTCGAGACGCGGCATATTCTCGATCATTGAACATCAAAGAAAAGACGAAAGCGTTAGACGATCGACGTTTGAATGGCGGAAAAGAGTTCAAGAAAGATGATAAGGTACTTTTATTTAACTCTCGTTTGAAGTTGTTTGCAGGAAAGTTGAAATCAAAGTGGTCGGGACCGTACTTGGTGAAAGAAGTTTTCCCGTATAGTGTGGTGGAGTTGGAGAATCCAGATAATGGAACGTCTTGGAAAGTGAACGGTCATCGTTTGAAGCACTATCTTGGAGGATCGGAGGAATCAATCGAGAAGGAGGAAACTCCTCTCGATCCGTCGCAGTGAATTATCACACATGATTCTTGAGTGAATACTCAAGTGTAGAGTTTGTACATTCTTTCCTATTTTTATTTCTATTTTATTTTTATATTTTTTCCTTGAGTCACTAACATAGTTTTTTGTAGTTTTTATTTGTTTTTAAGTTTTGAAAGTTTTGAAGGAAGAGAGTGTGAGATAGAAGATCCCCTTGAAGAATAATGCAACATTCAAGTGTGGGGATGGAGCAGCTGGAGCAGTATACTTTTCTGATTATTTATTTGTTGTTTTTATTCATGTTTATAAGTTTGGTTGGTTGGCCAGGTTCTATACTTTGAATGATTATATCTATCGAGGTTGATAAGATTGATTTTTAAATATTGTTTGTATTGTTGCCGCTTCCGTTCATGTACGAGAGAAAGGAGATACTAGTTGCTGAGCACGTTCGGAGATGGAGGGCATACATGGATGAAGACTTTAGCGTCATATTTCACTCGCATACTACCAGATAAGTCTTTTCCTTTTTACTTTGTTTTTAGTCTATAATTTTTAGTTTAGTTTTGTTTTTGTTTCTTTTTGTATTTTTAGGTTTTGTTTTTAAGTTTTTGGGTCGTGTTTCCGTCTCTGCATTGAGGACAATGCAAATTTTTAAGTGTGGGGATGGGAATACATATGTTTTTTTTGTTTTAGTCTTTTTATTTATAAAAAAAATAAAAAAAATAGGTTTTGAAAAATGTCCCTTGAATGTGTTTCTTTTTGCGTATAAATGGGAGATGAGGATACTTATCGGGAATCGGTTTTTCAAACTACTAATAATAAGATATAATTAAAGAACAAGCACTTAACTTGGGATGTGTCGGTAGGCTCAGCCTTGAGAATGAAAGGGCAATTTGATAGTTGGTTTTCATCGATAAATATGATTTTTAGTGGGATACATGTTGATTCTGTATAAAATACGAGATGAAAGGTCTGCCATACTCAAGCCTCATTTTTAGTTCGATTGTAGAAAATTATGAATTTTAAAGAAATTTGAATACGCTATCATACGATGCTTGGGTAGGTTTAAACGTTAAAGTATACCGTGTAGCCGGTGATATTAACTTAAAGACTTGCACTTCTAGTTTTAGTGATTAACACTTCACAGGCGTATGGTTTTATAACCTTAAATCCTGTATTGATGGGATGCCTCGGGTTCGAAAACCACAGGTCTTTTTACGGTTGTTCATTTGGGTATCTTCGGATATTTAATCAAATAAAAGCTTTTAAGCATAAACCCGCAGTTTACTGCAATCATTACACTCACTTACATCAATTACAGTGAAGTAAAATCTTGATGATCCAGTGATCATCCCGCTGTTAGTCATACGTGGTCCTCTTACTTGTGTCCCATACCATTAAGAACAGGATCGACTAGAGACACGACGTATGTAAACCGACAGATGGAAACTTGTAAAATCACGTGTAGTAATGGGTCCGGGGTATTGCTTGATAACGGGGGTATGTCATGTAGTGGGGAACACTTGCTAGTCAGTTCAATAATTGAACCTTAATCGTATCTAATGGCTGCTTGGTATACTCTAATGTTTAAATTTAGGTGGATAATCGTTTTAGCTATTTATGAAAAATGTGCAACAAGTTTTAATCTACTATTATGAGGTTTAAGTCAAGTTGGGGTGGTTTGATCCGGCAAAATCTAAAATAAAGCGGGTCTTGACTGTGGGTTCCACTAGATTATATACAAAATAATAATAATAATAATAATAATAATAATAGTCGGATCTTACTTGTCCCGGTAAAGACAAAGGCATGGGTTTAAGTGGACAACAATATCGGTGATCGCAGTTTTTGCGTGGTTCTAAAAATTTTAAGATAATTTATATGTTTGTAAGACTGTATTTCTCCGATTCTGATCCCGTTGCAATGAGACTTTTTCAGGGACGAAAAAAGGTTAAGTGTGGGGATATTTGATATAACATTTATTATTCGTTAATCTGTCACACCCCGCCTAGCACAATGCAGAAGCGTAAAACGGAAATGTAACAGACACCTCTGATATCAACACATTGTTTATAACGAAACATTGCAAACTAATTTACAATATATTACATTTCTTTGTTCTATCATTGTTTTACAGTCTATGTGATACAAACAAAACTAGTTCGTTAACTATACATTCTTACTACTAACACCCTTGCTTCTATTCACATAGCATCGACCACACACTTCAGGCAAGTAACAGATCACCGAATTACTCCGATTTAGGTACACCTCAAAAGCAGTTTAAAACGGGTCAACTACTAGAGTTGGTGAGTTTCACGAGTTTCAAGAAAACAGTAATGAGTATTCACAAGTCAACACTTGTAATCATGAAATAAGTATGTATGTATGTAAATGATGTAATTATGCTAAGCTACAGTGAAGCCTTGACTGTATGTGCTGCGCGCATCCATTTCCCACGCTCCATCAACCACTGTGGCCCCTTTCCGCCCACAACATGCCCCGGTAGCTATGTCTAACACTACATAGCCTGTTTGTATAAATATGGTCATGTGCAAACGGCGCTATGTGACACGGCAACCAGGCCGATTCCGTTTGGGTTTGTCAACCAATAGTACTATTCACAATCCACCAGCTCGAAGTTAATCACTGTGATGGTGGGGACTTTCGTGCGTTAGCACTTAGATAATTCATATCAGTACATGTTTCAGGTATGCATATGTAATCAAACATGCTTTTCACCCCTAAAAGTTTGTAAAACAGTTTAAAAGTGGGGTCATGAAACTCACGGTTTAGTAGATAATCAGTACTGTATCAGCTCGTGGTTTGTTCGGTCCGCTATCAGTAGTTCCTATAATCAATATTATAATAATATTAATATTTTAATATTATTATAATCTCAATACTAAACTGGGCTACATAGCTAAGTTTATCATAGAAAAGTTCCTATAATCAGTAGTTCCGCTATCAGTAGTTTCTATAATCATATTAATATTTTAATATTATTTTAAGAAACGCGCTCAATCCACCCCGTTTGTCCAGGTTTCTCATAAAAAAGTTCATTTTCACTTAATTAGTCCAAACATATGATTTTTGATCACTCTTGGTGTTTTGATTTTCCCGCAGGTTCACTAGTCGCGAACTTGCCGGTTGTTATAAAAACTGAATTTGTTTAATATTCAGATTAACATAATTAATTAACCGTTAATCATTAAATTATGAAAATTTAACCACTTATCAATTAAATTATGTAGATTTTTATAAAAATATTTCTGGAATTTATACTGATTTATTAATTTATAAAAATTCATTTTATTAGCTATATTTCGCCTGAAAATCGTCCGTTTACCCCAAACAATTTCCAAAAATTCCACAAAATTTCCTGAATACTCAAATCATGTCCCAAAACAACTTGTATCACTTCCAGAATGTAAAAAGCTCGTGCAATATTCTTTTCGGCCCAAATTCGGCAGTAAAAATTCACACGAACGCAAATAAACAAAACACCTTTAAACTTATCCAAATGATCCCAAAATTCATATGTGATCAAAATACATAAAATCTGAGTTCCCAGAAAAATTTCATAATTTTTGAAGTATTTTAGCTATTTTTCTCAAATAAACGTCCCAATTCGGTAATAAATTCGCCAAATATTCTCGGATGGTCGAAAAATTACCAAATTTGAACAGGGACTCATTGACATGGTCCCCGATGTCCCTGCAAAATTTCAAGTCCTAAAAATATGCACATCACAACCTTAACCTAAATAGCCCGTAAGCGAGTGTTTCGGAATTACCTTAGCGGGTTTGGCTCGTTTCCGACCTTTTAATCAAGTTTTCAGGTTCTTGTGCTTCTAAGAAAGCTAGGTACAAGTCCTATATCACAAACCAAGAAATATTTCATCAACATAACAGCCCTTAGCTTAGGGTTTCGGCTCGTGCACAAAAACAAACTTTTTAACCGTAAAAATGTCGTTTCCACCCTTTAATCCATGTTTACGGCCAAAAAAACTATCAAAACAGGTTCCTTACCATGTGTATGATCAAAACATGTTTATGGACTTAGGATTTTTATACGGCTAGGAATGATTTTTAGTAACCAAGACATGTTTTTATGGTATTAAACAAGTTTAAACAAGCATAAAAGCTACTTATTTAAGCTCCTTACCTTAGGTTTTCTGGCTGTTTTTGGCTGGAGAAGAAGTTGTGTCCGGAGTTTTCAAGAAAATGAGGCTAAAAATATCTTGGATCTAGTTTAAATATGAAAAAACTAAAAGGGGGGGGGGGCTGCTGTTTGCGATCGGGATTATATGGTCCCATTTTTGCCCAAGTTTCTGATTCCTCAAGCCCAAATACGAAAAGCCCGGTCCAAATTTAGTTCGGGTTCGGGTTATGACCCATAAACAGCGCGAAAACGAGTGTTTTTCGGCTAGTTTTGTGTAAAATTATAAAAATATACTGTATGTTTGTAAAAATCAAAAATATTTTCACGGATCGCTTAAAACATTTCAAATAAGTGTTTGGTAAGTCTTTTTCGGCTTAACGGATGATACAATGCTTGGTTTGTAACTATCTTTCGCGTTTAAATCTATAGCGGTTAGTTAAACAAGCATGTTTTCGTTTAACTTGTTTGTTATCGAACTAAGGCCATATTACTAATATTTTACCTTGTATTAAACGTATATCACTTATAGATGGCCCCCCGAGATATATGGGTCATAACCCGACCCGTTCGATTAATCGTTCTTTTGTTACGCAAAAGGCGTTTATTTGCTTAATCGGTAAATACGTACTGAGGTATACCTTGTTTTGGCTCAAAAGTCACATTCTCCCCCCGTTAGAAAATTTCGTCCCCGAAATTTTATTATTCAACTTTGTCTTTGTTTGGAAACAGGTGCGGGTATTTCTTTTTGAATTCGGATTTCCGCTCCCACGTGAATTTGGGTCCCCGTTCTGAGTTCCATCGAACTTTGACTAGAAAGATTTTGTTGTGTCTTAATTGTTTTATTTTTTCCTCTAATATTTCCACCGGTTCTTCAACGAAATTCAGTTTTTCGTTTATGTTGAATTCTTTTAATGGCACGATTTCGGTTTCATCGGTAAGACACTTTTTCAGGTTCGAAACGTGAAAGACATCGTGAATAGAACTCAACTCCACAGGAAGTTTTAGTCGGTAAGCTACCGGACCTAAATTAGAAATTACTTCATACGATCCAATGTATTACGGAGCTAGTTTACCAGTTTACCGAATCGAATAACGCCTTTCCATGGGGATACCTTGAGGAATACTTTATCGCCTATTTCAAAGGATAATTGTTTCCTACGAACATCAGCGTAGCTTTTCCGTCGATCTCGGGCGATTTTTAATTTGTTTGTGATTTTACGGATTTTGTCAGTGGTTTCTTGAATCAAGTCAGATCGAGTAATTTGGGTATCTCCCACCTCAGTCCAACACAAGGGTGATCTACATTTCTGCCCGTACAGCGCTTCATATGGTGCCACTTGAATGCTACTGTGATAGCTATTGTTGTACGAAAATTCAACCAGTGGAAGATGTTGATCCCAGTTTCTACCGAAGTCTAGTACACAAGCGCGAAGCAAATCTTCTAGGGTTTGAATGGTTCGCTCAGATTGACTGTCGGTTTGGGGATGGTAGGCGGTGCTTAGGTCAATTTGGGTTCCCAGAGCTTCTTGTACGGCTTGCCAAAAACGAGAGGTGAAATGGCCATCACGATCAGAGATGATTGAAACGGGTACACCGTGTCAGGATACGACTTCATTTATGTAAATGTGAGCAAGTTTTTCAGTTGTGTAAGTGGTTCGGATTGGAAGGAAGTGTGCGGATTTAGTTAGTCGGTCAACTATCACCCATATTGCATCATTTCATTGGGAAGTTTTAGGGAGGTGTGATACAAAATACATGGTAATTTGTTCCCATTTCCATTGCGGTATTTCCGGTTGGTGCAACATTCCCGAAGGCTTTTGATATTCGGCTTTAACCCTCGCACAAGTTAAACATTTACCGACATACGTGGCTATATCCTTCTTCATACCGGGCCACCAATAATACTCCTTCAAGTCCTTGTACATCTTATCTGTTCCTGGGTGAATGGAGTATTTAGACTTATGGGCTTCGTCCATGATCAAGTCACGCAGATTGCTGACAATGGGAATCCAAACTCGGTTTTTGTAGTATAGAATTTCGTCAGTTCTTTCTTCAAAGTTTTGTTCGGTCCCATGCAAGTTTTCATCTTCTAAGTGATCTCCTTTCAGAGCTTCTTTTTGAGCAATATGAATTTTTTCGGTGAGACTAGATTGGACGATCATTCCAAGTGCTCGGACCCGTAGTGGTTTGATCCTGTCTTTTCTGCTCAAAGCATCTGCTACTATACTAGCCTTGCCCGGATGGTATCGAATCTCACAGTCATAATCATTCACTAGCTCTACCCATCTCCTTTGCCTCATGTTTAGTTCTTTCTGGTCCAAAATATGTTGCAGGCTCTTGTGGTCGGTGTATACTGTATATTTGGTGCCATACAAATAGTGCCTCCAGATCTTAAGTGCGAAAATAACCGCGCCCAGTTCCAAATCATGGGTAGTATAATTTTTCTGGGTGCACCTTTTATTGTCGAGAAGCGTATGCTATGACTTTGTTTCTTTGCTTAAGTACGCATCCCAACCCTTTCCGGGACGCGTCGCAATAAACTACCAGATCATCAGTTCCCTCTAGAAGACTCAGTATCGGGGCTTGGCATAGTTTCTGTTTCAGCAATTGAAAAGCCGCTTCTTGTTCTTCTCCCCAAACATAAGCACGATCTTTTTGAGTCAAAAGAGTTAAAGGTTGGGCTATGCTGGAAAAATTAGCAATAAAGTGCCGATAATACCCAGCTAAACCCAAAAATTGGCGGATCTCTTTCGGTGACTTTGGGGCTTGCCAAATAAGTGTTTGGTAAGTCTTTTTCGTCTTAACGGATGATACAATGCTTGGTTTGTAACTATCTTTCGCATTTAAATCTATAGCGGGTGGTTAAACGAGCATGTTTTCGTTTAACTTGTTTGCTATCAAACTAAGACCATATTTCTAATATTTTAGCTTGTATAGATCGTATATCACTTATAAATGGCCCCCCCGAGATATCTGGGTCATAACCCGACCCGTTCGGTTAATCGTTCGTTTGTTATGCAAAAAGCGTTTATTTGCTTAATCGGTAAATACGTACTGAGGTGTACCTTGTTTTGGCTCAAATGTCACATTCTCCCCCCGTTAGAAAAGTTCGTCCCCGAAATTCAGTTATTCAACTTTGTCTTTGTTTGGAAACAGGTGCGGGTATTTCTTTTTGAATTCAGATTTCCGCTCCCACGTGAATTCGGGTCCCCTTTGTGAATTCCACCGAACTTTTACTAGAGAGATTTTGTTGTGTCTTAATTGTTTTATTTTTCCCTCTAATATTTCCACCGGTTCTTCAACGAAATTTAGTTTTTCGTTTATGTTTAAGTCTTTTAATGGCACGATTTCGGTTTCGTTAGTAAGACACTTTTTCAGGTTCGAAACATGAAAGACATCGTGAATAGAACTCAACTCCACAAGAAGTCTCAGTCGGTAAGCTACCGGACCCATCTTAGAAATGACTTCATATGGCCCAATGTATCGCGGAGCTAGTTTACCGGTTTTTCCTAATCGAATGACGCCTTTCCACGGGGATACTTTCAGAAAAACTTTGTCGCCTATTTCAAATGATAACGGCTTTCTACGAACATCAGCGTAGCTTTTCTATCGATCTCGGGCGATTTTCAATTTGTTTGTGATTTTACGGATTTTGTCGGTAGTTTCTTGAATCAAGTCAGATCGTGTAATTTGGGTATCTCCAACCTCAGTCCAACACAAGGGTGATATACATTTCCGTCCGTACAGCGCTTCATACGGTGCCGCTTGAATGCTACTGTGATAGCTATTGTTGTACAAAAATTCGACCAGTGAAAGATGTTGATCCCAGTTTCCACCAAAGTCTAGTACACAAGCGCGAAGAAAATCTTCTAAGGTTTGAATGGTTCGCTCAGATTAACCGTCGATTTAGGGATGGTAGGCGGTACTTAGGTCAATTCGGGTTCCCAAAGCTTCTTGTACGGCTTGCCAGAAACGAGAGGTGAAATGGCTATCGCGATCAGAAATAATTGAAACGGGTACGCCGTGTCGAGATACGAATTCATTGATGTAGATGTGAGCAAGTTTTTCGTTTGTGAACGTGGTTCAAATTGGAAGGAAGTGCGCAGATTTGGTTAGTCGGTCAACTATCACCCATATTGCATCATTTCCTCAGGAAGTTTTTGGGAGGTGTGTCACAAAATCCATGGTAATTTGTTCCCATTTCCATTGTGGTATTTCCGGTTGGTGCAACATTCCCGAAGGTTTTTGATACTCGGCTTTAACCCTCGCATAGGTTAAACATTTACTGACGTATGTAGCTATATCCTTCTTCATATCGGGCCAACAATAATACTCCTTCAAGTCCTTGTACATCTTATCCGTTCCAGGATGAATGGAGTATTTGGACTTGTGGGCTTCGTCCATGATCAAATCACGCAGATTGCTGAAAGTGGGAATCCAAACTCGATTTTTGTAGTATAGAATTTCGTCAGTTCTTTCTTCAAAGTTTTGTTCGGTTCCATGCAAGTTTTCATTTTCCATGTGATCTCCTTTCAGAGCTTCGTTTTGAGCAATACGAATTTGCTCGGTGAGACTGGTTTGGACGATCATTCCAAGTGCTCGGACCCGTAGTGGTTTGATCCTGTCTTTTCTGCTCAAACCATCTGCCACTATATTAGCCTTGCCCGGGTGGTATCGAATCTCACAGTCATAATCGTTCAATAGTTCTATCCATCTCCTTTGCCTCATGTTTAATTCCTTCTGGTTAAAAATATGTTGTAGGCTTTTGTGGTCGGTGTATACTGTACACTTGGTGCCATACAAATAGTGCATCCAGATCTTGAGTGCGAAAATAACCGCGCCCAGTTCCAAATCATGGGTGGTATAATTCTTCTCGTGCACCTTTAATTGTCGAGAAACGTATGCTATGACTTTGTTTCTTTGCATTAGTACGCATCCCAACCCTTTCCGGGACGCGTCACAATAAACTACCAGATCATCAGTTCCCTCTGGAAGACTCAGTATCGGGGCTTGGCATAGTTTCTGTTTCAGCAATTGAAAAGCCGCTTCTTGATCTTCTCCCCACACATAAGCGCGATCTTTTTGAGTCAAAAGAGTTAAAGGTTGGGCTATGCTGGAAAAGTTAGCAATAAAACGCCGATAATACCCAGTTAAACCCAAAAATTGGCGGATCTCTTTCGGTGACTTTGGGGCTTAACAATTTTTTATGGCTTCAATCTTACTCGGGTCTACATGGATACCGTGTCGATTAACAACATGTCCTAGAAATTGTACTTCTTGTAGCCAAAATTCACATTTGACAGCTTGGCATACAACCTTTCCTGCTTCAACAGCTCCAAGATAGTTCGTAAATGCTGCTCGTGTTCCTCCTTGGTTTTTGAATATTTCAAAATGTCATCAATAAACACGATAACGAATTTGTCGAGGTACGGTTTACAAACTCGATTCATAAGGTCCATGAAAACTGCGGGAGCATTAGTCAGTCCGAACAGCATAACTAAGAATTCGTAGTGGCCATAACGAGTTCGGAACGCCGTTTTAGACACGTCTTCCTTTTGAATCTTAACTTGATGGTAACCGGATCGAAGGTCAATTTTCAAGAAATAGTTTGCCCCTTGGAGTTGGTCAAACAAATCATCTATTCGTGGAAGAGGGTATCGGTTCTTGATGGTAACTTTGTTTAATTCCTGGTAATCGATGCACATTCTAAAACTTCCATCTTTCTTCTTTACGAACAATACCGGTGCTCCCCAAGGAGAATAACTAGGACGAATGAAACCCTTATCTAACAATTTCTGTAACTGGTTGGATAGTTCTTTCATTTCAGAGGGTGCCAATCGATAAGGTGCCATAGCAATAGGGGCTGATCCTGGAATTAAGTCTATGCGGAATTCAACATGTCGATTAGGTGGTAATCCGGGTAAATCGTCAGGAAAGACATCGGGGTATTCACGTACAACGGGAATTTCTTCTATGCGTTTCTCATCAGGATTCTTCATAGTCACGTTTGCCAAGAATGCCATACAACCTTGGTGTAAACATTTCAACACTTTGAGATGAGACACGAGAGGTAATATCGAACCAAACTTCTCTCCTTGTACTACAATCACCTCACCATTCGAAAAGAGAATTTTAACTGTCTTGTCGTTACACACAATCTCTGCCTTATTCTTGGTTAACCAGTCCATGCCGACAATAACATCAAAACTTCCTAACTCTACCGGGAGTAGGTCAATAAGGAATGGGTGGTCATTGAGAATAATGGAACAATTTTGGATTATTTGGTTGACAGTTATAGAGTTACCGTTAGCGAGTTCTATAGTGTAGGGATTTGTTAGTTCACTAACTGACATATTACCTAGGGACATAAAACTAGTGGAAAAAAGCTTCTATCGGCACCAGTATCAAATAACACAGAAGCATATTGATCAGAAACAGTAAATGTACCTGTTACTACGTTCGGGTCTTTTCGTGCTTCTCCAGACCCAATAACGAACGCGCGTCCCCGATACGTACTTGAAGTCGATGCTTGGTTTGGTCTAGTAACTGCTCTTGGATTCAACTTGGGGCAGTTTCTTCTAATATGATCTGTACTGCCACATTCATAACATGCACGGTAGGTTGCTGCGGTTGAAGTTTGTTGGATAGGTTATTGGCGGATTGGCTGAGGTCTCGGTGGCGGTGGACGACGAGGTTGAGTTGTTTGAGTTGGTCGACTCACAATTTCTGCACCTGCTCTGCAATTAGGGGCATAATGCCCAGTTCGACCACATTTCTGGCATACCGGCAATCTGCACTCTCCCACAAGATGGTAATTACATATGTCACACTTTGGCAAGGGTCCCTTATACTTGTCTTGCTTCGTATGGGAACCAGTTATAGCATAATTTCTGATTGTCGGACGTGCACGTTTGCTTGATTGTCCTCCCTGTGCTCTCGTCCCATAGTCAGTTCGTTTCATACCTGATGATTCCCCGGCCATTCTCAACACTCCGCTTCTTACAAAGTCGAAAGTTACGATGCCGGCCTGAGTCACGGCATTCTCGAACGAAGTGTGACCCACAGAGTTCACCAAACTCCTCACTTCCGGGGCAAAACCCCAAATATAACATTCAACTCGTTTATCTTCAGGAGTTACTAACCATGGAACTAAACGGGCCAATTCATTGAAGCGGTTCGTATATCCCAAATGATCCGCTCCTTTCATCTCCAAACTCCAAAGTTCGTGTTCTAATCTTTGAATTTCGTTCTTTGGGCAGAAATGTTCCAGCATCAGTGTTTTGAGTTCAGCCCATGTCATGCGATTCACCGTATCTTGACCTTTTATCTGCACCGTAGTGTTCCACCACATCAAAGCATGATCCATAAAAGTAGAAGCAACATACTTGACAATGTTTTCGGGTGGATAATTGCTGATATTGAGGACAGATTCAGTCTTTTCGATCCATTTAATCAGCCCGTTTGGCCCTTCAGTGCCCTTGAAATCAATCGGTTTATAGGCCATAAAGTTTTTGATCAAATATTCCCTTCGAGGGGGATTAGGGTTGTTATTGTCATTGCTTGGGTTCGGTGGGGGATTATTTTCATTTGTAGGGGTATTTGTATTAGGTGGGGGATTGTTATTTGTAATTGTTTCATTGTTGGTTGGGGGAGCATTATTGTTTTGTTGTTGGTTTGTTTGCATATTTGCGTTTACACCGGCAGTTACTTGTGTTACAATAAGCGGAATTACTGCCTGCATTTGTCGAGCAATCATCTCGGCTATTTCTGCCTTAGTCATATGGTTTGCTTTCTTTGGGGCCATTCTATAATGATAAACAATTATAAGCCAATTAGTACTAATTCCAGTCTACGGCACTGTGTAATAATAATCACAATAAATGTTGTACAGGTAAACCAAATAACATACTAACATTTCACAAATTGTTCTGTACATTGATAATAAAAGGTACATAGACTTAGCCTGATAAAGGCCAGTGCTTGCATGTATATATCAAAATCTGTCACTAAGTGACTGTTAGACTTAACCCTATAAGGGTCAGTGCTTGTAATAATGTACAAAGTTGTGCCCCATATTATCATAACATACTACTATATACATACATGGGGTACCAAAAAATCATGTACACATAATTGTAATATTCCGCATCTATCCATACAGACGATAGGCTAACCACAAACATAAAAATAACAGCACCGTAATCACCCAGTAACAGTTCCACAGCCGAACTGTCACCCTATCCAAACAACAGTGGTGGTAGGCATCTGACTGCTGCAAGTTCAGTACTATCTGATGTAACGTCGATAAGTACTGGGTCATGTCCCTCCTCTCCTGGTTAATGTTAGATATGGCTATCGAGTGGTCTATCACACGGTCAGTCAGGACAGCCATCCAAGAGTTGTTTCCTGCGTTTGGGAGGTCAGGGCGAGGGGTAGGTATACTCAATGAACGGGAAGATGAAGTATATGTCCTAGGGCATGAAGGTCCTCCCCAGTCATGGTTAGATCTGAATGGAATCGAGGTAGGGTCAATCGGGGTTACCCGAATACGAGCAGTCTGCCGGACTCGCGCAGTAGCTGAAGTCGTCGGCGAAAGGTGTATAGGTGGAGTGGGTAATCTGGCTACTCTAGCAGGTGAACGATACTGACTGTTAACTTCGTCTTGATCACTGCGTGGTGACCTGGGTGGATAACTATCGCATTTGTAACCAGATAGATCAGGCACATTCCTGGGTAGCTCTCTACAGATAACTTCATCTTCCACCTCTTCCTCTTCTTCCTTCGGTTCCTCTTCTGGGTCCTCCTATTCTGGATCCTCCTCTTCTGGATCCTCCTTTGATTCTTCCTCGGGATCCTCCTCTACAGATATTACCGGTTCTTCTTCCGGTACGTAGTCGTTATTCCTTGACATGACTCTGCACAAAGGTTAGTTATAAGAATAATATCCATTGCTATCGCTAACTATTGTCGAGGAGATTAATTAATTAAACCAAATTTAATATTAATTATATTAAAATTTTAATTATTATTATTATTTAAATCAATACAGAATATAAATGAATATAATATTCATAGTAAAATGTACTGCCATCAACAGTATCGTACGTACACGTATTCATACACCTTGTTCCACATAAACACGTATGAGTGTTACCTATATATATACTTTCCCGTTACCTTTTATACACATATGTTGCCACTTTTACCTAACCACACGTTCCGCGATTTCTCCCCGAATTCCCTCGTACAAGCAAGTCTGTAATTATGTTCCGGACCACAATAACTCACTTGCCCTACAAGTTCATCCCGGCGTCCATCAGTATATAATATTAATTTATTATTTAATTATTTTCCCAGAGTTAATCGAACCTACGGTTATATTTTAGGTACCCTAAGGGATAACCTAATCCTTTATAACCAATGACTCTGATACCAACTTCTGTCACACCCCGCTTAGCACAATGCGGAAGCGTAAAATGGAAACGTAACAGACACCTCTGATATCAACACATTGTTTCTAAAGAAACATTACAAACTAATTTACAATATATTACATTTCTTTGTTCTATCATTGTTTTACAGTCTAGGTGATACAAACAAAACTAGTTCGTTAACTATACATTATTACTACTAACACCCTTGCTTCTATTCACATAGCATCGACCACACACTTCAGGCAAGTAACAGATCACCGAATTACTCCGATTTAGGTACACCTCAAAAGCAGTTTAAAACGGGTCAACTACTAGAGTTGGTGAGTTTCAAGAGTTTCGAGAAAACAGTAATGAGTATTCACAAGTCAACACTTGTAATCATGAAATAAGTATGTATGTATGTAAATGATGTAATTATGCTAAGCTACAGTGAAGCCTTGACTGTATGTGATGCGCGCATCCATTTCCCACGCTCCATCAACCACTGTGGCCCCTTTCCGCCCACAACATGCCCCGGTAGCTATGTCTAACACTACATAGCCTGTTTGTATAAATATGGTCATGTGAAAACGGCGCTATGTGACACGGAAACTAGGCCGATTCCGTTTGGGTTTGTCAAACCAATAGTACTATTCACAAGCCACCGGCTCGAAGTTAATCACTGTGATCGTGGGGACTTTCGTGTGTTAGCACTTAGATAATTCATATCAGTACATGTTTCAGGTATGCATATGTAATCAAACATGCTTTTCACCCCCAAAAGTTCGTAAAACAGTTTAAAAGTGGGGTCATGAAACTCACGGTTTAGTAGATAATCAGTACTGTATCAGCTCGTGGTTTGTTCGGTCCGCTATCAGTAGTTCCTATAATCAATATTATAATAATATTAATATTTTAATATTATTATAATCTCAATACTAAACTGGGCTACATAGCTAAATGGGTGTAGCTGGAACGCCCAGAAAGTGGCAATAGGCTTAGGTTGTGATGTTGTTCAATGTCTAATACTTAAAACCGAATTTGGCTCAGACTCCCGTTTTCCCAGCTGGGCCAAGTTGCTCGTTTACGCGTTCAGAAAACAGTTATGGGAAAATAAGCTTGGGTAAATGTATTGGTTAATAACATGATTAAGTTATAAAGAAAGATCACATACTGGGGTCCCGGATTAGCCACGGGGCCCGTTTCCGTTTATTCAGTTTGATTTGAGAATAAACGCGCACAATCCACCCCGATTGTCCAGGTTTCTCATAAAAAAGTTCATTTTCACTTAATTAGTCCAAACATATGATTTTTGATCACTCTTGGTGTTTTGATTTTCCCGCAGGTTCACTTGTCTCGAACTTGCCGGTTGTTATAAAAACTGAATTTGTTTAATATTCAGATTAACATAATTAATTAACCATTAATCATTAAATTATGAAAATTTAACCACTTATCAGTTAAAATATGTAGATTTTTATAAAAATATTTCTGGAATTTATTTACTGATTTATTAATTTATAAAAATTCATTTTATTAGCTATATTTCGCCTGAAAATCGTCCGTTTACCCCAAACAATTTCCAAAAATTCCAAAAAATTTCCTGAATACTCAAATCATGTCCCAAAACAACCTGTATCACTTCCAGAATGTAAAAAGCTCGTGCAATATTCTTTTCGGCCCAAATTCGGCAGTAAAAATTCACACGAACGCAAATAAACAAAACACCTTTAAACTTCTCCAAATGATCCCAAAATTCATATGTGATCAAAATACATAAAATATGAGTTCCCAGAAAAATTTCATAATTTTTGAAGTATTTAAGCTATTTTTCTCAAATAAACATCCCAATTCGGTAATAAATTCGCCAAATATTCTCGGATGGTCGAAAAATTACCAAATTTGAACAGGGACTCATTGACATGGTCCCTGATTTCCCTGCAAAATTTCAAGTCCTAAAAATATGCACATCACAACCTTAACCTAAATAGCCCGTAAGCGAGTGTTTTGTAATTACCTTAGCGGGTTTGGCTCGTTTCCGACCTTTTAATCATGTTTTCAGGTTCTTGTGCTTCTAAGCAACCTAGGTACAAGTCCTATATCACAAACCAAGCAATATTTCATCAACATAACAGCCCTTAACTTAGGGTTTCGGCTAGTGCACAAAAACAAACTTTTTAACCGTAAAAATGTCGTTTCCACCCTTTAATCCGTGTTTATGGCCAAAAAAAACTATCAAAACAGGTTTCTTACCATGTGTATGATCAAAACATGTTTATGGACTTAGGATTTTTATACGGCTAGGAATGATTTTTAGTAACCAAGACATGTTTTTATGGTATTAAACAAGTTTAAACAAGCATAAAAGCTACTTATTTAAGCTCCTTACCTTAGGTTTTCTTGCTGTTTTTGGCTGGAGAAGAAGTTGTGTCCAGAGTTTTCAAGAAAATGAGGCTAAAAATATCTTGGATCTAGTTTAAATATGAATGAACTAAAAGGGGGGGGCTGTTGTTTGCGATCGGGATTATATGGGCCCATTTTTGCCCAAGTTTCTGATTCCTCAAGCCCAAATACGAAAAGCCCGGTCCAAATTTAGTTCGGGTTCAGTTTTTGGCGCGAAAAACTTATCGGGCGCCTTAAACAGCGCGAAAACGAGTGTTTTTCGGCTAGTTTTGTGTAAAATTATAAAAACATACTATACATTTGTAAAAATCAAAAATATTTTCACGGATCGCTTAAAACATTTCAAATAAGTGTTTGGTAAGTCTTTTTCGTCTTAACGGATGATACAATGCTTGGTTTGTAACTATCTTTCGCATTTAAATCTATAGTCGGTGGTTAAACGAGCATGTTTTCGTTTAACTTGTTTGCTATCAAACTAAGACCATATTTCTAATATTTTAGCTTGTATAGATCGTATATCACTTATAAATGGCCCCCCGAGATATCTGGGTCATAACCCGACCCGTTCGGTTAATCGTTCATTTGTTATGCAAAAAGCGTTTATTTGCTTAATCGGTAAATACGTACTGAGGTGTACCTTGTTTTGGCTCAAATGTCACGTAATCCCATGTACATTTTATTTAGTATTTTTATAATTTAGTTCGGTTTCTCGTAAGATTTGTATACTACTAACATGGTTGTATGTTTTAGGTTTCGGGTTTTAATTCTGGTGAAAAGAGGGCGAAAAACGATCAAAAACAAGCCGAACCGGAGAACCGACGCATCAGAAAACGAACCGGACCGAACCAGGAAGTGAACCAGACCAGCAAGGTGGACTAGCCCCCCCTAGGCCGGTGCACCGCGCGGCCAAGGGGAAGAGGCTCAGCGGGTGGTGGCGGTGTCCGGATTTCCAGAATGTTCGTTTTTGGACGAGTTTTCAGCAGCTTGGGAGTTGGAGAATCAGCTGGAGTTGTGCATAGTGGTTGAAGGCTAAGAAGACGGGTTCTATCTGTTATTTCTTTCGTTTTCATTTATTTTACACCATGAATTCTTACTTGTTTGTTTCATTTAATTTTAAGATGCTAGGCTAAAAGTTATAGACTGCCTAGGCTTATGGTGAACTTATCTTAACGTTTTGATTTGATTTGGGATTATTTACGTTATGGTTTTTATGATTTAGTAAAAGATTGTCTATAATTAATTGATGCGTATGGATTCTTAGGATTGTTTGATGAGTTTTATTCCGTAGTTTTCCTTGATTATTGTTTGTCATATGATAGGATTTCTATTAGGTCAATTACTTTGTGTTCTTGATTATTTTATGATTTGATTTCGCGATAAGATCATAAGAATAATATTGATAAATAAACCTAAGTGTGCTGGTAATCTAAAATCTGTAAAGTGCTAGATTATTGATAAGTCTTTACTATTTAATCTTGCTAGATTTAGTTTTTCTTAAGGAGTCTGTCTAGGGTTGATTATTTATTATTGTTTATCAAATCAATTAAGTATAGTAAATTGCCTTTGATTTCCGCGCTGTAAGGTATGATTTCGTATAAAGGAACTAAATTATAAATAATTGGGTGACCGTAAGCGAACTTGATTTTTAATACTGGTGTGCGTTAAAACTTGTTAGAAATCCATAGGTTTTCTCTTGAGAATGGTTAGGGGTACTATTCGGGTTTTCTTTTAAATCTCTATTTTACGATCCCAGTCCATAACTAAATATTTTCCCGAGTCAAGTCATTATTGAAATTTAAGGGAGTCTAGCCTAGGTAGTTTTCTCATCATCATCGTATTTTAATAACAAACTTTGCTTTCGTTTAAATTACTTGTTTTCTTAATTAGTTTTTAATTATAGTATTAAATTAGTATTTTAATTAAAAATCCCCCAAACAAATATAATTAATAAGTCGTGTTTTTTAGTCGAGTCTAATTAGCTAATAAACATAATTTAAAGAGTCTCATGGGTTTGATATCCGGACTTACTTAGCTTTACTAGAGTCGATTGGTTCATTTACCGGTTAGTAGTTTAGTTGAGTTTTAGTGAGTCTAGAGTATTACTTAGTGTTAATTTTTAGTTAATTTAGTTAATAAATATTAAACTACTTCAAGTACATCAGGAGCTAAAATCTTTGCATTGAAGTTATGGTGACATTATTTGTATGGTGTAAAGTTTACTGTCTACACCGACCATAAAAGCTTGAAGCACATATTTGATCAAAAGGAGTTGAACATCAGACAAAGACGATGGATGGAAATGCTAAACGATTATGATTGTGAAATCTTTTACAATGAAAGAAAAGCCAATGTTGTGGCTGACCCTTTGAGTAGGAAGGAACATGAAAAGCCGAAAAGAGTTCGAGTTCTGAGGCTAGAACTTAAAATTGATCTATTAACTAAAATCAAAGAAGCTCAGAAGTTGGGTCTAGAAGAAAATAACATAAAAGCTAAAAAAGAAAACGGTACTATAGATCAATTTGTCAAGGGCGATGATGAAATACTCAGGTTAGGAAAAAGAATCTGGGTACCGATGGTTGGGAGCTTACGGGAGAAAATTTTGGAAGAAGCTCATAAGTCAAAGTATATCATGAATCCTAGAAGTGATAAGATGTATCACAATTTAAAAGATGATTACTGGTGGATTGGAATGAAGAAGGAAATTGCCTTTGTACGTTGCTAAGTGCCTAACATGTTCAAAAGTCAAGGCTAAGCATCAAAAGCCGTTAGGTTTATTGCAACAACCCGAGATCCCAATCTGGAAATGGGATGTGATCACTATGGATTTCATTATGAAATTACCCAAGACTACTAGACAAAATGATGCTATTTGGGTTATTGTAGACAGACTAACCAAATCCGCCCATTTCATTCCTATCCAAGAGAGTTTAGCATGGATAAGTTAGCACAATTATACGTAGAAAACATTGTGTCATTGCATGGTGTGCCATTATCTATCATTTCTGATATACAGTCGTTTCACCTCAAACTTCTGGAGAAGCTTTCAAAAAGCAATGGGTACGCGTTTGAATTTGAGTACAGCTTATCACCCGCAAACGGACGAACAAAGTGAGAGAACGATTCAAACACTGGAAGATATGCTTTGTGCTTGTGTTATAGACTTAGGTGGTAGTTGGGATACTCACCTACCTCTAATGGAATTTTCTTACAACAATAGCTATCACATAAGTATACAAATGGCACCTTATGAAGCTTTATACGAATGAAAATGTAGAACACCCTTATGTTGGTCTGAGATTGGTGATAATCAATTATCGGGTCCTGAAATTTTCCAAAGAATGACTGATCAAGTTATTCAAATTCATGAACGACTGAAAGAAACACGTGATAGACAAAAGAGTTATGCTGATATAAGACGAAAACCATTAGAGTTCAAAGAAGGAGATAAAGTGTTGCTGAAAGTATCACCTTGGAAAGGTGTTGTTCATTTTGGAAAGAAGGGATAGTTAAGTCCATGATTTGTTGAGCCATTTAAAATCCTCGAAAGAATAGGTCCTATAGCTTATCGTCTTGAATTACCTGCGGAAATGAATGGAATTCACGATGTGTTTCACGTAGCTAATCTGCGTAAATGTTTAGCTGATGAAACACTCGCAATGCCTTTGAAAGACGTTCAAGTAAATGTGAAGCTTAAGTTTGTGGAGGAACCTATACAAATCAAGGATAGTCAAACCAAGTTCCTTAAACGTAAGAAACTGAAATTGGTAAAAGTTAGATGGAATTCCCGACAGGGTCTGGAATTCACTCGGGAACTAGAATCTGAAATGAAAAGAAAGTACCCACATCTCTTCACATAAATCTCAAGGACGAGATTTTTATAAAGGTGGGGAGGATGTAACACCGTGAAAATACCCAATTAATTTTGGGTTAAAAATGTCAAATATGAAAGTTAAGGGACTGAAAATGAAAATCACGACACAAAGATGAGACTGATACACTTTGCGCTACGCGAAGTTGCTGGCACACAATTCAAGATTTATGATTCTTCGCGCGACGCGAAACTAGACTAAGTAATCGGTCCACATGGCCTACCACGTGTTGACTTGTGGCAGCCCGAGACTGCCATGCAAAATTGCGGTGCCTGAGGTGGTTCGAGAGACGTGACGCACCTTCGCGCAACGTGAAGATGCTCAAAACTCACCTACAAAAGGGCAGCTACGGGTTTCAGCTAAACCATCCCATTTCACTCACTTTCACTTTCACATAGTTAACCTAGAAGTGCGTGCCAAGGTGTTCCGAGGTTCCGAGGGCTTGTTTCCACGAAGAAATGAGGTGTCGAGACACTGCCAACGATCCGCTGATCTAATAAACGAAGTACTGACCAACGAGCTGCCAATTTTCTCAGTTCTTATTCTCGAGACGCTGACTAAGGTAGGATTTTGTTTAAGTTACATTACAATATAGTTATTAGAACCTAATTAAGGGTATAGTCATTAAACTGTAAATGTTTTCCAAGTAATGTTTTACAAACTAAAGATGTTACTTCCACAAGAAGTAATGTTATCAACTATATTTTGATGGGCATGTAGTAACTCTAAGGGGGATATCATTAGTAGACTCTTCTTGTTCGACTCGGTCTGCTCAAGACACATATTATAGTTGATGCGGCTAGTACGTTATGATCCTAGCCGGTTCATACCCAATAACAAGCTAGAAAAACACCCATAATATTTGTTTATAGATGATACGGTTGTAGTAAATAAATATTAACACTTATGATATTTGGAAAAGGGTTTCTAAATACATTGTACTTGTGAAATAAATAAATCATATGGATGATTTATATTTTGAGAGAGACCATTCCATAATGTTATTTAATATGGTTAAGTAACAATATGTGAGACTTGTTCATTTGCATGTGTCTAGACTTATGTTATGTAACATTTTAATTTATTAAACATGACATAATGTTTTATAATATAAAACAATCTTTTGAATTTTGAAAGAAAGGAAGGAGGTCCCCACCCCCCCCCCCCCATGCTCCACTGTCTCTTTTATCTTATTATGATATACATGCAACTCTTTATATTGGACAACTTGGGTGGTGGTTTTGACCAACTCTCCAAACTCTTTCTGTCATTTTTGCATGAAAAAAAAACTCCCTTTTTCTCTCTTTTGTTCTCTTAATTTTCGGCCAAAAAGGGGAAGAGAAACAAAATTGGGTTTTTTCAAGTGTAAATCCTAGCTACAAGTGTGTTTGTTGAAGGCTTGGGGTATACTAGCTTCTCCATTGAAGTCTAAGCCTTTCATCCATCATCTTCTTCATTTATTTTGGGTTTCTTGAAAGGTAGAATCACATGCATGAACTTCTTATGGTTGCATGTGTTGGTAAGTATGTATTTCGTATATGGATCCGAGTTTTTGGGCTTTGTATATAAAATCGGTTTTATATTCACCTAAATAACACGATTTAAAACTATATTATCCGCTACGTTTTTAACATAAAAGAGGTTTTATGACTTTGATTATCTTGTTAAAACCCAATAATGGCATCAAGAGCCGCTTATACGAATGCATGCTTCAATAGACTAAACTTTTTGGGTTTATGGTGTGGTTTACCATATGGCCGAAATTTTTTTTGGGTTTTGGTTACCCCTTGGTTTTTCAAGATTATACTTTACATGCATGTGGTAATCTTGAAGAACTAAGTCATTTGGATGATTGATTGTTTTGTTTAGACAAAACCCAAAACTTTCGGTTTGCTAAGCCTTGCTGAAAGTTTGAAGGGTAAAAAAGGGAACCATTTTAGACTTGTTATTCTTGCATGTTTGGACGTGTATTGGATGTTCATAACCTAGCCATGACCTTGTGTTTGAATGAATTTTGTGTTGTGGTTGTTTGATTATTCAATATGGTTGTAATATTCTTTTATTTGGGTTTGTAATCTATTTATTTATTTCATATTGGTTTGTAATAATAAGTAGATTAGTTGTATTTCTTTTACTATAGAAAAATGTATTAGGATATTTTTTGTAAAAGAAGAGACAAGAAAGGAAGCCCAGATAAAGAGGAGTCAGAACACAAAAATGGACACTTGAAGCATTTGGATTCGGGATCAAGTAGGAGTTCACCGACACGAGCTTGTCTCATTTTGATCCCTTAGGAGAGACTTTTTGGCACACTTGTTTCGGTCGACAAGTGTTGCCAAGATTTGGTGGCTATGGTTATGGACTAGTGGTTGTATATTTTATGCTTGCTTGGTTGATTTATATTTTGTTTTATCTTATTGCAATATGGATTGTTAACAACTTAAAATCAACAACTTGCATAAAATCGGTTCCTTAGAAATCGTTAGGTAATAAAGTTGGTTTTATTAAAGGCTAATGATTTCACAATAAAATGAGTTTTATTAAAAGGAACTTTGAAAATGAGTTTTTCAACTAAGTATCATACGTTTGAATGAATGAAAATGCAAGGTACATAAATTGTTTTCCAATCTAGAATTTAGAAAACAAAAATCCCTCTTTTATAAAAACAAGTCAAACAACGTCCTTTTATACAAAACTCGAATCACTTGGGAACTCGATGTGGGATAAAGGTCACCTAACCACATTGGAGGAAACTTGTAAATTTTGAGATAGGTTTATCATATTTGTATGACGACTTAATTTGGAAACCATGTGAATAGGGTCACTGAAGCATGGGTACAATGGTGTTGATGGGATTAAACATGCCAACTAAACATAAGATGATTAACCGATCCCATAAAACTAGAAGTTGCAAAAGGTTGCAATCATAAAACGTTGACTACCATGTTAATCTAAATAGTAGGATAAAGGTCACCTAACTACTACTTGAATGTAACGTTGGGTTCTAGATTTTAATCATTAATTTTCTCGGAGACATAAAGGGTATTAACGATTAAAATTGATTAATGATATCGAAAATACTAAAATTGAGCTTTGTTAAATTTGTAAATGGTCGCAATCAACAATCCACTTAACGCAATTATCCCACCCGTTCATAACCTATCACTAAGAGCCATACTCGATAAGGATCGTCTCAACTATAAAAATTTCATGGATTGATATCGAAACTTGAGAATCGTTCTCAAGCAAGAAAAGAAATCCTACATGTTAGACGATCCCATTCCCGATGAACCTAACATTGACGATGTTCAAGCCTATAACGATTGGGTAAAATACAACGACGATTCGGTACATGTTTCTTGCCTCATGTTGGGAACTATGATTCCCGAGATTCAAAAGGATTTTTGAACATCATGGGGCATACGACATGATCACCCAACTAAAGGAAATGTTCCTTACACAAGCTAGGGTAGGGGTGAGCAAGAAACGGTTCAGAACCATCGGAACCGAGGAACCGGTACCTCGGTGTTTCAGAACTGCCAAATTATGTTTTCGGTTTAGTTCCGGTTCTACCGAATTGGTTAGAACTGGCGGTTCACGGTTTGGAACCGGAGAACCGGACTATTCAAATGCATAATTTTTTACCCTATTTTTTAATGGGCTTCTAATACTCAGTTTACAAGAAATATGAAAACAAAGAGACCCATAATTAATAAAACCCTATTCCAAAACCATCGAACTTCTTTCAACCTCTTGCACTGTTTGATCTCAATCTCTTGCGTGATAGCACAGGTGATTTGATTACTTCTCATTCTCTCTCTTTGAACGAATCTTTAAAAATGGAGAAACACCTTTTGTGGATACATATATATATATATGTATATATATATAATATCATAGGAATTGTTATCATTATACTATTAATTTAAACTATCACTCACCTGATATGCGACATCAAAAAGCATAAAATAATATATCTAAGATTCATGAATCCCATGTGGCCATATTGTATATTGTTTGGATATACTATATGCTTGACAATATTCATGAATCTTGATAGTAGTATATTATAATATTAATTTAAACTGTTTATATTAAACATAATAGATAGTTTAATATATGATTCATGAATATGTTATGTATATATATAATAGTAAATATGTTTATAAACTATAACTGTTTGTTATATCTAAACTATTGGTAAGCATAACTATATAGCAAATATGTATTTATGGTATCAGAGCCATGGTGAATAATTAGTGTCTTTGGGGAATCAACACTTTAAGTTTGTTCATGAATATTATTAAAAATAAAGATACAATAAAAAATAGTATTGAGGAAGAATATGATATTCCTCACAATCTTGATTTACTAAATCAATGGACAATTCCAAAAATTAATTATAACCAAATTTATAAATATGGTTATATGGAAAAATTAAGTTTTAAACAAGTAGTTAGAACTACTGAATCAACAATATCTCTTAATAAAGAGGATATGATAATGAAACTCTTAAATAACAGAGAAATAATCAGATATAAGAATAATGAATATAAATTCATTCATATTGGTTTAGTGCAAATTGCCTTTAAACCATTAACATTAGAAGGTCTTCCAGAAAGCTTTATAGCTGTTCTAAGAGATGGAAGAAATTTAGATTGGAAACAATCCTTAATAGGTATTGTTCAATCTAGTCTGGCACATGGTCTAGTCTATTTTAATGTTTATCCAAATTTACAATTATCTTTAACTGATGTGAATATCACAGATGCTTTAACATTAAATGTTAAAACTAATGGTTACAATTATGCTCCAGGATCAGAAGTTATATGTGTTTGTTATAGAATTTATTACAAACCATTATATACTTTGAATCCTAGATGCAAAATGGTTGATAAACCATTAAATGAAACAATAGTTATAGAAACTAATTTTGGTAAGTCAAATATTACCACTAGAAGAAAAATTAGATGGGAAGAAATAAATTTTCCTGATAATTGGGTATTAAAAGAAAATACCCCATCTCAATCTTATATTGATAACAATCCTTTAGAAATTTTACAAACAACTGAAGGAAATGTTCAAATACAATTTGAAAAAGTTACACCTAGAATAACTAGGTCTTTATCTTCATCAAATTTTCATATATCTCCTTTAGGATATACTGTTAGAAGTCCTTCTAGAGCTTCAACTTCTCAAATAAGAGAAAAATATCCTGAAAATAACAATAGAATTAATGAGTTAAGAATTAATTCTGATAATATAGTTAGAGGAATTAATAGACCTCAACAGGACCCGGAATTAACCGAGTCAGAAATGGATTTCTCTATATCATGAATAATATAGAAAAAATTGATTTTAGACCAGGTTCCCTGGTAAGAGATAAAATAAATTCTGAATTCCAAGATCCTAAATGGGAGGAATTTAGAAAATGGTACTTAAAAAATTTTGAAATAAAACAATTACTATATTTTCGAGATGAATTTTATAAAGAATTAGAAGAACAAAATTGTATTATTTATTTTGTTCCATGGTTCTTTAATAAGTATGTGAATAGTATAATTTCTACTATTTATAGAGAATATGATTTAGGAGAAAAGAAAATAAAATCTATTTTCCCTCCCCAAACAGGTTTTAAAATTGAAAAAGAAAAGGTAACAATGTATTACCAAGCTTTTCAAAAATTACTGGAAGGTGATACTTTACCAGTAACAATTTTCCACCTAAATAAATTATTTAAACATATAAATTATACAAATTTATGTTTAATTATATTAGGAGAACAATTAGGTTCTATCCAAGAAAAAATTGAGGAAATAACCTCTTTAGTAAAAAATAAAAAAGTTTTTGAAACAGGAGAAGTTATAGCAGTTCCAGCTATTCAACCCCCTCCTGAAATAAGAGATTTTAAATTAAAATCTAATTCTGAAATATCTAAATTATTAGATACTAAATTAGAATTTATTTCAGAAAAAATGAAAGGTTTAAATATAAATACTCTTTCAAAAGAATTTTCTAAATCCACAAATAAAGAAAATTATAAAGAACAAATAAACTTAGAAATTGCTAAGTTACAGAATAAATATGCTAACAAACCTAGCATGAATAAATATTATTATGATAGACCAACTCCTCAAGATGTCTTAATAGAAGAACAGGAGTACATAGTAAATAATTCTTATAGTGGGAAGAACATCTATGAATGGAACATAGATGGTCAAACTGACACCCAAATAGCTAATACTATACATCGAATGATGATGTATTCTACGATATGTAAAGCAAATGGAAATACAGATAAATCTATTGCTAAAATGATAGTAGCAGGATTTACTGGTCAATTAAAAGGATGGTGGGATAATTATTTAACCCTCCAAGACAGAGAACAAATTTACTCTTCTGTAAAAGAAGAAAATGATATCAGTCAAGAGAATAGTGTGTATACTCTTGCTATCAATATAATGGAACATTTTACAGGCAGATGGTCTGATAATTCTGAAAATATTAGAACTCTTTTGCAAAATCTAAAATGTAAAACCCTTACATCATTTAGATGGTATAAAGATACATTTTTATGCAGGGTAATGGAATTACCAGAGAGTAATAGTACTCATTGGAAGTCTAAATTTATAGACGGTTTACCTCATTTCTTTTCAGAAAGAGTTAAACAGAAATTGAGAAAAGATAATATTAATATTAATTATGATGTATACACCTATGGTAGTTTAATAGGTATATGTAAAAATGAAGGATTAGCTTTATGTAATGAAATAAAGCTAAATCAGCAAATTAAAAGACAGTCTTTAATGGAAAAAAGACAGTTAGGCCAATTTTGTGATCAATTTGGCATGGAGAGAATTACTCCCCAAAATGATAAAAGAAAAGACTCTTCTTCTCAAAAACCAAAAAAATATTTTAAAAGGAAAAGGAAAAGAGAAGAAAGAAAAATAGAAAGAGATAAGAAAAGGGAAATTAAACCCTTTGAAAAATTTTATAAAAAATCTTTTATAATTTGTAGAAAATGTGGCCGTCCAGGTCATAAAGCAGCAACTTGCTGGGTAAAGAAAAAATTGAATGAAATAAAAGATGATAATCTTAGAGAAACTTTAGAAAAGATTATCATAAATTCTAATAGTACTTCTGATGAATCAGAAGCAGAATCTTCATATGAAGATATAAACATTTTAGATAATGAAAGCTTTATTTCATCTTCTTCAGATGATAATAGAGATTGTCATGAAGATTGTTGTAACAATGAGATAAATAATGATTCAATTTATGATATTATATCTCAATTCCAAAATATGGAATTAAATGTTATAACAAATGAATTTTTAGATTTATTAAAAAATATTCAAGATGAAAAAATTAAGAAAGAAATGATTTTAGACTTAATAAGAAATGATAAAGGTGAATCATCTTCATCTAATAAAAATTTTCAACCTTATACTTTTGCTGAGGTTAAGAATCAATTGAATAAAAGAAATCAACTAAATAAACAGGTTGGTATTGAAGAATTAAAAATTGAGATTAATAATCTTAAAATATAAATTAATAATCTTAGAAATAACAATAACAATTTAGAAGAAAGAATTATTAATTTAGAAAAAAGAAGATTGGAAATTAATGATGTAAATTTTCCAAAACTTCAATTAGAAAATTATTTAAAACAAATAGAAGAAATAACTTCTCAGAAATGGCATATTAAAGTCAAATTAATGATTGATAAACAATTTTCCAAAGAATTTACTGCTCTTTTAGATAGTGGAGCAGATTTAAATTGTATTCAAGAAGGATTAATCCCTTCAAGATATTTTCATAAAACCACCCAGAAATTAGGGTCTGCTGGTGGAAAACCATTACAGATAAGTTATAAGCTTCCCAATGCTTATATCTGTAATAATAATAAATGTATTCCTAATAGTTTTATTCTTGTTAAAGATTTAACAAGTCAAGTAATACTTGGATCACCATTTTTTAGAAAAATATTTCCTTTAACAAAAGTGGATGAAAAAATTATAAAAGGAACATTTCAAGGTGAAGAAATATCCTTTGAATTTGTTTCTGAACCAATCACTAGAATCATCAATAATATGATTGATGATTTAATTAAAGCAAAAATAAACCAAATAGAATTTTTAAAACAAGAAATAAATGAATTAACTATTTCAGAAAATTTAAAAAATCCTAAATTAAAGGATAAAATAAAATTGATTCAAAATAAGTTTTCTTTACAAATATGTAATGATCACCCAAATGCTTTTTGGGATAGAAAGAAACATATTGTTTCACTTCCTTATGAGGAAGATTTTAATGAAAGACAAATTCCTACCAAGGCTAGACCTTGCCAAATGAATTCTGAATATTTAGAATTATGTAAAAAGGAAATAGAATCCTTAATAAATAAAGGATTAATTAGAAAATCTAAGTCTCCTTGGTCATGTACAGCGTTTTATGTTAATAAACATGCTGAGCAGGAAAGAGGAGTTCCTAGATTGGTTATAAATTATAAACCACTTAATAAAGTGTTAAAATGGATTAGATATCCAATACCTAATAAAAAGGATTTATTGGATAGACTGCATGATGCAGTTATATTTTCTAAATTTGATCTAAAATCTGGATACTGGCAGGTTCAAATTAATGAATCTGACAGATATAAGACAGCATTTACAGTTCCATTTGGACATTATGAATGGAATGTAATGCCTTTTGGGTTAAAAAATGCACCCAGTGAATTTCAAAATATAATGAATGATATATTCATTCCTTATTCAAATTTTATCATTGTATATATCGATGATATATTAATATTTTCAAAAAATATAGAAATGCATTTTCAGCATTTAGAAATCTTTAAAAATATTATTATAAAGAATGGTTTAGTAATTTCTAGACCTAAAATGATGCTTTTTCAAACTAATGTTAGATTCCTTGGTCATAATATTGACAAAGGAGTTATAATTCCAATACATAGAAGTATTGAATTTGCTTCTAAATTTCCTGATGAAATTTTAGATAAAACTCAATTACAAAGGTTTCTTGGGAGTTTAAATTATATTTCTCCTTATTATGAAAATCTTGCAAAGGATACAGCTATCTTGTATGATAGGTTAAAAAAGAATCCTAAGTATTGGTCAGACGATCATACTAAGGCAATACAAAAAATTAAACAAAAGGTTCAAAATCTTCCATGTTTGAATCTTGCTAACCCAAATTGGGAAAAAATAGTTGAAACTGATGCTAGTGACATTGGTTATGGAGGAATTCTTAAACAAGTTTCTCCAAACAATAAACAAGAATATTTGGTTAGATTCCATTCTGGAAAATGGAATAATAGTCAAAAAAATTACGCAACTATTGCAAAAGAAGTTTTAGCAATAGTAAAATGTGTTTTAAAATTTCAAGATGATTTATATAATCAAAAATTTATAATAAAAACTGATTGTCAGGCAGCTAAATTTATGTTTGACAAAGATTTTAAACATAATGTTTCTAAACAAATGTTTGCAAGGTGGCAAGCTCATTTAGCCCCTTTTGATTTTGAAATAATCTATAAAAAAGGATCTGATAATAGTTTACCAGATTTCTTGACGAGAGAATTTCTCGATTCTATTTTGCAGAATTAATGGGAATTAAAGGACCATTGAAAATTGCAATGGGAAATATTCGAAGACAAATTGATTTTGAATATAGGATGAGGATGAGACATGCTTTAAGAATAGCAGAATATAATATGGACTATTCTTTACATCCTCAAGAAAAAAATTTTCTTATAGCAAATGAATGGAATCAATACTATATTTTTAAGAATCGAATAAAGATTCTTCAAGAAAAAGAGATAATAATCTCTTGTGCTTAATTTTATTTGCAGGAATGGATCCTCCATGGCGAGGAGGAAAGAAGAGCCAATCCTCCAATAGAGGAAGAGGCAGAAATTCTCATAATAATTCTGAAATAATTATTGGTCAATTTGGCCAAAAGAGGCTAATAGCTTCCAATATTGCTAATATAGCAAATTCATCCAGTAATACTGGAAAAAATCGATTTAATGATCCTGAATACCAGGAATTCCTAGCTTTCAAAGCAGCTAAGGAAAAAGGAAGCAATACTTCCTATTCAATTGTTACTCAATCAGAAGAATCTGATGAAAGTTCTTATGATCAAAATCCTTATAAGGAGATAATTTTACTCCTTGATAATAAACAACTTAAATGGAAAGATAATCCATGGACCTTAATGGAAAGGTTTTTCGATACTGGATCATATCCAGCTGGAATTTATAAATCAAGATTCGTTTATGAATCAATTTTAAGAGCAACCGAATCTGCTCAAATTTTCCATCATAATTCTGGAAATGCTAAGGTTTTTACCTATAGCAAAATAATTATTAAAAGGATAATATCCTTAGAAGATTGGGGAAATTCTCCATTAAAAGAAAAAGAGATGAGTCATCCAGAATCTGGTGCTCTTATCAAATTTAATTATTGGGATTATATTGAAGCTTTCAATAAAGCTTTTCTATATCAAAATCCAATGAAGAAACATTCTTGGTTCTTCAAGATATGTCCTCAGGTTTATAACCAGGATATACCTAATTGGTTTTTAAAATGGTGGATTTCCTATGGAACATCTGTAAAAATTTTACCAGAATCCTTTAAAGGATACTATAATAAATGGGTTGAATTATCTCCCAGAATAATCGAAGCTACTCATAATAATGAGTTAATTGAAGGAATGCCTTCTCTATTTTTCTTTATGGAATTTGGAATTCCATGGATATGGAGATGGTCTTCAGAAGTTGGTCATACCACTCAAAATATTCCATGTTTAAGAAGAATTTTCTATACAAAATTTTGGAAAAAATTGACTTCAAAAAATAAAGAAGGAGTCATAGAAGGTCAAGAGACTATTGATCAAATCGAATCAACTCTGGACCTGTATCAAAAACAAATTCAGGTTCAATCTCAAAGAGAATCTCCTAGCCCATTTCAACAAATTGCTAGGAAGATATCAATTAAAGAAGGAAAGGATCTTTCCAGAAAAGATTTACTGGAAAAATACTTTGCAGCCATGGAAGAAGATTTAATAAAAAACTTCCAACCAGGGCAATCTTCATCGCAATACTCTTCAAATCCATCTTCTAATCAAGAAGAAGAAGAAGATACAATGTTAGCAGGTTATTCTCAAAATCCAGAAGATGATGTCATGGATGAGGTCACAATAAAGGCCAAAACAAAATTGGAAATGTTAAAGAAGAAAATAATTGAATCAATTGACGATGCGGACGAAATTATGGGTCCCAAATCACATGCGTCTGATTAAAGGAGAATCAATAATTCAAAAAGTTGGGTAGAGGTACAATAATTAAAGCCAGCTGCCCAGACAAATGGAATCTCTTTTGGACACAATTGTCCAGATAATTGATGTATAATTATTACTTTTACTGTTGTTCTTTTGTTTGTTTTTTAGAACTCCCATTATAAAAGGAGTAGTAGGGTTTTGTTTAGAGGCAGAGATCAGAAAACCACTGATCAAAAACCCTCTCTTTCACTTGTAAAATATTCGATAATAAAAATCTTTGAAGTTTTTAAGTACTTCATACTCCAGGTACAATTCATTATTTCTTTACTATTTTATTTTTATAATTTTAGCCTAATGAAAGGCTAAACTCCTAAAGTGTTGATTCATACCATGACCTAGTTGTAATCCATGTCTCAAAAAAAAAAAAAAAAAAAAAAAGTCTGAAATTTTTGAAATATGTATGAGTGTTTCTGGGCTGGTTCCATACTAAACAGGCATGTGAATATGTGTAGTGGTCGAATTATGGTAGCCCGTTTTAGCCGTTTTGATTGAAGGCGTTTTTAGGGCGTGGCCTGTACTGACCATATACTATTCAATGATGACAGTTAAGTATGGGTAAAACATCCATATGGCCTATTCATATATATTTCAGAAAATCAAGAAAAAATTTTAATTTTTAAATTTTATAAATTTTAATGGATTATTAATAAGAGATCGAAAGATACCCGGTCTCTGGAATTAAATGTTATAACAAATGAATTTTTAGATTTATTAAAAAATATTCAAGATGAAAAAATTAAGAAAGAAATGATTTTAGACTTAATAAGAAATGATAAAGGTGAATCATCTTCATCTAATAAAAATTTTCAACCTTATACTTTTGCTGAGGTTAAGAATCAATTGAACAAAAGAAATCAACTAAATAAACAGGTTGGTATTGAAGAATTAAAAATTGAGATTAATAATCTTAAAATAGAAATTAATAATCTTAGAAATAACAATAACAATTTAGAAGAAAGAATTATTAATTTAGAAAAAAGAAGATTGGAAATTAATGATGTAAATTTTCCAAAACTTCAATTAGAAAATTATTTAAAACAAATAGAAGAAATAACTTCTCAGAAATGGCATATTAAAGTCAAATTAATGATTGATAAACAATTTTCCAAAGAATTTACTGCTCTTTTAGATAGTGGAGCAGATTTAAATTGTATTCAAGAAGGATTAATCCCTTCAAGATATTTTCATAAAACCACCCAGAAATTAGGGTCTGCTGGTGGAAAACCATTACAGATAAGTTATAAGCTTCCCAATGCTTATATCTGTAATAATAATAAATGTATTCCTAATAGTTTTATTCTTGTTAAAGATTTAACAAGTCAAGTAATACTTGGATCACCATTTTTTAGAAAAATATTTCCTTTAACAAAAGTGGATGAAAAAATTATAAAAGGAACATTTCAAGGTGAAGAAATATCCTTTGAATTTGTTTCTGAACCAATCACTAGAATCATCAATAATATGATTGATGATTTAATTAAAGCAAAAATAAACCAAATAGAATTTTTAAAACAAGAAATAAATGAATTAACTATTTCAGAAAATTTAAAAAATCCTAAATTAAAGGATAAAATAAAATTGATTCAAAATAAGTTTTCTTTACAAATATGTAATGATCACCCAAATGCTTTTTGGGATAGAAAGAAACATATTGTTTCACTTCCTTATGAGGAAGATTTTAATGAAAGACAAATTCCTACCAAGGCTAGACCTTGCCAAATGAATTCTGAATATTTAGAATTATGTAAAAAGGAAATAGAATCCTTAATAAATAAAGGATTAATTAGAAAATCTAAGTCTCCTTGGTCATGTACAGCGTTTTATGTTAATAAACATGCTGAGCAGGAAAGAGGAGTTCCTAGATTGGTTATAAATTATAAACCACTTAATAAAGTGTTAAAATGGATTAGATATCCAATACCTAATAAAAAGGATTTATTGGATAGACTGCATGATGCAGTTATATTTTCTAAATTTGATCTAAAATCTGGATACTGGCAGGTTCAAATTAATGAATCTGACAGATATAAGACAGCATTTACAGTTCCATTTGGACATTATGAATGGAATGTAATGCCTTTTGGGTTAAAAAATGCACCCAGTGAATTTCAAAATATAATGAATGATATATTCATTCCTTATTCAAATTTTATCATTGTATATATCGATGATATATTAATATTTTCAAAAAATATAGAAATGCATTTTCAGCATTTAGAAATCTTTAAAAATATTATTATAAAGAATGGTTTAGTAATTTCTAGACCTAAAATGATGCTTTTTCAAACTAATGTTAGATTCCTTGGTCATAATATTGACAAAGGAGTTATAATTCCAATACATAGAAGTATTGAATTTGCTTCTAAATTTCCTGATGAAATTTTAGATAAAACTCAATTACAAAGGTTTCTTGGGAGTTTAAATTATATTTCTCCTTATTATGAAAATCTTGCAAAGGATACAGCTATCTTGTATGATAGGTTAAAAAAGAATCCTAAGTATTGGTCAGACGATCATACTAAGGCAATACAAAAAATTAAACAAAAGGTTCAAAATCTTCCATGTTTGAATCTTGCTAACCCAAATTGGGAAAAAATAGTTGAAACTGATGCTAGTGACATTGGTTATGGAGGAATTCTTAAACAAGTTTCTCCAAACAATAAACAAGAATATTTGGTTAGATTCCATTCTGGAAAATGGAATAATAGTCAAAAAAATTACGCAACTATTGCAAAAGAAGTTTTAGCAATAGTAAAATGTGTTTTAAAATTTCAAGATGATTTATATAATCAAAAATTTATAATAAAAACTGATTGTCAGGCAGCTAAATTTATGTTTGACAAAGATTTTAAACATAATGTTTCTAAACAAATGTTTGCAAGGTGGCAAGCTCATTTAGCCCCTTTTGATTTTGAAATAATCTATAAAAAAGGATCTGATAATAGTTTACCAGATTTCTTGACGAGAGAATTTCTCGATTCTATTTTGCAGAATTAATGGGAATTAAAGGACCATTGAAAATTGCAATGGGAAATATTCGAAGACAAATTGATTTTGAATATAGGATGAGGATGAGACATGCTTTAAGAATAGCAGAATATAATATGGACTATTCTTTACATCCTCAAGAAAAAAATTTTCTTATAGCAAATGAATGGAATCAATACTATATTTTTAAGAATCGAATAAAGATTCTTCAAGAAAAAGAGATAATAATCTCTTGTGCTTAATTTTATTTGCAGGAATGGATCCTCCATGGCGAGGAGGAAAGAAGAGCCAATCCTCCAATAGAGGAAGAGGCAGAAATTCTCATAATAATTCTGAAATAATTATTGGTCAATTTGGCCAAAAGAGGCTAATAGCTTCCAATATTGCTAATATAGCAAATTCATCCAGTAATACTGGAAAAAATCGATTTAATGATCCTGAATACCAGGAATTCCTAGCTTTCAAAGCAGCTAAGGAAAAAGGAAGCAATACTTCCTATTCAATTGTTACTCAATCAGAAGAATCTGATGAAAGTTCTTATGATCAAAATCCTTATAAGGAGATAATTTTACTCCTTGATAATAAACAACTTAAATGGAAAGATAATCCATGGACCTTAATGGAAAGGTTTTTCGATACTGGATCATATCCAGCTGGAATTTATAAATCAAGATTCGTTTATGAATCAATTTTAAGAGCAACCGAATCTGCTCAAATTTTCCATCATAATTCTGGAAATGCTAAGGTTTTTACCTATAGCAAAATAATTATTAAAAGGATAATATCCTTAGAAGATTGGGGAAATTCTCCATTAAAAGAAAAAGAGATGAGTCATCCAGAATCTGGTGCTCTTATCAAATTTAATTATTGGGATTATATTGAAGCTTTCAATAAAGCTTTTCTATATCAAAATCCAATGAAGAAACATTCTTGGTTCTTCAAGATATGTCCTCAGGTTTATAACCAGGATATACCTAATTGGTTTTTAAAATGGTGGATTTCCTATGGAACATCTGTAAAAATTTTACCAGAATCCTTTAAAGGATACTATAATAAATGGGTTGAATTATCTCCCAGAATAATCGAAGCTACTCATAATAATGAGTTAATTGAAGGAATGCCTTCTCTATTTTTCTTTATGGAATTTGGAATTCCATGGATATGGAGATGGTCTTCAGAAGTTGGTCATACCACTCAAAATATTCCATGTTTAAGAAGAATTTTCTATACAAAATTTTGGAAAAAATTGACTTCAAAAAATAAAGAAGGAGTCATAGAAGGTCAAGAGACTATTGATCAAATCGAATCAACTCTGGACCTGTATCAAAAACAAATTCAGGTTCAAAATATGTATGAGTGTTTCTGGGCTGGTTCCATACTAAACAGGCATGTGAATATGTGTAGTGGTCGAATTATGGTAGCCCGTTTTAGCCGTTTTGATTGAAGGCGTTTTTAGGGCGTGGCCTGTACTGACCATATACTATTCAATGATGACAGTTAAGTATGGGTAAAACATCCATATGGCCTATTCATATATATTTCAGAAAATCAAGAAAAAATTTTTAATTTTTAAATTTTAAAAATTTTAATGGATTATTAATAAGAGATCGAAAGATACCCGGTCTCTGATCCTGTATTTATGGTATCAGAGCCATGGTGAATAATTAGTGTCTTTGGGGAATCAACACTTTAAGTTTGTTCATGAATATTATTAAAAATAAAGATACAATAAAAAATAGTATTGAGGAAGAATATGATATTCCTCACAATCTTGATTTACTAAATCAATGGACAATTCCAAAAATTAATTATAACCAAATTTATAAATATGGTTATATGGAAAAATTAAGTTTTAAACAAGTAGTTAGAACTACTGAATCAACAATATCTCTTAATAAAGAGGATATGATAATGAAACTCTTAAATAACAGAGAAATAATCAGATATAAGAATAATGAATATAAATTCATTCATATTGGTTTAGTGCAAATTGCCTTTAAACCATTAACATTAGAAGGTCTTCCAGAAAGCTTTATAGCTGTTCTAAGAGATGGAAGAAATTTAGATTGGAAACAATCCTTAATAGGTATTGTTCAATCTAGTCTGGCACATGGTCCAGTCTATTTTAATGTTTATCCAAATTTACAATTATCTTTAACTGATGTGAATATCACAGATGCTTTAACATTAAATGTTAAAACTAATGGTTACAATTATGCTCCAGGATCAGAAGTTATATGTGTTTGTTATAGAATTTATTACAAACCATTATATACTTTGAATCCTAGATGCAAAATGGTTGATAAACCATTAAATGAAACAATAGTTATAGAAACTAATTTTGGTAAGTCAAATATTACCACTAGAAGAAAAATTAGATGGGAGGAAATAAATTTTCCTGATAATTGGGTATTAAAAGAAAATACCCCATCTCAATCTTATATTGATAACAATCCTTTAGAAATTTTACAAACAACTGAAGGAAATGTTCAAATACAATTTGAAAAAGTTACACCTAGAATAACTAGGTCTTTATCTTCATCAAATTTTCATATATCTCCTTTAGGATATACTGTTAGAAGTCCTTCTAGAGCTTCAACTTCTCAAATAAGAGAAAAATATCCTGAAAATAACAATAGAATTAATGAGTTAAGAATTAATTCTGATAATATAGTTAGAGGAATTAATAGACCTCAACAGGACCCGGAATTAACCGAGTCAGAAATGGATTTCTCTATATCATGAATAATATAGAAAAAATTGATTTTAGACCAGGTTCCCTGGTAAGAGATAAAATAAATTCTGAATTCCAAGATCCTAAATGGGAGGAATTTAGAAAATGGTACTTAAAAAATTTTGAAATAAAACAATTACTATATTTTCGAGATGAATTTTATAAAGAATTAGAAGAACAAAATTGTATTATTTATTTTGTTCCATGGTTCTTTAATAAGTATGTGAATAGTATAATTTCTACTATTTACAGAGAATATGATTTAGGAGAAAAGAAAATAAAATCTATTTTCCCTCCCCAAACAGGTTTTAAAATTGAAAAAGAAAAGGTAACAATGTATTACCAAGCTTTTCAAAAATTACTGGAAGGTGATACTTTACCAGTAACAATTTTCCACCTAAATAAATTATTTAAACATATAAATTATACAAATTTATGTTTAATTATATTAGGAGAACAATTAGGTTCTATCCAAGAAAAAATTGAGGAAATAACCTCTTTAGTAAAAAATAAAAAAGTTTTTGAAACAGGAGAAGTTATAGCAGTTCCAGCTATTCAACCCCCTCCTGAAATAAGAGATTTTAAATTAAAATCTAATTCTGAAATATCTAAATTATTAGATACTAAATTAGAATTTATTTCAGAAAAAATGAAAGGTTTAAATATAAATACTCTTTCAAAAGAATTTTCTAAATCCACAAATAAAGAAAATTATAAAGAACAAATAAACTTAGAAATTTCTAAGTTACAGAATAAATATGCTAATAAACCTAGCATGAATAAATATTATTATGATAGACCAACTCCTCAAGATGTTTTAATAGAAGAACAGGAGTACATAGTAAATAATTCTTATAGTGGGAAGAACATCTATGAATGGAACATAGATGGTCAAACTGACACCCAAATAGCTAATACTATACATCGAATGATGATGTATTCTACGATATGTAAAGCAAATGGAAATACAGATAAATCTATTGCTAAAATGATAGTAGCAAGATTTACTGGTCAATTAAAAGGATGGTGGGATAATTATTTAACCCTCCAAGACAGAGAACAAATTTACTCTTCTGTAAAAGAAGAAAATGATATCAGTCAAGAAAATAGTGTGTATACTCTTGCTATCAATATAATGGAACATTTTACAGGCAGATGGTCTGATAATTCTGAAAATATTAGAACTCTTTTGCAAAATCTAAAATGTAAAACCCTTACATCATTTAGATGGTATAAAGATACATTTTTATGCAGGGTAATGGAATTACCAGAGAGTAATAGTACTCATTGGAAGTCTAAATTTATAGACGGTTTACCTCATTTCTTTTCAGAAAGAGTTAAACAGAAATTGAGAAAAGATAATATTAATATTAATTATGATGAATACACCTATGGTAGTTTAATAGGTATATGTAAAAATGAAGGATTAGCTTTATGTAATGAAATAAAGCTAAATCAGCAAATTAAAAGACAGTCTTTAATGGAAAAAAGACAGTTAGGCCAATTTTGTGATCAATTTGGCATGGAGAGAATTACTCCCCAAAATGATAAAAGAAAATACTCTTCTTCTCAAAAACCAAAAAAATATTTTAAAAGGAAAAGGAAAAGAGAAGAAAGAAAAATAGAAAGAGATAAGAAAAAGGGAAATTAAACCCTTTGAAAAATTTTATAAAAAATCTTTTATAATTTGTAGAAAATGTGGCCGTCCAGGTCATAAAGCAGCAACTTGCTGGGTAAAGAAAAAATTGAATGAAATAAAAGATGATAATCTTAGAGAAACTTTAGAAAAGATTATCATAAATTCTAATAGTACTTCTGATGAATCAGAAGCAGAATCTTCATATGAAGATATAAACATTTTAGATAATGAAAGCTTTATTTCATCTTCTTCAGATGATAATAGAGATTGTCATGAAGATTGTTGTAACAATGAGATAAATAATGATTCAATTTATGATATTATATCTCAATTCCAAAATATGGAATTAAATGTTATAACAAATGAATTTTTAGATTTATTAAAAAATATTCAAGATGAAAAAATTAAGAAAGAAATGATTTTAGACTTAATAAGAAATGATAAAGGTGAATCATCTTCATCTAATAAAAATTTTCAACCTTATACTTTTGCTGAGGTTAAGAATCAATTGAATAAAAGAAATCAACTAAATAAACAGGTTGGTATTGAAGAATTAAAAATTGAGATTAATAATCTTAAAATAGAAATTAATAATCTTAGAAATAACAATAACAATTTAGAAGAAAGAATTATTAATTTAGAAAAAAGAAGATTGGAAATTAATGATGTAAATTTTCCAAAACTTCAATTAGAAAATTATTTAAAACAAATAGAAGAAATAACTTCTCAGAAATGGCATATTAAAGTCAAATTAATGATTGATAAACAATTTTCCAAAGAATTTACTGCTCTTTTAGATAGTGGAGCAGATTTAAATTGTATTCAAGAAGGATTAATCCCTTCAAGATATTTTCATAAAACCACCCAGAAATTAGGGTCTGCTGGTGGAAAACCATTACAGATAAGTTATAAGCTTCCCAATGCTTATATCTGTAATAATAATAAATGTATTCCTAATAGTTTTATTCTTGTTAAAGATTTAACAAGTCAAGTAATACTTGGATCACCATTTTTTAGAAAAATATTTCCTTTAACAAAAGTGGATGAAAAAATTATAAAAGGAACATTTCAAGGTGAAGAAATATCCTTTGAATTTGTTTCTGAACCAATCACTAGAATCATCAATAATATGATTGATGATTTAATTAAAGCAAAAATAAACCAAATAGAATTTTTAAAACAAGAAATAAATGAATTAACTATTTCAGAAAATTTAAAAAATCCTAAATTAAAGGATAAAATAAAATTGATTCAAAATAAGTTTTCTTTACAAATATGTAATGATCACCCAAATGCTTTTTGGGATAGAAAGAAACATATTGTTTCACTTCCTTATGAGGAAGATTTTAATGAAAGACAAATTCCTACCAAGGCTAGACCTTGCCAAATGAATTCTGAATATTTAGAATTATGTAAAAAGGAAATAGAATCCTTAATAAATAAAGGATTAATTAGAAAATCTAAGTCTCCTTGGTCATGTACAGCGTTTTATGTTAATAAACATGCTGAGCAGGAAAGAGGAGTTCCTAGATTGGTTATAAATTATAAACCACTTAATAAAGTGTTAAAATGGATTAGATATCCAATACCTAATAAAAAGGATTTATTGGATAGACTGCATGATGCAGTTATATTTTCTAAATTTGATCTAAAATCTGGATACTGGCAGGTTCAAATTAATGAATCTGACAGATATAAGACAGCATTTACAGTTCCATTTGGACATTATGAATGGAATGTAATGCCTTTTGGGTTAAAAAATGCACCCAGTGAATTTCAAAATATAATGAATGATATATTCATTCCTTATTCAAATTTTATCATTGTATATATCGATGATATATTAATATTTTCAAAAAATATAGAAATGCATTTTCAGCATTTAGAAATCTTTAAAAATATTATTATAAAGAATGGTTTAGTAATTTCTAGACCTAAAATGATGCTTTTTCAAACTAATGTTAGATTCCTTGGTCATAATATTGACAAAGGAGTTATAATTCCAATACATAGAAGTATTGAATTTGCTTCTAAATTTCCTGATGAAATTTTAGATAAAACTCAATTACAAAGGTTTCTTGGGAGTTTAAATTATATTTCTCCTTATTATGAAAATCTTGCAAAGGATACAGCTATCTTGTATGATAGGTTAAAAAAGAATCCTAAGTATTGGTCAGACGATCATACTAAGGCAATACAAAAAATTAAACAAAAGGTTCAAAATCTTCCATGTTTGAATCTTGCTAACCCAAATTGGGAAAAAATAGTTGAAACTGATGCTAGTGACATTGGTTATGGAGGAATTCTTAAACAAGTTTCTCCAAACAATAAACAAGAATATTTGGTTAGATTCCATTCTGGAAAATGGAATAATAGTCAAAAAAATTACGCAACTATTGCAAAAGAAGTTTTAGCAATAGTAAAATGTGTTTTAAAATTTCAAGATGATTTATATAATCAAAAATTTATAATAAAAACTGATTGTCAGGCAGCTAAATTTATGTTTGACAAAGATTTTAAACATAATGTTTCTAAACAAATGTTTGCAAGGTGGCAAGCTCATTTAGCCCCTTTTGATTTTGAAATAATCTATAAAAAAGGATCTGATAATAGTTTACCAGATTTCTTGACGAGAGAATTTCTCGATTCTATTTTGCAGAATTAATGGGAATTAAAGGACCATTGAAAATTGCAATGGGAAATATTCGAAGACAAATTGATTTTGAATATAGGATGAGGATGAGACATGCTTTAAGAATAGCAGAATATAATATGGACTATTCTTTACATCCTCAAGAAAAAAATTTTCTTATAGCAAATGAATGGAATCAATACTATATTTTTAAGAATCGAATAAAGATTCTTCAAGAAAAAGAGATAATAATCTCTTGTGCTTAATTTTATTTGCAGGAATGGATCCTCCATGGCGAGGAGGAAAGAAGAGCCAATCCTCCAATAGAGGAAGAGGCAGAAATTCTCATAATAATTCTGAAATAATTATTGGTCAATTTGGCCAAAAGAGGCTAATAGCTTCCAATATTGCTAATATAGCAAATTCATCCAGTAATACTGGAAAAAATCGATTTAATGATCCTGAATACCAGGAATTCCTAGCTTTCAAAGCAGCTAAGGAAAAAGGAAGCAATACTTCCTATTCAATTGTTACTCAATCAGAAGAATCTGATGAAAGTTCTTATGATCAAAATCCTTATAAGGAGATAATTTTACTCCTTGATAATAAACAACTTAAATGGAAAGATAATCCATGGACCTTAATGGAAAGGTTTTTCGATACTGGATCATATCCAGCTGGAATTTATAAATCAAGATTCGTTTATGAATCAATTTTAAGAGCAACCGAATCTGCTCAAATTTTCCATCATAATTCTGGAAATGCTAAGGTTTTTACCTATAGCAAAATAATTATTAAAAGGATAATATCCTTAGAAGATTGGGGAAATTCTCCATTAAAAGAAAAAGAGATGAGTCATCCAGAATCTGGTGCTCTTATCAAATTTAATTATTGGGATTATATTGAAGCTTTCAATAAAGCTTTTCTATATCAAAATCCAATGAAGAAACATTCTTGGTTCTTCAAGATATGTCCTCAGGTTTATAACCAGGATATACCTAATTGGTTTTTAAAATGGTGGATTTCCTATGGAACATCTGTAAAAATTTTACCAGAATCCTTTAAAGGATACTATAATAAATGGGTTGAATTATCTCCCAGAATAATCGAAGCTACTCATAATAATGAGTTAATTGAAGGAATGCCTTCTATATTTTTCTTTATGGAATTTGGAATTCCATGGATATGGAGATGGTCTTCAGAAGTTGGTCATACCACTCAAAATATTCCATGTTTAAGAAGAATTTTCTATACAAAATTTTGGAAAAAATTGACTTCAAAAAATAAAGAAGGAGTCATAGAAGGTCAAGAGACTATTGATCAAATCGAATCAACTCTGGACCTGTATCAAAAACAAATTCAGGTTCAATCTCAAAGAGAATCTCCTAGCCCATTTCAACAAATTGCTAGGAAGATATCAATTAAAGAAGGAAAGGATCTTTCCAGAAAAGATTTACTGGAAAAATACTTTGCAGCCATGGAAGAAGATTTAATAAAAAACTTCCAACCAGGGCAATCTTCATCGCAATACTCTTCAAATCCATCTTCTAATCAAGAAGAAGAAGAAGATACAATGTTAGCAGGTTATTCTCAAAATCCAGAAGATGATGTCATGGATGAGGTCACAATAAAGGCCAAAACAAAATTGGAAATGTTAAAGAAGAAAATAATTGAATCAATTGACGATGCGGACGAAATTATGGGTCCCAAATCACATGCGTCTGATTAAAGGAGAATCAATAATTCAAAAAGTTGGGTAGAGGTACAATAATTAAAGCCAGCTGCCCAGACAAATGGAATCTCTTTTGGACACAATTGTCCAGATAATTGATGTATAATTATTACTTTTACTGTTGTTCTTTTGTTTGTTTTTTAGAACTCCCATTATAAAAGGAGTAGTAGGGTTTTGTTTAGAGGCAGAGATCAGAAAACCACTGATCAAAAACCCTCTCTTTCACTTGTAAAATATTCGATAATAAAAATCTTTGAAGTTTTTAAGTACTTCATACTCCAGGTACAATTCATTATTTCTTTACTATTTTATTTTTATAATTTTAGCCTAATGAAAGGCTAAACTCCTAAAGTGTTGATTCATACCATGACCTAGTTGTAATCCATGTCTCAAAAAAAAAAAAAAAAAAAAAAAAAAAAAAAAAAAAGTTTTGCAATAGTTGCGTAATTTTTTTGACTATTATTCCATTTTCCAGAATGGAATCTAACCAAATATTCTTGTTTATTGTTTGGAGAAACTTGTTTAAGAATTCCTCCATAACCAATGTCACTAGCATCAGTTTCAACTATTTTTTCCCAATTTGGGTTAGCAAGATTCAAACATGGAAGATTTTGAACCTTTTGTTTAATTTTTTGTATTGCCTTAGTATGATCGTCTGACCAATACTTAGGATTCTTTTTTAACCTATCATACAAGATAGCTGTATCCTTTGCAAGATTTTCATAATAAGGAGAAATATAATTTAAACTCCCAAGAAACCTTTGTAATTGAGTTTTATCTAAAATTTCATCAGGAAATTTAGAAGCAAATTCAATACTTCTATGTATTGGAATTATAACTCCTTTGTCAATATTATGACCAAGGAATCTAACATTAGTTTGAAAAAGCATCATTTTAGGTCTAGAAATTACTAAACCATTCTTTATAATAATATTTTTAAAGATTTCTAAATGCTGAAAATGCATTTCTATATTTTTTGAAAATATTAATATATCATCGATATATACAATGATAAAATTTGAATAAGGAATGAATATATCATTCATTATATTTTGAAATTCACTGGGTGCATTTTTTAACCCAAAAGGCATTACATTCCATTCATAATGTCCAAATGGAACTGTAAATGCTGTCTTATATCTGTCAGATTCATTAATTTGAACCTGCCAGTATCCAGATTTTAGATCAAATTTAGAAAATATAACTGCATCATGCAGTCTATCCAATAAATCCTTTTTATTAGGTATTGGATATCTAATCCATTTTAACACTTTATTAAGTGGTTTATAATTTATAACCAATCTAGGAACTCCTCTTTCCTGCTCAGCATGTTTATTAACATAAAACGCTGTACATGACCAAGGAGACTTAGATTTTCTAATTAATCCTTTATTTATTAAGGATTCTATTTCCTTTTTACATAATTCTAAATATTCAGAATTCATTTGGCAAGGTCTAGCCTTGGTAGGAATTTGTCTTTCATTAAAATCTTCCTCATAAGGAAGTGAAACAATATGTTTCTTTCTATCCCAAAAAGCATTTGGGTGATCATTACATATTTGTAAAGAAAACTTATTTTGAATCAATTTTATTTTATCCTTTAATTTAGGATTTTTTAAATTTTCTGAAATAGTTAATTCATTTATTTCTTGTTTTAAAAATTCTATTTGGTTTATTTTTGCTTTAATTAAATCATCAATCATATTATTGATGATTCTAGTGATTGGTTCAGAAACAAATTCAAAGGATATTTCTTCACCTTGAAATGTTCCTTTTATAATTTTTTCATCCACTTTTGTTAAAGGAAATATTTTTCTAAAAAATGGTGATCCAAGTATTACTTGACTTGTTAAATCTTTAACAAGAATAAAACTATTAGGAATACATTTATTATTATTACAGATATAAGCATTGGGAAGCTTATAACTTATCTGTAATGGTTTTCCACCAGCAGACCCTAATTTCTGGGTGGTTTTATGAAAATATCTTGAAGGGATTAATCCTTCTTGAATACAATTTAAATCTGCTCCACTATCTAAAAGAGCAGTAAATTCTTTGGAAAATTGTTTATCAATCATTAATTTGACTTTAATATGCCATTTCTGAGAAGTTATTTCTTCTATTTGTTTTAAATAATTTTCTAATTGAAGTTTTGGAAAATTTACATCATTAATTTCCAATCTTCTTTTTTCTAAATTAATAATTCTTTCTTCTAAATTGTTATTGTTATTTCTAAGATTATTAATTTCTATTTTAAGATTATTAATCTCAATTTTTAATTCTTCAATACCAACCTGTTTATTTAGTTGATTTCTTTTATTCAATTGATTCTTAACCTCAGCAAAAGTATAAGGTTGAAAATTTTTATTAGATGAAGATGATTCACCTTTATCATTTCTTATTAAGTCTAAAATCATTTCTTTCTTAATTTTTTCATCTTGAATATTTTTTAATAAATCTAAAAATTCATTTGTTATAACATTTAATTCCATATTTTGGAATTGAGATATAATATCATAAATTGAATCATTATTTATCTCATTGTTACAACAATCTTCATGACAATCTCTATTATCATCTGAAGAAGATGAAATAAAGCTTTCATTATCTAAAATGTTTATATCTTCATATGAAGATTCTGCTTCTGATTCATCAGAAGTACTATTAGAATTTATGATAATCTTTTCTAAAGTTTCTTTAAGATTATCATCTTTTATTTCATTCAATTTTTTCTTTACCCAGCAAGTTGCTGCTTTATGACCTGGACGGCCACATTTTCTACAAATTATAAAAGATTTTTTATAAAATTTTTCAAAGGGTTTCATTTCCCTTTTCTTATCTCTTTCTATTTTTCTTTCTTCTCTTTTCCTTTTCCTTTTAAAATATTTTTTTGGTTTTTGAGAAGAAGAGTTTTTCTTTTATCATTTTGGGGAGTAATTCTCTCCATGCCAAATTGATCACAAAATTGGCCTAACTGTCTTTTTTCCATTAAAGACTGTCTTTTAATTTGCTGATTTAGCTTTATTTCATTACATAAAGCTAATCCTTCATTTTTACATATACCTATTAAACTACCATAGGTGTATTCATCATAATTAATATTAATATTATCTTTTCTCAATTTCTGTTTAACTCTTTCTGAAAAGAAATGAGGTAAACCGTCTATAAATTTAGACTTCCAATGAGTACTATTACTCTCTGGTAATTCCATTACCCTGCATAAAAATGTATCTTTATACCATCTAAATGATGTAAGGGTTTTACATTTTAGATTTTGCAAAAGAGTTCTAATATTTTCAGAATTATCAGACCATCTGCCTGTAAAATGTTCCATTATATTGATAGCAAGAGTATACACACTATTTTCTTGACTGATATCATTTTCTTCTTTTACAGAAGAGTAAATTTGTTCTCTGTCTTGGAGGGTTAAATAATTATCCCACCATCCTTTTAATTGACCAGTAAATCCTGCTACTATCATTTTAGCAATAGATTTATCTGTATTTCCATTTGCTTTACATATCGTAGAATACATCATCATTCGATGTATAGTATTAGCTATTTGGGTGTCAGTTTGACCATCTATGTTCCATTCATAGATGTTCTTCCCACTATAAGAATTATTTACTATGTACTCCTGTTCTTCTATTAAAACATCTTGAGGAGTTGGTCTATCATAATAATATTTATTCATGCTAGGTTTATTAGCATATTTATTCTGTAACTTAGAAATTTCTAAGTTTATTTGTTCTTTATAATTTTCTTTATTTGTGGATTTAGAAAATTCTTTTGAAAGAGTATTTATATTTAAACCTTTCATTTTTTCTGAAATAAATTCTAATTTAGTATCTAATAATTTAGATATTTCAGAATTAGATTTTAATTTAAAATCTCTTATTTCAGGAGGGGGTTGAATAGCTGGAACTGCTATAACTTCTCCTGTTTCAAAAACTTTTTTATTTTTTACTAAAGAGGTTATTTCCTCAATTTTTTCTTGGATAGAACCTAATTGTTCTCCTAATATAATTAAACATAAATTTGTATAATTTATATGTTTAAATAATTTATTTAGGTGGAAAATTGTTACTGGTAAAGTATCACCTTCCAGTAATTTTTGAAAAGCTTGGTAATACATTGTTACCTTTTCTTTTTCAATTTTAAAACCTGTTTGGGGAGGGAAAATAGATTTTATTTTCTTTTCTCCTAAATCATATTCTCTGTAAATAGTAGAAATTATACTATTCACATACTTATTAAAGAACCATGGAACAAAATAAATAATACAATTTTGTTCTTCTAATTCTTTATAAAATTCATCTCGAAAATATAGTAATTGTTTTATTTCAAAATTTTTTAAGTACCATTTTCTAAATTCCTCCCATTTAGGATCTTGGAATTCAGAATTTATTTTATCTCTTACCAGGGAACCTGGTCTAAAATCAATTTTTTCTATATTATTCATGATATAGAGAAATCCATTTCTGACTCGGTTAATTCCGGGTCCTGTTGAGGTCTATTAATTCCTCTAACTATATTATCAGAATTAATTCTTAACTCATTAATTCTATTGTTATTTTCAGGATATTTTTCTCTTATTTGAGAAGTTGAAGCTCTAGAAGGACTTCTAACAGTATATCCTAAAGGAGATATATGAAAATTTGATGAAGATAAAGACCTAGTTATTCTAGGTGTAACTTTTTCAAATTGTATTTGAACATTTCCTTCAGTTGTTTGTAAAATTTCTAAAGGATTGTTATCAATATAAGATTGAGATGGGGTATTTTCTTTTAATACCCAATTATCAGGAAAATTTATTTCCTCCCATCTAATTTTTCTTCTAGTGGTAATATTTGACTTACCAAAATTAGTTTCTATAACTATTGTTTCATTTAATGGTTTATCAACCATTTTGCATCTAGGATTCAAAGTATATAATGGTTTGTAATAAATTCTATAACAAACACATATAACTTCTGATCCTGGAGCATAATTGTAACCATTAGTTTTAACATTTAATGTTAAAGCATCTGTGATATTCACATCAGTTAAAGATAATTGTAAATTTGGATAAACATTAAAATAGACTGGACCATGTGCCAGACTAGATTGAACAATACCTATTAAGGATTGTTTCCAATCTAAATTTCTTCCATCTCTTAGAACAGCTATAAAGCTTTCTGGAAGACCTTCTAATGTTAATGGTTTAAAGGCAATTTGCACTAAACCAATATGAATGAATTTATATTCATTATTCTTATATCTGATTATTTCTCTGTTATTTAAGAGTTTCATTATCATATCCTCTTTATTAAGAGATATTGTTGATTCAGTAGTTCTAACTACTTGTTTAAAACTTAATTTTTCCATATAACCATATTTATAAATTTGGTTATAATTAATTTTTGGAATTGTCCATTGATTTAGTAAATCAAGATTGTGAGGAATATCATATTCTTCCTCAATACTATTTTTTATTGTATCTTTATTTTTAATAATATTCATGAACAAACTTAAAGTGTTGATTCCCCAAAGACACTAATTATTCACCATGGCTCTGATACCATAAATACAGGATCAGAGACCGGGTATCTTTCGATCTCTTATTAATAATCCATTAAAATTTTTAAAATTTAAAAATTAAAATTTTTTCTTGATTTTCTGAAATATATATGAATAGGCCATATGGATGTTTTACCCATACTTAACTGTCATCATTGAATAGTATATGGTCAGTACAGGCCACGCCCTAAAAACGCCTTCAATCAAAACGGCTAAAACGGGCTACCATAATTCGACCACTACACATATTCACATGCCTGTTTAGTATGGAACCAGCCCAGAAACACTCATACATATTTCAAAAATTTCAGACTTTTTTTTTTTTTTTTTTTTTTTTTTTTTTTTTGAGACATGGATTACAACTAGGTCATGGTATGAATCAACACTTTAGGAGTTTAGCCTTTCATTAGGCTAAAATTATAAAAATAAAATAGTAAAGAAATAATGAATTGTACCTGGAGTATGAAGTACTTAAAAACTTCAAAGATTTTTATTATCGAATATTTTACAAGTGAAAGAGAGGGTTTTTGATCAGTGGTTTTCTGATCTCTGCTTCTAAACAAAACCCTACTACTCCTTTTATAATGGGAGTTCTAAAAAACAAACAAAAGAACAACAGTAAAAGTAATAATTATACATCAATTATCTGGACAATTGTGTCCAAAAGAGATTCCATTTGTCTGGGCAGCTGGCTTTAATTATTGTACCTCTACCCAACTTTTTGAATTATTGATTCTCCTTTAATCAGACGCATGTGATTTGGGACCCATAATTTCGTCCGCATCGTCAATTGATTCAATTATTTTCTTCTTTAACATTTCCAATTTTGTTTTGGCCTTTATTGTGACCTCATCCATGACATCATCTTCTGGATTTTGAGAATAACCTGCTAACATTGTATCTTCTTCTTCTTCTTGATTAGAAGATGGATTTGAAGAGTATTGCGATGAAGATTGCCCTGGTTGGAAGTTTTTTATTAAATCTTCTTCCATGGCTGCAAAGTATTTTTCCAGTAAATCTTTTCTGGAAAGATCCTTTCCTTCTTTAATTGATATCTTCCTAGCAATTTGTTGAAATGGGCTAGGAGATTCTCTTTGAGATTGAACCTGAATTTGTTTTTGATACAGGTCCAGAGTTGATTCGATTTGATCAATAGTCTCTTGACCTTCTATGACTCCTTCTTTATTTTTTGAAGTCAATTTTTTCCAAAATTTTGTATAGAAAATTCTTCTTAAACATGGAATATTTTGAGTGGTATGACCAACTTCTGAAGACCATCTCCATATCCATGGAATTCCAAATTCCATAAAGAAAAATAGAGAAGGCATTCCTTCAATTAACTCATTATTATGAGTAGCTTCGATTATTCTGGGAGATAATTCAACCCATTTATTATAGTATCCTTTAAAGGATTCTGGTAAAATTTTTACAGATGTTCCATAGGAAATCCACCATTTTAAAAACCAATTAGGTATATCCTGGTTATAAACCTGAGGACATATCTTGAAGAACCAAGAATGTTTCTTCATTGGATTTTGATATAGAAAAGCTTTATTGAAAGCTTCAATATAATCCCAATAATTAAATTTGATAAGAGCACCAGATTCTGGATGACTCATCTCTTTTTCTTTTAATGGAGAATTTCCCCAATCTTCTAAGGATATTATCCTTTTAATAATTATTTTGCTATAGGTAAAAACCTTAGCATTTCCAGAATTATGATGGAAAATTTGAGCAGATTCGGTTGCTCTTAAAATTGATTCATAAACGAATCTTGATTTATAAATTCCAGCTGGATATGATCCAGTATCGAAAAACCTTTCCATTAAGGTCCATGGATTATCTTTCCATTTAAGTTGTTTATTATCAAGGAGTAAAATTATCTCCTTATAAGGATTTTGATCATAAGAACTTTCATCAGATTCTTCTGATTGAGTAACAATTGAATAGGAAGTATTGCTTCCTTTTTCCTTAGCTGCTTTGAAAGCTAGGAATTCCTGGTATTCAGGATCATTAAATCGATTTTTTCCAGTATTACTGGATGAATTTGCTATATTAGCAATATTGGAAGCTATTAGCCTCTTTTGGCCAAATTGACCAATAATTATTTCAGAATTATTATGAGAATTTCTGCCTCTTCCTCTATTGGAGGATTGGCTCTTCTTTCCTCCTCGCCATGGAGGATCCATTCCTGCAAATAAAATTAAGCACAAGAGATTATTATCTCTTTTTCTTGAAGAATCTTTATTCGATTCTTAAAAATATAGTAGTGATTCCATTCATTTGCTATAAGAAAATTTTTTTCTTGAGGATGTAAAGAATAGTCCATATTATATTCTGCTATTCTTAAAGCATGTCTCATCCTCATCCTATATTCAAAATCAATTTGTCTTCGAATATTTCCCATTGCAATTTTCAATGGTCCTTTAATTCCCATTAATTCTGCAAAATAGAATCGAGAAATTCTCTCGTCAAGAAATCTGGTAAACTATTATCAGATCCTTTTTTATAGATTATTTCAAAATCAAAAGGGGCTAAATGAGCTTGTCACCTTGCAAACATTTGTTTAGAAACATTATGTTTAAAATCTTTGTCAAACATAAATTTAGCTGCCTGACAATCAGTTTTTATTATAAATTTTTGATTATATAAATCATCTTGAAATTTTAAAACACATTATATTCATGAATCTTGATAGTAGTATATTATAATATTAATTTAAACTGTTTATATTAAACATAATAGATAGTTTAATATATGATTCATGAATATGTTATGTATATATATAATAGTAAATATGTTTATAAACTATAACTGTTTGTTATATCTAAACTATTGGTAAGCATAACTATATAGCAAATATGTAGTTATATGTTATTGTAACTACACTGTTCATATAACCGTTGATTCTACATGAATACAAATACATGATTATAATCTTAATAATGAAGTGAAATTTTATTAATATTCTTTTATTGAATCAAAACTAGATGTATGGATGCTTGTTTCAAATGCAATAAATAAATAACGAATAAAATATTATGGAGGTATTTATGCTAGATTAAATATAAAAGGATTTATGTTCAAATGTAATTTAGATGGATATTTACTGATTGAACACAAATTGCATGAATATTAATTGCATGTTTTGTGTGTTTTGAATGAATATTAATCAATCACTATTGAATTTCTATAGAATAAAACAACCAGAAGATATTTCTAGTGACGAGAACGAAACCGCTGAAGAAACACAAGCCGGGAATCAAAGAGTGTCAGGCAAAAAGAAGAAGCTCAAAGCAGAATGTTAGAAACATATGGATGCAATATATGACGAGGAGGGCAATCGATGAGGAAAATGCAAATACTGTAAAAAACAGTTGGCGGGGTCAGGGTCTAGTAGAAATGGAACATCATCACTAAATAAGCACATTAAAAATTGTGCGTTGAATCCAAATAACCAAAATGATGATCAACCTAACTTGGTTTCCAAAAACACCGATGATGGCCAAGGTACGCTGAGAATGTGGAAGTTTGAACAGATTAATGTTAGAAACTTATTAGTTAGGATGATTATTAATATTATAGATGAGCTTCCATTCTTGTTTGTCGAGCGACCAGGTTTTAGGGAGTTTATGGAAGCCTTGTGCCCCAAATTTAAAGTCCCTTCACTTTTTACTATGGCACGTGATATACTTGACTTATATATGGAAGAGAAAGTTAAATTAAGAAACCTTTTTGTAAAAAATAAGCAAAGGATTTCCTTTGCAACAGATACATGGACATCAGTCCAACATATCAATTACATGTGCTTGACTGTACATTTCATTGATGACAACTGGCAGTATCATAAGAGAATTATAAACTTTAAACTAATCCTTGGTCATAAGGTGGATGATATTGCAACGGCTATTCAGGAATGTCTAGATGAATAGTGGATTGAGCGGGTGATGATATTTACTCTAGATAATGCATCATCTAACAATGTTGCTGCTTCCATATTGAAAGATAAGTTGATTAGAAATTTGCCTAGTGAAGGTAAGTATCTACATGTTAGGTGTGTGGCACACATAATTAACCTTATAGTTCAGGATGGTTTAAAAGTGAATAATGCAACCATTGAATGCATTCGTAATGCGGTTAAACACATAAGATCCTCACCAACTAGGCTAGCTGCATTCAAACCCTGTGTTATTGAGAAAACAATAGAGACGAAAGGGTTGTTGTGTTTGGATGTTTCAACAAGATGAAATAGCACTTTTGATATGTTGGAGAGAGCTCGTGAACTTGAAAAGGCATTCCATTTGTATGCTCGTAGGAATAGTAGTTTTAGGCAAGAATTAGATGATATTCCATATCATAATGATTGGAACTTTGCAAGAAAAATAACAGATTTACTTGAACTTTTGAAGATAAAAACAATAGATTTGTCTTGTTCTAACTATGTGATTGCACATGAAATCTTTGCCGAAATTATGGATATCGGGGAGAACCTAAATAGAAAGTTACATGAAAAGGGACAACATACAGACGTCAAAAAAATGCTGGGGTTGATGAAGAATAAGTTTGAAAAATATTTTGATGATGAGAGTAGAAGTAATAAGTTGTTTGAGATTGCATCTATCTTGGATCTGCGGGTGAAGTAGACTATAGGATTACACAAAACTGTGAGTTGATAAGAAAAGCTGGGTTGCTTAAGACAGATGTAGAATTTAAAGATAGGGTATGTGAGTTGGTTGATGAGATAAAATCAGAAATGCAGTTAATTGTACGAGAGTATGATGATTTAGATGAACTCGTTTCAAGAGATCCTATATCTACAGGAAACAAAGTCGACCAAGGTAATGGTAAAAAAAAATCTGGATGGATAAACTTCAAAAATTCCATGGTGGTACTAGTCAGTCGTCAAGTAAGCGGACAGAATTTGAAAGATATCTGCTAGAGGATGTTGAAGAAATGAAAGATAATTTTGATATTTTTCTTTGGTGGAGGATTTATTCAAGTAGCTATCCAACTCTAGCACGTATGACGAAAGGTAATATTTATTATTTTATAAGTTGAAATATTATAAATATTAATTTAACTAGCTAGTTATAATTTTTCAGATATCTTGGCTATTTCTGTTTCAACTGTGGCTTCTAAGTCTGCTTTCAGAACGGGCGGTTGGGTAGTAGACTCATATAGAAGTTCATTATCCCCCATCATTGTTGAGGCTTTAATTTGCACGCAAGATTGGATTCGAATCGGTAGAAAACCAATAAATGAAGAAGAGGCATCTAAGCAATTCGATGAGTTCACAAAAGGTACATATTATTATTTTGTTATTCATATTCGTGTCTTAATTTTGAATTACTGACACTTGAGTTTATTTAGATGTTTATGAGAAATCGTGAAGTTGAAGATCGAATGATGATTGTCACTGCATATGATTGATTGAAGATTTGTTATTTGAACAATTCACATGATAATTGTTTGAATGGTTACTTTGGTTTAGATTTCTTTTTATGGATTGAACCTTTTAATTGATGCTAATTTTAGTTTGGATGGTTTGAATGTTGTTACTTTTTGTTGGTTTACTTTAATTTTAATTTTAGTTTTGATTGTTGCGATTTGTAAAGTTATACTACCATTTGATAACAATACCGACAAAAGTGGTTCTCGTCTAGAACCGATTAGGGAAAACCTATTTTAGCGGTTTCGGAATCGAACCGCTTTACTATTACCGGTTTCAGTTCCAGTTCTATTTTTTAGTCTTATTCAGTTCCGGTTTGGTTCTCGCGGTTCTAAACCGTTGCACAGCCCTAAGCTAGGGTGGAACGCTTCGAAATGGTTCGAGCGCTTCATGCATGTCGTATGGAAGAAACCCAATTGGTTTCATCTTATGTTCTTAAGATGAAAAGCCACATTGATCGACTTTAACGGCTAAATTGTCCTGTCTCAAAAGAGTTATCCACGGATTTGATCCTAAATGGCCTAACCAAGAAATTTGTGACTTTTGTAATGAATTATAACATGAATGGATGGGACAAGAGCATTGCTGAGCTTCACGCAATGCTCAAAACAACCGAGACGGAAATGGGTAAAAACGTTTTACCGGTTCTCACGATCAATGAAGGTGGAAATAGGAAGAGGCATCACCCAGAGCCTAAGGCAAAGGTCGGTGAAGGTTGCCAAAGGTAAGGGACACGTCAAGGGTAAGTTCAAAGGGAAAGCTAAAGTGAACCACCAAAACCAAAGGAAAAGAAGCTAAAGGTTAGCGCGGAGGACCCTTGTTTTGGTTGTGGTGAGATAGGACATTGGATGAGGAATTGTCCAACCTATCTCAAAGAGTTGAAAGCTAAGAGGGGTGCGGGGCAAACCTCAGGTACAACTTTCATGATTCATGTTGATCTTAATATTGTTTCTTCTAACACATGGGTATTGGATACCGGATGTGGAACTCATATTTGTAATTTCTTGTAGGGGTTCAAAGGAAGTGATCAATTTAAGAAAGGAGATATAAGTCTCTTCATGGGCAACGGAGCAAAGGTTGATGTCGAAGTTGTTTTGAAAAACATTTTGTTTGCTCCTAGTTTAACTAGGATATTATCTCCGTTTCTCTTTTAAGACAATGTGATTATGATTTAATGTTTGTAGACAATTGTATTTGTGTTTTTATGAATATTGTCTTTTATTTTAAAGCAATGTCGTCTAATGGCATTTATGAATTAGTTCATGATAACACATCTTGTTATAACACGTACCAATCAAGCACCAAGAAACTTAAAACGGATTTGAGTAAGACCTATCTTTGGCATTGTCGCCTTGGTCACATAAACAAGGATCGCATACATACACTTAAAAAGAATGGTCTTTTGGAATCAAATGAAGATGATTCATTTGATAAATGTGAATCATTTTTACAAGGAAAAATGACCGAGGAACACTTTAGTGGAACAAACGAAAGGGCAAAAGATTTATTAGGTGTAACGTCCGTAAATTTCCGACCAAAGGTTTAACCTTGTAGTGTTGTGTGCACCTTTCGGGCTTGACCCGACATTCTTCCGAGAGCTCCTTGCCACCCTCGTAAACGTATTTTACTTAACTTTTCTTACAAGTTCAACGATTAGTAAAGTGGAGGGGCCAGAATGTTATTTTGTTATTATATTTTATATAAAAAAAAAAAATAAAAAATAAAAAAAACCAAACCCTAACCCTAACCCATCACCGATCGGCGCCCCCCTCCCCTTCTCTTCTCGATTTTCGTGCAAGACCAGCCCATCTCCGCCCATCCAAAGTTCAATTCCAGGTCGGTATTAAGTGTCTACAACTCTTTTTCACCTTAATTGATCATATTAACGCGTTTATTGGTCGTTAGGGTTGAGTTTTGATTATAACAATTTCTGACAGATTCGTACTCGTTTATTGTAGGGCCTGTAACTTGATGATAATCCATTGTTTTTTTACCGATTCTCCTTTCCATGATGTTCTACTTTGAGTCTAGTTTCCATAAAGGTATAATACGTAATTTTTGGACGAGATTTGAATACTTTTTATGATTTTATAAGATCGAGTGTCAAAGCTGATGCAGGATGACGGATTCTGGTCTGTCTTCCCGACATCATAACCCTTTTTAGACAAGTCTAAATTGGTTGGTTCAACTTCTGGAAGTTAATATTTTGAGTTAGGAACCAAACCCAATTGGAATCGTTTAATTTGGCTGGGTAATGAATTTTATAAAAATAAAACCATTTTGTTGCGCACTGAAATAGCTGCACATACCTTTCTGTGTTGGATGAATTTTTATGGTTTTTATGTCCACTAGAAAAATATAATAAAAATATTTTTATAAACTTAAGATATTTATGCAACTCTGGTAAAAATTTAATAATTTAATTCCATGGTTTCTTATGTAATAAAATACATCTTTGCATGCTAAAATCTGCTTGTTATATTCGTTATTGATCGATAAGTTCGTTTTAGGCTTAACCGGTGGCTGCCCTTTCTCGCATCTTTCGGGGCTGTTATAATTGAAGTTCGTGCTCCGTCATCTTCTTAGGTATATCTAGTGTAATTTACTTTAGTATCATTAGTTTTGGCATTCGTTAGATTGGTCAACTGTTGATGAAGTGAAAACTAGGTTTCGGTTGTCTAGTTTGTTAATTGTTGCGTCTAGCGCGTTGTTTGGGGAATTAACAACCAATTCGGATGTTGTAGCCTCGGTATGATTTGTTGGCTATGAAAAACTATTTTTTTATGTTATTGGGGCTGAATTGGTTGTCGGTTACTCAAACGGGTCGGTACGGCGCAAATTCGCGTTTATTGGTAATTTGTGCATCGTGCTTGCGAATTACCGACCCATCCAACTCGTGTAGCGTCGTGTAGACTTGTTGGATGTGATTTTACTAAATTTGGTCCAAACGGGGCTGATTCGGTATCCAAGTGCATAAATAATCCGTTAACGCGCGTATTCGATAAAGTCAACAACTTTCGGGGGTAAATTGGGAACCCTTTGTCCCCGGGATTATTTAAGGGTGGTTTTGGTAAATACATGGCCTCGGGGGCTGATGTAATTGAATTTGGTAATGTCAAGGCTTTAGGTCAATCAAATCATGTTAGAACGGCTCGTAGGATAAACGAGTCGGTACGTTTAGTTAGTAATCTTTGTGTGCAATCCGCTTGTAAACTGTGGATTGGCTTTGAAGTTCTCAAACTCTTTGGTGTTTGTGTGGCTCGTTTCAGGTGAGTTCATGATGCCCTTTTTACTCTTTTCAAGTTTTGGGCTAGCATGCACACCGTAATACAATTTTACACGATTTTACTCGTTACAACTATTCGGATGGTATTACATAGCCTTATTTGTATTTGTGCATTTATAAAACTATGAGTTGATTATATTCTATGCCTTAGGATATTTTAGACCCGTTTATGGTCATATATTCCTTAAGGTTATACATATTACTTGTGCTCTAAGCTCGAGGTTACTATTAGGCCTAGTATTGAATGCCTAGATTATCCATTATTTATGGATTGTATGTGATGATAATGTTGGTTGGATATTTGAATTAGATGAATGTGTATGTGTGTATGTGAATGTGTTGGTAAACTGTGACCGGGTCAAATATATTACTCGGGGAAGACCCGGGGTGAGGAGGCCCGTGTTGCATGTTTATGACGCGGCTGGGTCAAACATATTACTCGGGGAAGACCCGGGGTGAGGAGGCCCGCCGTTCCATAAACCATGGTTGGGTCAAATATATTACTTGGGGAAGACCCGGGGTGAGGAGGCCCGTATCACGTGTTTGGTATGTTAAACCGCGACCGAGTCAAATATATTACTTGGGGATGACCCGGGGGTGAGGAGGCTCGTGTTGCGTTACGGATGGATGGTGATCTTGGCACGGGCCAAACTATACGACTCAGGTTCTTAAATCCTGTGGCGGGCCCTGAAAAGCCCGTGAGGGGGGAAGCTCGTGTGGCATAATCATCATCGGATGTTACGTGTTTGGGTTGTATGTGTGCTCGACCCTGAATGTTATACGTGGATGTTATATATATAGGGAAGTACTTAAGGATGTTTATATATGTATATTTTGTATATGTACATATGTATGAGAATGTTTAGTCTTCGGTAATAATGACTTAATGAATACACTATTTTTATTTTTAAACTTTTGGCATGACTATCATAATTTCCATTATGGATATTATTTATTTAAAACTTAAACTCACTCAGCTCAAGCTGACTTTGTGTGTATGTTAGTGTGAGTTTTAGGTTTAGAGGAGGATGCTTACCGCTTGGACGTGCTCGAGACCACTCGAAAGGTTGAAGGCATTTCTGGTCGAGGATTTCCAATAAAACGGATATTATATTTATATTTGATTTTTGGACACTTGTACCCCCGTATTTGGGATTTTAAATACTTACACTTTTTCCGTTGTTATTTACTTTGAACTTGTTTTAAATAAAATGAATCATTTGGTTTTAAATTCTTGTGAATTTGTGGACGTGATTACCAACTGTAGGATTCCCGGGATTCAAGGTCTTACATTAGGTATCATACATTCAGATGTATGTGGTCCTTTTAAGGCAATGACAAGGAATGGTAAAAGATACTTCATTACCTTTATTAACGATTATAGTCGTTATGGTGTACTTGTTAAGACACAAAGATGAAGCTTTTGAAATGTTCAAAGTCTTCCAAAATGAAGTACAAAATCAACTCAATGAAACCATCAAAGTACTTTGTTCGGATAGAGGAGGTGAATACCTAAGTGATGCTTTCCAAGATCATCTTAAGAGTTGTGTGATCATCTCGCAACTTACTCCACCTGGAACACCACAACATAATGGTGTGTCCAAAAGGAGGAATCAAACTCTATTGGATATGATTCGATCTATAATGGCTAAAAGCACATAGCCTCTATCATTTTGGGGTTTCGCATTGCTCTCCGTGGCCCGCGTTTTAAATATAGCCCCAACCAGAAAGTGGACAAGACACCTTCTGAAATATGGAATGGAAGGGTTCCATCATTATCATATTTAAATGTATGGCTTATGAGGCTTATCTTAAGAACAATATCCAAAACAAACTTGAAAGTCGATCCATTAAGTGTATCATTTTAGGATGTCCCAAAGACTCTATGCAATATTATTTCTACAACCCAACCGAGAAAAAAGTATTCATGGCTCAAAAGGCTGAGTTCTTGGAAACTAAATTCCTTATGGAAGAACTAGTAGAACGGTGGAACTCGAGGAGGATCGAGAACCAGAAGCCGATACACGTTTGGTTGATACTAGCCATCAATAACAGGTTGTTGAGAATGATTAAATGGTTGATCAAGACACACAAAACGTTCGCAAATCTGGTAGAATTAGTCATCCACCCGAAAGATATGGATTTTTCATGGATGGATGCTATGTGGTAGGTTTGGATGAACGCATCACATACCTGATGCAATGTCACAATCCGATTGTGACAAATGGCTTGAAGCTATGAACGTTGAGATGCAATCCATGCAAGACAACCAAGTATGGGATTTGGTTGTACCACCTCTTAGATCCAAACCGATTGGAAGTAAGTGGGTTTTCAAGAAGAAAACCGATATGCATGGAAACTTGGATACTTATAAAGCAAGACTTGTAGCAAAAGGTTTTACTCAAACTCAAGGGGTTGATTATGATGAGACCTTCTCTCCCATAGCAATGCTAAAGTCGATTAGGATATTGTTTGCCATGGCTGCGTATTATGACTATGAGATTTGGCAAATGGATGTCAAAACAGCTTTTCTAAATGGGCATCTTGAAGAAGATGTCTCTATGGTTTAGCCCGAAGGTTTTGTTAATCCACAACATCCTAATAAAGTATTCAAGTTAAAGAAATCAATCTATGTATTGAAACAAGCATCTAGAAGTTGGAATCACCGTTTTGATGAAGAAGTTAAGAAATTTGGATTCATCAAGAACACTGATGAAGCTTGTGTGTATAAGAAGCTAATGGGAGCATCATCACTTTCTTAGTATTGTATGTTAATGACATACTACTATTTGGAAATGACATTCCAACCATGGAAGGTGTAAAAACCTGGCTTGGGAGTTGTTTTTCCATCAACTATCATGGTGAAGCCGCCTATATTTTGGGAATAAAGATCTATAGGGATAGATCAAGGCGGTTGATAGGTTTAAACCAAAGTACATACATTGACAAAATCTTGAAGGGGTTCAAGATGGAGAACTCTAAGAGAGGTTTGGTACCTATTCAAAGAGGAACGATGTTGAGTGCATCTCAATGTCCAAGCTCAAAGGAAGAGCAAGAGAAAATGAAAGGAATCCCATACGCATCGGCTATAGGATCCACCATGTATGCAATGATATGTACTAGACCGGACGTGTCATGCGCTTTGAGCATGACAAGCAGATACCAACAAAATCCGGGAAGTAGCCATTGGATGGCGGTTAAGAGTATATTGAAATACCGTAGAAGGACTAAGGACATGTTTCTGATATACGGTTATGGTGAGGAGGAACTCGTTGTAAAGGGCTACACGGATTCAAGTTTCCAAACTAATCGATCACAATCGGGATATGCTTTTGTTATGAATGGTAGGGCAGTCTCTTGGAAGAGCTCAAAACAATATGTGGTAGCATTATCCACCACAGAATCAAAATACATCGCCGCCTCATTGGCAGCACAAGAAGCTGCGTGGATAAGGAAGTTCATTGCTGACCTAGGGGTGGTCCGTACCATTCAGGACCCCCTGGAGATCACGAGGGTGCGATTTCTCAAATCAAGGAACCTCGTGCACATCAAAAGACGAGGCAAATTGAGAGGAGATTCAACTATATAAGGGATGAAGTTGAAAAAGGAAAGATATGTATTTGCAAAGTTCACACCGATCAAAACATTGCGGATCCACTCACGAAGCTCCTTGAAAGTCCAAAGCATGAAAGTCAAACCTGTGCCTTAGGACTTTGATATTATAGTGATTGGATTTGATCTATTTTGTATTTGGATATCGGAACAATTGTTATTTTCACTCATTCATATGATTATGGTTTATGATTATGAAATTTTGAGTTATGTTCCATTTTAGCATGTTTATATCCATGAATAAGTTAATTATTCTAAATGCCCGTAGTCATTCATATTTGTGGGAGCAAGTATGAAAGTAAGACTATTATGAATTTGGATTGCTGGATATTCATAATGTATGAATATAGAGCAAAAGGTTGCTGCTAAGGTTCATAGATATTTATGGGATATAAATATTGGAGTGACCCACTGTCAAATGTTACTACATGGAATCTTTGTGATTGATCATAAGTAAATTTGAGTAAAGGAGAATATCATAGTATCCTCCGACCTAAGATACATATTGGATCTTGATATTCACCAAATATTATACTTTGACTCAGTTGTTCGCTGCTCTGAAACATGACGGTACATAAGGCTAAGATCAAGTATAGTACAAGGTGATTCTGAGAGACATATGTAGTCTAGAGGGGATTTGTCCCTCTTATTCGTTGAGAGTGAGGTGTAGTCAAGAGGGGATTTGTCCCTCTTATTCGCCTGCAAAGTTAAATCAATAGAGAATGATCACTCTTTGTCTGTGGATTTTACATGACATCTGAGGCAAAAGGATAAATGATGGATTCACCTAAATTATTTCAAGTAAGGGACTTGAAGGGGATGATGTTTTTAAGGCACTTCGTAATACGTATTAGGGGTAGTAAACCGTAGTTAGGCGGTATTTGCTACTTGCATCAATTTTCTATGTATCTTGTGCAAGTAGGACATTGTTGGACTCGGTCTGCCCAAGACACATATTATAATTTATATGGCTAGTACGTTATGATCCAAGTCGTGTCATACCCAATAACAAGCTAGACAAACACCAATAATATTTGTTTATAGATGATATGATCATAGTAAATAAATATTAACACTTATTATATTTGGAAAAAGGTTTCTAAATACATTGTACTTGTGAAATAAATAAATCATATGGATGATTTATATTTTGAGAGAGACCATTCCATAATGTTATTTAATATGGTTAAATAACAACATGTGAGACTTGTTCATTTGCATGTATCTAGACTTATGTTATGTAACATTTTAATTTATTAAACATGACATAAAGTTTTATAATATAAAATAATGTTTTGAATTTTGAAAGAAAGGAAGGAGGTGCCCCCCCCCCCACATGCTCCACCTTTTCTTTTGTCTTATTATGACATACATGCAACTCTTTATATTGGACAACTTGGGTGGCGGTTTTGACTAACTCTCCCAACTCTTTCTCTCATTTTCGCAAGACAAAAAACTCCCTTTTTCTCTCTTTTCTTCTCTTAATTTTCGGCCAAAAAGGGGAAGAGAAACAAAATTGGGTTTTTTCAAGTGTAAATCCTAGCTACAAGGGTGTTTGTTGACGGCTTGGGGTATACTAGCTTGAAGTGCTTCTCCATTGAAGTCTAAGACTTTCATCCATCATCTTCTTCATCCTTTTTGGGTTTCTTGAAAGGTAGAATCACAAGCATGAACTTCTTATGGTTGCATGTGTTAGTAAGTATGTATTTCATATATGGATCCGGGTTTTTGGGTTTTGTATATAAAATCAGTTTTATATTCACCTAAATAACAAGATTTAAAACTATATTCTCTGCTGCGTTTTTAACATAAAAGAGGTTTTATAACTTTGATAATCTTGTTAAAACCCAACACTTCTTGCCTAAGATAAGTAATTCGTACACATCCCAATCAACCGCGGGACCCGCTTACTTACCTGGAGAAGTTTGCCAACGTGATAGACTCTATTAGGCCAAAGCGTCCTATACCAAACGTCATATGTAAATACAAATTATTTTCATAAAATGACTATAACTCTACTAAGGTTAGGTCAGACCTAAGAGTCTGCTGATCAGACCCCGAGTCTGCTGAAGTAAATCAGACTTAAAGTCTGCTGAACTTACTCGAGTCTACTGAACTAAAACGGACTTAAAGTCTGCTAATATAGATAAGATATACCATCTAGGTACTTATGCATACCTATTACAAATATAGGTTAATAGCGTACTGAGGAAAAGGATTCTGATATCGACGAATGGACAACACAAGGTGAACACGTTAAACCTTTTATGGTTTGAACTGATTTTACTCTTGAAATAAACAGGTTGTCTATTGCAAAGAGTCTATTAAATGTTTGCATGAGATTATTTGTCTCTAAAATTGTAAGTCCCGTGACGGATCTTTCAATGTGATATCAAGATACTCAATGATTAGGTGGAAACTAATCACCAAGCCGATTCTATGTAACAGGCAAGAACACACATAAAACAAATAAACAAGCTTCAAAACACATGTATATTATACGTCGGACGCTTAAGCCCTTAACAACTTACACGGTTGAATAATACTTTTGAACGAACAACCCTAACTTCGTTAACATACATGAATATATATTCTACCAACTAGGCCCAAAACAAACTAAAGCCCACCGAGATCAATAGATCTCTGTTTACATACAAAAGCCCAACCAAGCCAAAAACTAAATCCAACACCACAAGCATAAACCACAAAATACGACCCAACATTCTCCCCTTTCATTTATTGCTTGATTTTAGCCATTTTCAAAAATGCCAACCGTAGACGTCTAACATGCTTCTATACCTTCATTTCTTCCTTCCGGCGTATATACTGTGGCTTCTAAATAGACACTTGGAAGTTGAGTGTCTTATTTAATGCCTTTATTCCGGTAATACTGACGCTAGCTCATAATCCGGCACAAGTCATGCTACTTCCCAACAGAAGTAGATATTCATGACATTTGTTAATGAAAACAGGAGAAAATATTAGGTTTGATTGACTCAGAAACGTCAAATACGATATGTTTTCGGTAGAACCAACGGATCCTCGGTCACAGTTTAACCGAGAATTCTTCAAGGTGTCCTTTAACCGATCTCTTCGGTAGATCAAGAGAAGTTGACCAGTCCACATCAAAAACCGTTGAACCAACCCATCGTCTTCTCCCTATCACCAATCACCATTGATGACTAAACCTACAACAAAAACTCAGAGAACGATCAGTAACTTCACTAAGAAACCAAAAAAGTACCATAATCGTAGATCGATTGAGCCATTTTCACCTCCAAACCGTTATACTCAAGGATTAATCATAAATATTGGTTAAGATCATTTACCTATCTTAATGATCTCTTCAAAAGAACTTAGATGAAGACATAAAAAGATGTAGATGGATGATTAGATAGGTATGATTTTGGAAGATCTTGGAAGATTTTGGAAGATGCAAATTTCAAGAATGATTAATAAGGTGCAATGAGTGCCTTTTAAACTTCTTAGTCACATCAACCTGCATCGAGAACATATGTTGACCGAAACATGTATAGGCCGAGAACAATTATCTTGAGCTGAGAACAAAAACATCCGTCGGGCCAAAGGACTGGTCCACAAATCAAGACCAGTACCTTTAAGATCATAAATGAACCCGAGTCATGAAAAATTGATTTCTTATGCACATCTGTTTCGACACGAGTACACATGAGGTAAAAATAAAAAGTTCAGAATAAAATAAAATCACAATAAAACTAAATTAAAACAAAAAATTTACATGTCTAGCAGATTTATCAAATTTTGGGATCAAATTTCAGCTATTTGAAAACACCCATCCCCTTTTAAGCAAAAATCCGAACATGAGATCATATTGATTAAGATACTTTCACAATGATTCTTTTTCAACATTATTATGACAGAGTGAAAAGGTTGATAGCAGGTAATTAGAAACTTAGCATGACTTTCATTGCGTCAGTGATATGCTTAGATTCAATTAGGCATAAAACTTATATGGATATCACATATGGACTGATGATGCCCCCTATCTCTTCTCAAAGCTTATTTGGCTTTCCCCAGATCACCCCAGTTTGACTCCAACCCCTTAGTGCTTGATCAAAAGAATTTCTCTATACAAAAATAATTTTAAGCTTTAAGGTTGAACATTGGACTTGCATGCCATCCGGACTTACAAGCCTTACATTCAGGGTGTTTAGGACTTACTTGTATGCCCCACCCCTGTAGTTCCCCGGTGCCCCTTTAAGCTTTAAAAAACAACTTTAATTTTCTACAATTTCATATATATATAAAATGTCCTTTTATATATATATATATACATATATATATATATATATGTGTGTGTATATATATATGTATATATATAGTATTTTGGCGATCAAGAAACTAACAGGCTTGTGTATGACTGAGTAATTGCTTTTCTGCTTATCATTCGGAGAGATGTATCTAGGGACATGCAAACATCTTCAAAATGACTCTCTAAAATAAGTTGAGCGGATTTAGTTTATATCTCTTCAAACTTTTATTTATCATGTAAAGCTACCATACATATCAATGACTGTTCAAAAGCCTTTTTAGCTTAATAACTTCACACATTAGGCACACATAATCAATTTATCTATCATTTCTCAAAGGTTGGATCACTTTTCTTTTGAAAGAATTTTAAGCTTCTAATGAGCTGTAGCTGAATAATAATATCACTTCCTAGATGATAATTTCGACGACAATTTTAAAATTCAATACCCTAGTCACCTTCAGTTTTCAGGTGAATGGCTATCCCATGTGTCTACAGGTAGACGATAGGACCAAACACATAATAGTATATGTCCCTCAAACTTAGGTGGCCGACATAATTTTCAATGAAAGAACTTAAGAAAAACTTTATGTTTAGTCGCCCTGGTCACTTTTAGTTCCAAGGTTAATGGCTATCCCGTGAGTCAAGAGTTGATAACGGGACCAAACATATGAGATATGTCCGTTGAACTTCAGTAACCGACAATTTTAAGCAACAGAACAAAACACATTTTTAAATGACACACACACACTCTTTTTGTATTTTTCTTTTTCTCCCCCTAAATTTGTACATAAATTAAGATAAAATCAGAAAACATTTATGTACAAAATTTAACTTCAAAAGTACTCAGTCTTCAAAATGTAACATCTTAAGAAAGCCTAAAAGCACATTCAATCTGGCTGGTTTGACCGGTTTCGTAAATAGGTCCGCCACATTATTATCAGTGTGGACATGTTCAAGATGAATTAACTTTCGGTCGTAACAGTCACGAATAAAATGAATTTTGATATCGATGTGCTTGGTTTTAGAATGCTGGACCGGGTTTTTAACAATGGCAATTGCAGCATCATTATCACAGAAAATAGGAGTATCAAAAAATTCCAAACCGTAGTCCAGCAGTTGATGTTGCATCCATATGACCTAAGAACAACAGGCAGAAGCAGCAACATATTTAGCCTCAGCAGTGCTTGTGGACACCGTTTGTTGTTTCTTGCATTGCCACGAAATGAGCCGATCCCCCAAAAATTGACATCCAGCAAACGTCAATTTCCTGTCAATATCATCACCTCCATAATTGCTGTCAGCAAAAGCATACAGATCAAATTCTGAATTCTTGGGATACCAAAGACCGAGCTTCGGTTGCCGTTTCAGATATCTAAAAATTCGTTTAATAGTAATTAAATGAGAGAGTTTAGGATTAGCCTGGAAACAAGCACACTGACAGACTGCGAACATGATGTCAGGGCGACTGGCAGTAATATACATTAGGGACCCGATCATCGACCGATAGTACGTTTGATCTACGGATTTCCCATCAGGATCTGAAGACAGAAGAGGTCTTTCAGCCATAGGAGTGCCGCACTTTTGGAGTCCTGAAACTCAAACTTTGCCAGCATGTCCTCGATGTATTTTCCCTGATGTAGCAGAATCCCTGTCGAGCTTTGACGAACTTGCAGACCCAGAAACATTGTCATCTCCTCCAACGAGCTCATCTCAAACCTTTTCATCATCACCTCTTCAAATTCATAACAGAGAGCAGTGCTGGTAGAGCCGAAGACGATGTCATCCACATAAATCTGAACAAGGATCAAAATCCTTTCCAACGGTCTTTATGAATAGTGTCTGATCAATGGTTCCACGCTCATATCCGTGCTTCAGAAGATGTGCTGTCAACGTCGTATACCATGCTCAAGGAGCCTAATGAAGGCCGTAGAGAGCCTTGTCCAACTTATAGACATGCGACGAATGCTTGGAATCCACAAAACCTGGTGGCTGATCCACATAAATTTCTTCCTTCACTTCGCCATATAGAAACGCTGTCTTGACATCCATTTGATAGACTGTGAAACCCATGTACGATGCATAAGCCAAAAAGATCCGAATGGCCTCAAGACGAGCCACTGGAGCGTACACCTCAGTATAGTCCAAGCCCTCAACCTGACGAAAACCATGAACCACAAGCCTTGCCTTGTTTGTAACAATAACCCCCGAGTCATCCTGTTTGTTGCGAAAAACCTATCTCGTATCTAGCGACTTCTTCCAAGCGAGTAGTTCAACCAACCTCCAAACCTTGAGTTTTTCAAACTGATTCAGTTCCTCATGCATGGCATCAACTTAGCTTGGTTCTTGTAGAGCCATGTCAATTGTCTTGGGCTCAATTTGTGAGATGAAGCAAGAATACAAGCAGTTGTTGATTGTTCCAGTCTCACTTCTGGTTGAGATGCCAGCTTCAAGGGGACCGATTATACTATCAATGGGATGATCCCATTGAATTCTTGCGGGAATAGAGTGATCAAGAACAGAACGGTTTGATGGTAAATTGGTTGGATCTTCAAGGGGTTCTGTGAGAGGGTTTCTCCATCCCGATGCTGTGGTACTGTGCGAGTACGAGGTACTGGCAATATACTCGTTTGGAATGGCATCCGGGAATAGAGTACTACCGAATATCTGACGAATGATGCTCTCCCCCTCAATTAGTGACATCTCTGGTGAAGAGAATTCTTGTGGGGATACAGTCTCAGTGACAGTCTCTTCCAGATTCTCTGATGACGGCTGAGTGGTGTCTGAAGGTTCAAACAGGTCTACAATCAGCATAGGAAACTCTTGAGTATTAACAGAAATATCTTCTTCATCATAAACAATAGTAGAAATCCCCCCCCCCCCCCGAGTTATCTGAATCAATCATAGGAAACAGATTGAATTGCTTGAACAGCTTGTCATTGTCAAATAACCAGTCAGGCCCCATGCGGGCATCTGTCTCATTTTCTTCAAGCCAGCGCACATCATATGATTCTACGATCTGTTTCGATGCCTTCTTGTAGACTCCGTAGGCAGTTCGAGCAGCATAACCAACAAAATAACAATCATCTGCTTTGGCTTCAAACTTAGGAGTCGACTCAAGATTCAACAAAGTGCACAGACATCCAAAAGCTCGAAAGTGTGCGAATGTGGGCTTGTGACCATAAAAAAATTCATAGGGAGTTTTCATCTGAGATTTGTTGATCAACACCTGATTTTGAACGTAACAGGCGGTGTTGACCGCTTCAACCCAGAAGAATAATGGTAACTTTGAATCACATAACATCGTTCTTGCAGCTTCGATCATAGTATGGTTCCTTCTTTCAGCAACACCATTCTACTAAGGGGTACGAGCTGAGCTTACTGACGAAAATTCCCTTTTCGGCACAAAAATGATTCAGTGTAGAGTTTTTGAACTCTGTGCCATTGTCACAACAAATTCACTTGAGCTTCAAGTTCCACTGATTTTCCATAAGCACCACGAACTTCTTGATCAATTCAGCTGTCTCACCTTTATTCAAAAAGAAAAACACCCAAGGGAAACGAGAATAGTCGTCGGTGATGACCAGACAGTGATTACTACGAGATAGACTCAAGACATGAACTGGACCGAACAAATCCATGTGAAGCAACTTAAAGACACTGGAAATTGTATTTATTAGCTTTGGCTTGTGGGTTTTTCGATGATGCTTGCCTAACGCACAAGCCACACACTTCTCAATAGTCACAAAATCTTTAACTTGAAAAGGCCTGTGATCTTGAAGTAGATGACAATAAGGATCTCTATATGTTACAGCTTGTATCTCAAAGTTCGGAATCCATTGAGATTGAACACTTCCAAGTAAACATGAAGCACATTTTCATATATATCAAGAAAGATTACAAGATATGACACTTTGCACACTTTCTCTCTCTACTCTCTCTCTCTCTCTCTCTCTCTCTCTCTGACAGTGACCAAAAGTCTAAGTAGAAACACATAAGTCCCCTATTTATAGGAAACATGAACAAGCTCATCGAGTCCGCATATGATAACCGGCGTATATCTTATACGCCGCATATGATATGCATTGACTTGAAGACTTATGCGTTGACTAACAAACACAAACTATACATTTGACATTTTTAGCCCTATACAATCATATCTAATACATCTAAGACCCTAGCAATAGATATTATGCTTTAACAAACTCCCCCTTGGATGTTTCTAGGTCTTTGATCTTCAATCTTTCACTTAAAAGTAAGCTTTTTTTGTGAACTCCTTCTTTAAAGTAACCTCTTTTTCCTGAACTCCTTCTTGGAAACACTCAGGTTACAAATAACTATATAAGAAGGATATGATCAGATTATTACTTGTATCTGATCCGTTATAGATTCATCTCATATTTGATCTAGAGAAACATGATATTTGAAAGCAACGACTTATAAAAATTTGATATTTGAAAGCAAAGATTTTGAATCTTAATCAATTTCATCAAACTCTCATCTTCATCATCTTCACATTCTGCAAACACCAAAACACTTTCATCAGTATAAATTCCCAAAAGATTTTAACTATTTTCCGGACAACTTTTTATTAACTTTGACATCAACTCTTTAACAACAACAATTTTACTTCTTATCATATTACCTGAAGTAGTTTAACACCAAGTAATGATCAATATCATCAATAGACTATTTTTGGTATGTTTTAATAATTTCTGAACACTTGTACTTATAACCAGAAATAGAAATATCTTTTCACTGTGAAACACTGTATCCCTCGTGACCAGACTGTCACCCTTGTCTCAGTATTTATGACACATTTTGTCATTATGCAAACGGATAAGAACAATATCATACACGACGGATAAGAGGACATATACAGCATATATCCCATATTTACTCACTTGACATATGCGACGTATAAGTATAAGACTTATACGGAGCATAACTTATGCGGCGTATAAGTCTCATACTTATACATTGCATAAGTATGCTTGATCAATCCTTGAATACAAATCATGTTCACATCCATGTAATGTCACAAGTATAACTTAATGTCCTTGTACATTAAAAGAATAACTTAAATAAGCTCATTTCAGAAAAAGCTCTATTTTACCAAGTCCAATTCAATAACCTCGAATAAAACAGATAAACGTCTGAATCCTATGATTTTGATTTGATTAAACACAGACAAGATTTTGTTGTCTTATGAAAAACACCCAAAGAGATAGTTCACCCGCCCATCATGAGTCTAAAACTAAGTCAGAAAAGAAAAATCTTTTTGGTTTTTCAAATAGAAACAAGAACACAATTAAAATCAAACAAATGATAATACAAAACTAAAATCACATATTTTTGTGAGTTTGAGCAGGGAATCATATTGACCAAATTGCCCTTCCATCACAGTTTTATTTTCAACGTTTATTATGACTAATGTTAAGTCAGTCATTGGTATTGTTGTCCACTTAAACCTTCTAAACAAATTTTTTAGGAATTTCAGTGATACAATTAATAGGTTCAATTAGGCACAAGATATCTGAAAAATATTAGCTCTAATCTTGATTCAGGCTTAATTTGATTTTCACATAGTCACCCCAACTTGACTTAAACCTTAGAACCAGAAGATAAAAATACTTTTCAAGCAAATCAGCAAATAATCCCCACTACAAGACATACCCCCGTTATCAAGCAATACCCTAAGGTCCTGTTCCATGGATGAGTATGCACGATTTCATCTGTCGGCTTGCAAACGTTGTGTACCTTGTGGTCTGTCTCTTAATGGTAATAAGACGCGAGCAAGAGGATAACGTGTGTCTAACAGCGGATTTTGATCAAGTCAGTAATGATTTGTACATAAGTACTATTGTGATCAAGTTTAATGACTTATAAAGCAGCTTAATCTGCGGGTTTGCTTTTTAAAGCTTGTTTAAATATTCATCGAAATGAATACCCAGATGATAAACTGCATAAAGAATCCAGGAACCTTAAAGCATCCCATCAATACAGGATTTAAGGCCATAAGACCATACATCATTGAAGCTTTAACCACTTATTAATAGCTATGTTTTAAAAAAAATTTAAACTATCATTCTGATTAAAAGGCTTGAGTATGACTAGCTATTACATTTCGGCCCTCATTATCAAGACTTTTGTTAGAAACTAATACCTCATCAATTTGGCAAAGTTTAAGTTTATATCACTTACTTTTCCTTACTTATTTGTTTTAAAGGCCTACCAATGCACCAATACAATTAAATACACAGCCTTTTATGCCTACTTTTTACTGGATTTGGGACCATATGATCAATGTACTATCATCTTCCCTTTTTTGCTTCAAAACTCAGTTTCTGAGGAACAACATTTTGTAATGTTTTTGACATTTTTTGAATTTTTTTACTGTTTTTGGCTTTTTCAAATTTTTCAATGTTTTTGGTTTTTTCTTAAAAAATTTACTCCCCTTAAAATCAAAAACCTCATAAAAAACTTTGTGCAAAAACTAAAATTGACATTGATGAACTGGATCACAAGGTATCCAACACACCTGTAATCTCGGTAACCCCCTTTTCATCACCGCCCAAAACTTTTAAACCAATTAGTTTTAATAAGTAATTAAATCTTGACTTATCGAAAGCTTTGGTGAAAAGATCTGCCTTTTGTTCATCGGTGTGAATTTTATCAACAGTAATCAACTTCTTTTCGTAACAGTCACGAATGAAGTGATACCGTATTTCTATATGTTTCGTTTTAGAGTGATTTACCAGATTCTTAGTAATCGATATAGCTGCAGGGTTATCTACAAAGATAGGTGTAGTAATAAAATTCAAATCGTATTCCCGCATCTGTTGTTGTATCCAAAGAACCTGAGAGCAACAACTGGAAGCAGCTACGTACTCAGCTTCACAGGTAGACAACAAAACTGTGGTATGTTTCTTGCATTGCCAGGTGACAAGTCGTTTGCCGAAGAACTGACACCCTACCGTTGTAGATTTTTCATTCAGTTTACAGCTTCCATAATTTGAATCAGAATAAGCCCATAACACAAACTCATCGTCTTTTGGATACCAGAGACCGACCCCCAGACATCCCTTGAGATAGCGTAGTATTCTTTTGACGATCATGAGATGTGAAACCTTCGGATTAGGCTGATATATGGCACACAAACAGGTAGAATACATGATGTCTGGCCGAGAAGCAGTCAAATACATCAATGAGCCTATCATGGATCGGTATAAGGTTTGGTTAACCTTCTCCCCGTTGGGATCAGGACCGATACCATGATTCAAAGGTAAGGGAGTGTTGATAGCCGATGCATCAGACATGTTGAGCTTTGTCAAAACGTCAATGACATATTTTGTCTAGTGATAAAAATAACATCAAGCAATTGTTCAACTTGAGTCCAAGAAAGAACTTCATCTCCCCCATAGCACTCATTTCAAATTTCTGTTTCATGACTTCCTCAAACTGCTTGCATAAAACATCATTCGTCGATCCAAAGATTATGTTGTCAACGTAAATCTGCACGATCAGTAGATGTCCGTCAACAAACTTAGTGAAAAGTGTACAGTCGACAGTTCCTCTGATAAACCTGTGGTCTAAAAGATGTTGTGACAACGTCTCATACCAAGCTCTTAGGACTTGATGGAGACCGTAGAGGGCTTTATCAAGTAGATACACTTTGTCCTTGTGGATCGGATCGACAAACCCCGGTGGTTGTCCCACGTAGACTTCTTCACTAATCTTACCGTTAAGAAATGCTGACTTCACATCCAACTGATAAACCTTAAAGCCTTTCCAAGAAGCAAATGCTAGAAAGATCGAAATTGCTTCTAGCCTTGCAACTAGTGCATACACTTCATTGTAATCGATACCTTCTCTTTGATTGAATCCCAAAACAACTAATCTTACCTTGTTTCTTACAATAATTCCGTTTTCATCCCGTTTGCACTTAAACACCCACTTGGTTTTAACCTGCTTTTTGTCTTCAGGTAGATCCACTAATTTCTAGACCCCGAGCTTCTCAAACTGCATAAGCTCTTCTTGCATCGCATTCACCCAGCTTTCTTCTGTTTGGGCCTCTTTGTACATCTTTGGTTCTACCTGAGAAATAAAACAATTTAATGAGAATCGATTATGTTGTCGTCTTGTTTGTACTCCAGCATTCAGATCTCCTAAAATATTTTCCTCGGGATGATAAGACACAGTTTTTGGGACCCCCCACTAAAGGTACTGACACTTCGGATTGAGATTTGTAACATTCTCTTCACCATGAGAAATGGATGGAGAGATTGCTTCGATTATCTCCTCATTTGTATCACCATTATCATCAAAAAATGGAACAGTTTCTAGAACATCATCGAATTGAACATTTTCAGGAACATTTTGAGAAACAGACACAGGTTCTTCACGCATAGATTCTTGATTTTCCGACAAATATTGATTGTAAATCATCATCAAAGTTTCTTTGGATAAATCTTCCTCTAGGAGTTGAAACCTCTCCCAAAGACTCTCATAATCAAACAGCCTTGAATCTCCTGGTCTCTGTATGGTAGGAGTGTATCGTTGACAGTCAACGTTTTGCACTTGTACGATCTTGTGGAGGCTAGGAATGTAAACACGTCTGAGTGGACTAGCATACCCCACAAAGAATCCTTCCACTGATTTCGGACCAAATTTCCCAGTTGGTTCAAGAAAGGTACATATTGACCCAAACAGTTCAAGCCACTTCAGATTGGGTTTTCGATGATTCAGTAGCTCAAAACACGTCTTACCAAATCTCTTTACTGTAAGCACTCGGTTAAGCGTATAACAAGCTGCCGCAACTGCTTCAGACCAAAAGTTAATTGGTAATTTTGAATCTGAAATCATAGTTCGAGCCGTTTCAATCAAAGTCCGATTCTTTCGTTCAGAAACCCCATTTTGTTATGAAGTATAAGGAGCGCTGAATTCATGAAGAATTCCCCGTTCGTTACAGTACTCTAGCATTTTTTGTTCTTAAATTCTGTCCCGTTATCACTTCTGATATGATGGATTGGAAGATTGTACAATGTCTCTAGTTTCTTGAATAAAACCATAAGGGAATCATATGTCTCATCTTTAGATTCCAAAAACACCACCCATGAAAATCTTGAGTAATCATCGGTAACCACAAGACAATACAATTCGCCTGTGATACTCTTGACATTAACAGGACCAAATATATCCATGTGAAGACGTTCAAAGGTAGGTTGATGGAATTGACAAGTTTCTTTGGATGAGATTTCCTAGTTTGCTTTCCCTTTTTACAATCCAAACAATCTTCAGTTAATTGAAAGTTCCTCAAGTTAACTCCTTCTACCGGATTCTTGTGAACCAGATGGTTCATTTTTCTCAAGCTTATATGTCCCATCCTCCAATGCCATAATATAGATTCACGTTCAGATGCTCTTGAGATGAAACACTGAGCAGATCTTGATGAAGTAGATGCAGTGCTTATGTTCATGACGTAAAGATCATTCACCCGAGGAGCACGCATAATGATCCATTCCTCAGGTATTTTGAAACCCGGTTTCAAAATCAAACACTCTCGATCCGTAAAATGTGTAGAGAATTGTTTATCACAAATCTGTGATATACTGAGCAGATTATTCTCCAACTCTGAAATGTAGTTGACATTCTCGAATGTAACCTTTCCATTGGTTAAAGTGCCTTCACCAACAATCTGTCCACCTTGATTTCCAGCAAAGCCGACATACCCTCCTCTTATTGATTTCACATCATTCAGCAAGTAGAGAGTACCTTTCATGTGCCTAGAGGCTCCACTATCCATTATCCAACGAGAATCGTGGGATCTTGGAAACCCCTGCACATACAGTTAACGGATTAGTGAAACAAGGAAACCCAAGCCTTCTTGCTCTTGGGTTGTTTAAAATGTTTAAAAAACAACCTATCATCCTCAACCTCTGAATCACATGATAATGAATTTTCACTTAATGTTGGTGACTCAGATGCAGATTTCACTTTCTCATCACAATCAGATATTTTATCAACAGATTTTTGTACCCAGTTTTGACCAATAGATTGTTTCTTTTTATAAAATGATGTTTGACTTGTTTTTGAAATTGTTGATTTTAAAATATCATTTTGAACAATCTTTTTAGCATCAACTGACTCGTCTCTTTTCAAAATTTTCACATTTTAAGTGACATAAACTGGTTTCTTATCACACATATAACCTAGTCCAGGTCTCTTGCTCATAGTCTTTTGAAATTTTAGAGTCTAAATGTGATCTTGTTTGTATCGATTAGGACACGCATAAAACACATGCCCAGCATCATTACAACCAAAACAACGTCTCCTATCAATAAACTATTGATCTGAGATGTTGATTCAACACGATCACGTTTAGCTTTCAAACGATAAAATTCATCATTTGACTGTTTTCTAGATTCAACTTCCTTTTCAGACTCTGAAGTTTTACCAACTACAAACTTTATCTTTTTCTCTTGAAATTGATTAAATCTAGAAGATTGCTTGTTATAGAAACTTGTTTTTGCAAATCTTGTCGATTTTTCAACTACTTTATTTTGATTATCCAAAACACTCTTTTGATTACCCAACCCATGAGGTTTAACAACTTCCTCATTCAACACAGCTTCTGCCATTTTTATTCCAGTTGCAGAATCACAACCAGAACTCTCATTATCAATAACAGGTTTAGAAGTATCATCATGATGTGGTGTGTTGATTTCCGCATTCAGTGCCTTTTTCAAACCTTTCGGTTTATTTGGAACATAATCATTCCACAAAGGTGGAGGCACGGCATGATAATCTTATCTTAAGACCTCGGTCTCATTATCCTCACTCTTTGATAATGTTTTGGGGATAATGTGATCAAGTACATATGATGATGCAGCATAGCTTACCAATTTCAGGTTAACTCGTTCAGTCTCAATCTTGAGTGTTTGAAGCTCAAGTTTGAGTGCTGCGTTTTCGTCAATGTGTCTGTTAATGGCAATCTGTTTGTCTTCAACCATGTGCTTAAGCATTGAAATTGTCTTTTGGTTTTGTAAAACCTTTTCCCAAAGACCTTTTTCACATGATTGAAACTTCATGTAAGCCTCATTAACAACATTTAAATCAAATAAAGATTTATCATAGTGTCTCTTTAATTCTTTGATTTCTAGAGTCTTAAAATCACATTCATCGCATGGTAATTCAGATTTTTCACAAAGATTTGAGTTTAGAATTACCTCATTGGCCATGAACACTTGATCAATTACTTCTTCACTTGAAGTTTCTGAGTCAACATCAGTGATTTTTCTACCACTCCTTCAACAAACTTGTTCTCAACAATATTTCATCAACAGATTCGAACTCTTCCTCATCTTTTGACTTGTTGACCTCTAGAATTTCATCATTTTCTTCCACACCAAAGTCAATTTTCCCTTGTGGAACATCTTCCTCATAAAACCAATCTGCAAAACTCTCAACAATATCAGGAGGAAATAATGAAATAAGATGGTCAGAAGGAACCTCATGAAGTTTATCATAGGTTCGAGGAAGTTCATCATCAAAAGTATCACAAGCAACTTCTTTCACATAGTTGCATTCTTCATTCACATCCTTACCTTTGACCGCATCAGCAAACTCATCCTTGTCTTCAACACTACATCCGCTTGGAATACAGAATTCCAGTTGAAACCTTCATCAACTTGGGCTGTAGCTGCCTTTTGCTGCGAGGTTGATGCTTCAGTAGGTTTCTTTCCCTTTGATGATTCACCTTCTGGACGATGATATATAGCTTGTTTGTAGTAATCTCGTCCAAAAGGGTTAGCAGCATTATCATCAACACTCTTACTTGTGCATTCCCTTTTAAAATTAACTTTCTCCTTGCAACGAAAACATCTAACCTTAGATTTGTCAAAGCCTAATTTAGAAGTGGTACCATCAAGCACGTTTCAACTAGTTATCTCTTTGAATCTCTGAGCACGTCTAATCACACTAGCCATGCACCATCTTATATCAATCATCTCCATTTCCTCCGGGTCTATTTGGTCATAATCCTCTTTTGTCATGTTGTAATTCCCAATGTGACCTGCCACCAAACACTCATATGATTCTAGAACAGATCCTAGAAAAGCCATGTGTTCCTTGATAGTGTCAGTCGTCATGTTTCCAGTATTTTTCAGATTTACTGCTATATTACACTGGATAACATCATAATCCTTTGACCTTGAAGTTTGAGTAATTGGAATTGTTCCAGAATAACTACTACTATATTGAGGAGTAGCAGCAACATTTATAACACAAGTTTGACTTATTGATTCAGCACTAAATGCAGTAGGAATCTTGGGATTTGGAGTAACACTTGAATGAGAATTCTTTTAATACAATCCCACATCTTGTGATGTGTCTGTAGATTTCATCTTTTGTTTTTTTCTCAGTTCCAAGTCATGAGCTTCAAGTTTCTCGATAAAGCTTGCTAAATTCAGATGGGCATAAGCAATGGGGTTTGATTGTTTAATCAAGATAAAAGTACGCCATTCTTTAGGTAAAGCATCTGCAAGTTTATCTATATACTCATACTCAGGCTTGTCAATCTTCAGCCTCTTCATCTCATTCAAAGGATAACAATATCTTTCAATCAATTGAGCAAATGATTCACCCATAACTTGAGTAAATATGTCAAATTCTTTCATTAGCAACGCAATTTTGCTCTTTCTCATGTCGGGATTTCCACGATCTTTATTCAACAACGCTTGCCATATTGAGTAACATGAACCATTGTGTTGCAGAAGGTTAAAGATCTCAGCTTTGATGGCCTGTTGAAAGAGATTCAACATCTTCTTCTCTTTAAGGAATAAATCCTTATCTGCATCAGCAATCTGGTATAATCTGTAATTTTCCCCATTCTCAATCTTGGGAATTATATACTCTTCCTCCACGACAGTCCATGTATCGTAGTTCAACACTTGGACATACGTCTCAAATTTGTCAGCCCATGAAGGATAGTCTTCCATTCTCAGTAGCTTAGGAGGCTTGTTGGAAGTTCCTATTTCATTTTCCAAACTAATGTTTTGAAGTAAAATAGACGGCTGTGACACGAACGCACTTAGGTTTTCCATATCAAATAAGTCAACGTGTATCCTTTCTGGTCAATGGATATGTTTCTGGTCAAAGTAGGTCAACATATATGATTTTGGTCAAGGTTGGTCAACGGATATGTAGGTGGTCAATGATAGTCAATGTATAAGGACTAAGTCAGCGTATATCTAATCAACATATAAGATATGCGGCGTATATGTTATACGCCGTATGTTATATGGGATAAACATATACGTTGCTTGTACATATATGGTGAAAGAAATTCTTTTGATAATTTTGGAATTTGAAGGTGCAAATGATGTAGGAATTGAATGAATTTTGGTAGGGTTTGTCACGGATAGGTAGAGAACAATGTGTGAGATTTTGAAGAACTTTTGACAGTGGAATTTGAATGTATAAAGAAAACCTTGAAGACTTGAAGTGATCAAGCTAGTAACGAGCCATAAAGCTCTGATACCACTTGAAAAGGCATGTGATCCTGAAGTAGATGACAATAAGGATCTCTATTTGTTACAGCTTGTATCTCAAAGTGCGGAATCAATTGAGATTGAACACATCCAAGTAAACATTAAGCACATTTTCATATATATCAAGAAAGATTACAAGATATGACACTTTGCACACTTTCTATCTACTCTCTCTCTCTCTCTCTCTCTCTCTAACAATGACCAAAAGTCTAAGTAGAAACGCATAAGTACCCTATTTATAGAAAACATGAACAAGCGCATCAAGTTCGTATATGATATACGGTGTATATCATATACGCCGCATATGATATGCGTTAACTTGAAGACTTATGCGTTGACTAACAAACACAAACTATACCTTTGAAATTTCTAGCCCTATACAATCATATCTAATACATCTAAGACCCTAGCAATAGACATTATGCTCTAACATAACTGGCAAGCCACGTACAATATTGTTCTTCGGAAGACGATTCAGGGTTTTGACATTTGCATGAACAAGGCGACGATGCCAAAGCATGGAATTTTGTTCCGACACTTTAGAAAACAAACATGTAATTTCGTCGGGAACGTTCTTGTTCATGTCAATCAGGTAGGCATTATCTTTCCTCTGAGATATGACCAGGACCCACTCCTCTGGTATGACAATACCAGGTTTCAGAATCAAGCATTCTTTGTGACACGCTGAGCAAACTGTGCTTCAGTTATGGGACTTAGTTAACATTTTCAAACTTTAAAACCCCATTACTCATGGTATCCTTTTGGGTTATTTTCCCTTTCTCTCCTCCCGCGAAGGAAACATATCCACCGTTAAAGATTTGAAGGTCACATAGCTGAGATATGTCCCCCATCATGTGCCTAGAATAGTCACTATCAACAAACCATGGTCTGATAATATTCCTCCATAGTTGTTCCTGCACAATGTGAGAGATTAGTTAGTTTTGGGTATAGTAGTTATGGGTAAGCCGGACTTGGTTAATCGTGTTACGGGTTGCCATGACATATCCTCGTTATTATCAAAGGTCGAGTCAGAAGACGATAAGGACTTTGTTACCGGAGACTTGGGCAACCACTTGTATTTTGGTTTTAAAACTTTGTGATTTACACAAGTGGTTGACATAGCATCCGGTTTGCGAATAGAAAACTCTATCGCCTTTGATCTTTTAAACGTTTTTGGTTTTGAGACCCACTTCGGTCTTGGAACCGAAATTGAGTTTCCATTCCCCCTTTGATTCACAACGGGCTTGGTCGTATGATAATTTGACCTGTCATCCTTGTCTCTTCTCCAATTTCCATCAGAGAGCCTTGCTTCATAATGCCTTGTCATATTAGAATGAATGTTTTTGCAGGCATTCTGATGCATGGTCCTTTGATGTCTTCTATAATAAGGGATATACGGGAGACGAGAATAGTTTCTAGAAATGTAGCCCGGAATACCACATTTGAAACAAGTCTGCCATTTAAAATAAAGGTCGTTGTGGCCGATTCCCGGTCTTGCTCTATTGTGTGAGTTTGTCTTTCCCTCATTGAACTTATCGTTTGAGCTTCCATATTTATTATCACAAAAACTCTTTCCTTTTACAAACTTAGGTGATAAATATTTATTATGATTTTTAAGCTCATCAGATTCATTAATAGACAGATCACTGCCTTTTGAAATTTTAAAAAAATTATTCAAACAATTTCTTTGCTCTTAAAACCCGAGCCCACGCACACATCAGTAATATCATTGTCTAGAAAGAATAGCAGAGTTAATGGGTGAGTCATCATCCTCATCGGTCCAATCGTCAACTATTACTTCATCTGCACTTGAGGTAGACACATTAGAATCGTTCGCCCCGGATGTGGATTCAGATGCCAAGTCTGAACCAGCCGTACCCTTTTCGGTTGCAGGAGACTTACCATATTGCAAGTACCTTTCATTTTCTTCTTCTTCCTTGGTGAGAGGAAGACTAGCATAATTATTGTTATATGGAGGGGGAACCACGTTATATCCAATACCCACACCCTTATTTTCTTACCATTTCAATTGATTTTCAATCATTGACTGTAACGCCCGTTAGTTCTGGTTCCAAGAGTTAAAGCTTGTAATGTATGTTCTATTTTCGGGATGTAACCGACGTTTCTCGGAAGCCTTTACGTCATCCCGGTATGTTAAAAGACTTAACTTTTCCTTCCATTATGCCTTATGTTTCAAAATGGAGGGACTTGGATGTAACTTTTGTTTTATATCATAAAACAAAAGGTTAACCCTAACCCTAACCCTAACCACAGCAGCCGATCGCAGCTCAGACCCCCCCCCTGCTCGTTTTTCTTCTGCCCAACCAAGTTTCAGCTGTAAAAACTTCAATTCAAGGTCGGTTTTATGATTCCCCATGTCTTTTACACCTTAATTGATCATATTAACGCGCTTATTGGTCGTTAAGGTTGAGTTTTGATGATACAGTTTGCTAATAGATTCGTATACGTTTATTGTAGGGTCTGTAACGTGATGATAATCCATTGTTTTCGATCGATTCTTGATTCCATGATGTTCTACTTTGAGTCTAGTTTCCAGAAAGGTATAATACGTAATTTTTGGACAAGATTTGAATGGTTTTTATGAATTTATAAAGTCGAGTGTCAAAGCTGATGCGGGATGACGGATTCTGGTCTGTCTTCCCGACGTCATAACCCTTTTTCGACAGTTCCAAATTGGTTGGTTTCACTTCTGGAAGTTAGTATTTTGGGTTAGGAACCAAACCCAATTCGAATCATTTAATTTGGTTCGGTAATGATTTTTATAAAAATAAAACCATTTTGTTGCGCACTGAAATAGCTGCACATACCTTTCTGTGTTGGAGGAATTTTTATGAATTTTGTGTCTACTAGAAAAATATAATAAAAATATTTTTATAAATCTAAGACATTTACTAAAGTCTGGTAAAAATTTAATAATTTATTTCAAAGGTTATCCTATATAATTAAATCCATCTTCGCATGCTAAAATCTGCACGTTTTACTCGTTATTGATCGATAAGTTCGTTTTAGGCTTAACCGGTAGATGTTCAATTGTGTTCTTGTCGGGGCTGTTTGAAGTGAGTTTTTTCACCACAATCTTCCTAGGTATGTCCCGTATATCATATTTAAAGATCTTGTTCATAGGTGTTCGTTAAGTTGATCAACTAGTTGTAGTTTGATTGTTAGGTTCGGTTGACTAGAATTGTAGTTTGTCGCGTTTAACGCGAGGGTTGAAGTGATAAATGACCAATTCAGCTTGGGGACACTCGGTTTGATGTACGGGCTGTTCAAAATTCATTTTTATAAGTTATGGGGCTGAATTGGTTGTCGGTTACTCCAACGGGTCGGTACAACGAGCAATTTCGTTTATTGAGTAGTTGGTGCGTCGTACTTGCGAGTTACCGACCCATTTGACTCGTGTAGCGTCGTGTTGACTTGTTGGCTGTGATTTTATCATGTTGGGTCCACACGGGCCTGAGTTGAATGTTAATGGCCTAAACGACTCTCAAACGCGCGTATCGGTATCACCTAGTGCTTCCGGGGGTAATTTGGGAATTCTTTATTCCCGGGAGTACCTAAGGATGGATTTGGTTAATTGAAAGGCATTAGGGGCTGGGGTAACATAAAAGAGTAGGGGTTGGGCCTCGGGCCAAATTGTTGGGCTTGAACGGCCCGTTAGGCAAGTGTGTTCTTACGGTCTAGTTAGTAACGCGTTGTGTACAATTTACAGGCCCTTACTTGTGAGTGTGCACTTAGAGATTTCCTAGCTCGTTGCTGGTGTTTGGTTGATCTCAGGTGAGTTCTTGATGCCCCGTTTAACTCTTTTTAAGTTTTGGGCTAGCATGCACACCTAAGTGTTTTCTTACTGGATGAAATGTTTTAAATTATTTTGCATAGGCTTTCTAGTATTGGTAGGCCTTGGAATGTTATAGAATGTGTGTATATATATATATATATATATTTTAGAATGGCCAATATTTGGCGAATGTTGTAGTCGTCTCGACTACTGAATGTTGTGTATGCCTACTTTGTGTTTGCATGCGCCGAATGTTACGTGTTTGGGTTGTATGTGTTCTCGGCCTTGAATGTTATTATTGAATGTTATATATATATATATTATATATATATAGGAATGCACGTATAGAGATGCTCATACGTAAGGATGACTATTTATTGAATGTGGTGACCTAACCGATGTATTTCCGTTTACCGTTTTCAAAACCGTTGGAATGATTATTAAGACTTTTGTTACTTATTTAAAACTTGAACTCACTCAGATTAAGCTGACTTTGTGTGCATGTTAGTGTGAGTTTCAAGTTAAGAAGAGGATGCCTTATCGCTTGGACGTGCACGAAGCTACTTGGACGGTGAGGGGTATACGGGATTTGAAGACTTTATTATTAAACATTTCCTTTTAAAAATTTTTATTAAAGATAATTTAGTTGGTTTTGGGCAAAATTCCTGGGTTTTGGGAACTTTTTATATTATTTACGTTTTCCGCCGAATTATACTCTGTGATGCTTATTTTAATGAAAAGAATTGTTTTTAAGTTTAATTATTTTTTTTACCAGTGTTTTAAATGATTACCAACTGTGGGGTTCCCGGGGTTCGGGGCCTTACATTGACTCAAGAACAGCACTAGAGACATCAAATTTTTTAAAATTGAATTCAGCATTTTCGAATTTTTTTGTTAGTTTTGCTATCTCCAGCTTCGATGCATCTAACTCAACTGTTAGTTCAGCAATTTTCTTTCTAGCATCTAGATGGTGACAGCACTTTATACTATAATCTGATTGCAGTTTGGAAAAAAAATCTTGTTTTTGTCCCTCTATTTTGTCTTTTAAAGCCTTTTCAAGTTTCTTAAGTGTTGAATTTTCATATTTAACACCTTCCATCTCTATGCTTAAGTTATTGTTATGTATTTTATACAAGCCTACTTTATCAATGCACGATTGAGAACAAAGTACAGGACTTACCTCAGTTGGTTTGGTGGAGGTGAAGGCTATGAAGGCATGCTGAAGATCCCTCATCTGCTCCTCAGCTTCGTTCTCCTCTTCCTCGACATCCATCTCAGCAAAATTTGCAACTTGGTTACTCAAGTTCAGTGCTGCCATCTGATCTTCCCAAGAGAAGTTCTGAACCACCAAACCTCGCTCACCCGCACTCGAACTAGCCACATTCTCTTATCTTCCACCATTTACCATAACCATTGCCCTCTCTCTATTTCCTTCCTTAGCCGGATTGGTACACCCATGAATAAAATGACCCTGCTCATGACATTTGTAGCACCTTAGAGAACTTTTGTAGAATCCCACTTTCTGATTTGCAGGCACATTCCAGTTGTTCCTGCCTGTCCTCTTAATGAACTTCTTGGCTCCAAAAACAGCCATGGCGATTTGCCAAGAAATATCCATCTCCTCCACATCATCAGGATATATCTGATCTAGCTCAGCAGCCACAACGGGTTGTACCAGGTCTCTAGCAAGAAAAGCATTATAGCAGTTCATAAAACCTGCTATTAAAACTATGTTCTCTTGAGTCTCTTTGGAAATAATAGGAGTTTGAATAGGAGACTGGCTGGAGGTGGCCATAGAAGCTTGCGATTTTAGTGCAGGAGTTGGTTGTGGAAAGAAAACAGTAGCAGCTGGTGTAGATTGTGGAATGGGTTGACTTTGAGATTACCTGAACATGGAGAAGGTCTGCTAAAACTGCTGCGGTTGAGCTAGCTGATTTTTGAACAATGAGAAATTGTCTTGTGAAACTAGAGCATTGTTAGTCGTAACGCTATAACCAGCAATATTGTAGGTACTTGCATGATTGATAGCACGCTGCTTGTCATCCATGTCACAAGCCTTAATAATCTCCATCACCTCAGAGAGAGTCAGTCAAGCCAGATCCTTGGTCTTCTTATTAACAGCCACATTTAAATCCCAGCTCTGTGGCGGAGAGTTGACTAGCTTGTTGTTGATCTCAGCAGGTGTGAGATTTATATTTGCAGACCTAATCTCCGTGACTAACGAGATGAACCGGTGAAGCTGTTTGTCAAGAGACTCTCCAAAAACATAGTTGAACATGTTGAATTGTTGTCTTAGGAGATCATGCCCGCTTCTCCTCATATCTTCATTTCCTTCAAACACTTCAATGAGAGCCTCCTAGAGTGCTTAAGCAGAATTCAACTCTCTAAATCCCAAGGCAATCTCAGGTGAAAGTGCCATGGTCAAAGTAGCTAGAGCCTTCTCATCTTGCTCAACAATGTCAAAATCAGCATCTGTATATGACTCAACTGGCTTTGTCTCCACTTCTTCGGAATACTCTCTTTCATAGGTAATAACCTGAGGACCTCTAACTATGCTTCTCCACAATTTTGCATCCTTTGATTTCACGTACTTCTCAAATCTGAACTTCCACTCAGCAAACCCTTCTGATATCAGTAGTTGTGGTACGCGAGTGGTAGTTCCCATTATAGAATCAAGCTCTTGATGAAGAGTGGCATTGGAAGATGCACTAACACCTGATTGATCCATAATATCCTTGACCGAGAACTTGATAAAATGAACGAAAACAGCAAAATTCTTCCGAAAACACAGAAAGTTGACCGAGAACTATTTACAATATCTGATAACACATCAGGTTGCCCTAGAACGATGAAATCTACCCAAGAACTTGAAGATCCTCCCGATAACCTTGAATTCAACCCGAGAGCTAAAGCAGATTTACCTTGAACTTGGAATGGTTCAAGATATGGTAATCCTTGAATATTTAACTAAATCCCGAGAATGATTTGATTCAAATTAAACATGAGACTTTCAAAATCTATTCCAAACTAAACTTTTACCAGCCGAAGAACACGAAGAACAATCTTCTTCAACCTCCAGAAATCCTCAACCAAAGAAAAACACCCGCAAATCACCGGTAGAATCCTTGATATCACCAATAATCGAGCCTAGAATAGGTCTATAGGATCTGATACCAATTGTAAGTCCCATGATGGATCTTTCAATGTGATATCAAGAGACTCAATGATTAGGCGGAAGCTAATCACCAAGCCGATTCTATGTAACAAGCAAGAACACACATAAAACAAATAAACAAGCTTCAAAACACACGTATATTATACGTCGGGTGCTTAAGCCCTTAACAACTTACACGGGTAAATAATACTTTTGAACGAACAACCCTAACTTCGTTAACATACATGAATATATATTCTACCAACTAGGCCCAAAAAAAACTAAAGCCCACCGAGATCAATAGATCTCGGTTTACATACAAAAGCCCAACCAAGCCAAAAAATAAATCCAACACTACAAGCATAAACCACAAAATACGACCCAACAAAAATCGTTATAATACAAAATAGATAATAAAAAGCAACTCAGACCGAATACACATGTGTCTGGATCCATACATAACTGATAATTGGCATACAAAACCAAGTCAGTCATAACCAGTTCTCCAACAGGGTCACATAGCCTAGGGGAAGGTTGTGTCCGAACAGGGGCTATGTACTCGGGGAACCTTTGAATTATGTGTGTAAGGAAATGGGACAAATTCGGGATTGACAGGTGTTCTTGCTAAGTTTGTGAAACAGAAAACTATATTTGTATTTAACAACTGTTATAAACTGTTTTATCGAGTCAACGTTTCACCAGCATATAGATGATGTGTTTTTCCAACCCACGCAGGTAACTAGGTGTTGATAGTGATATACAGGAATTTGGAGTCATGATATTAGAAGATCGCTCATGATGTCTCAATTTTCTTTATAAATCCTTGTAATAATAATAACACTGTTTTGTAACCGAAAACACGCACCATCTCCCTCTCCTCCCCCGTCAGCCACACGCCGACGTCAGTTAGAGACAAAAATGGAAATTGTGGAACCTTCAAGTGAGTTCCAAGGCGAAGGAAGTCATGACAGAGGTCGTCCAGTTTAACGGAACATACCCCGCGGACCTGCGTATGATAAGAGTCACGCTTCTCGAAGATATCGTGACACCACGTATCATGATGAAGGATACGCGAGTGATGATAGTCGCACGTATGGAAGGAAAGGGACCAGCCGGGTGCGAACAATGGTAAAACACACTGAATGTTGTAGTGATGCTGAAGAAGACTTCACGAAACCTTACCGCCATGCGGCATTCGTAGTAAAGTCAAAATTCATTCTACGGATTGGTACAGCCCCCTTCCTAACAAACGTCATGATCCCAAGTAACCTGGGCAAATACAATGGAATGTCGGATCCAAGTGATCAACCGTTGGATATTACTGCATTAGGAGGAGTCAGCGGATGGACCCTCCCATACTGGGGCCATATGTTAGCCTTGAATCTCACCGACGAGGCTCGAGAATGGTTCGAAAAGTTGCCTGGTGGACAGATCAAGAAATGGGATGATTTGGTGGCAAAATTTCTCAATTTTTAGCCAACAGAGAAAGCACACACGCGACCCGTCCAAGATATTGAAAGTTGTTCGTCAAGATAACGAGTCAATTGAGAACTTCATTACTCGTTTCAACAATGAAAGTTTGAACATAGAAGGAATTAGTGAAGATATGCTGTAAGGTGCGTTCCGGAAGAATATTCGAAGCAACGACCTGATTCGCTGTTTGATTGGCCGTCATGGGATGCCCAAAACTTGGGATGCCATCATAACTGTAGCAAAAGTTTTTGCAACCACAGAAAAACTTCTGGGATGGGATACTCCGAAACAACATGCCAAATCAGAGTCCGAAAACGCACGCCCCAAAAAGGAAAAACGGGGTTCAATTTGGTCCCGCATTCAGGCACCCGCTAAACCCTCCAAGCAATTTGATGCAACGTATTTAATTAGACAGAAACACAAGGACCGTGGGTATGGACAGGAGAGTCACAAGTGGACTCCCCTAAGAAAAAATCCAATATAAATCTTAACTACTGAGAATATCGAGTTTAGGAAGCCGCAGCCGATGACGTGCAGGGATCACCTGAACCCGAATAAACATTGTATGTTTCATGAAGATATAGGGCATAATACAGATGATTGTGTAAGCCTGCGAAACAAGATTGAGGCCGCAATAAGCTAGAACATTTGTTGAAGAACGTTCACCAAGGCGCTCATAAAGAACCTGCCCAAGCGGATAAAGGCCCGGCGAAAAAACAAATCAAGGACTTAAACGTCCATATAATCCAGGGCAGAATGTCTCGCATTAAAAAAAATTGGAGACTCAGGATGATGACTGGAAAAGTGAACCAGTGATCTTCCCAAGGATGAAAGGAGACCCTTGCATGAAACAACCACTGGTCAGCACTCTTTTGACATTATAAATCCCAGTACGTATTCTTTGACACTTTGAGACCGAGAGGTGATAGGAAGGTAGGGTTGTCTCATTGCCTTTGCATGCTAGAATAAGAATTGTGCGAGAGCGAGTTCGTTTCTTGTCAGGTTTAGGTGTTTTGAGCGACTAGTTGATCTATTTTAGTTTAAGTTGAATTGTTCCTTTATCCTTGGTTGTGTAGTATTCATTTCCATTAGGGTCGAGTGTTGGTGAGACCGAGAGGTGATCTAGCATTAGGACACGTTAGCAATTATTTCCCAGTTTGGTCGTTTTAGCCGATTTTGAGTAGTTAGGGTTTATTGAGTGAGACCGAGAGGTAATCCAGTGAGCCCGAGCGATTCTTAGTCATGTCATCTTTAGGGACCGGTGTCTTGAAGTCATCCAATCCATTAGCTTGTTAGGCCTACAATTTGATTCAGACCTAGGTAGACGTTTTTCTCTATCCTAAGTTAACACAGTTAGTTTTCCGTTAAGTTTTCTATTTTTGGTAAGTTTTGTCAGTCAGTTAGGTTAGTTCAGTTAAGTTAAAAGAAATCAAAAATCAATTAAATATTATTCTAAGGTAGGTCTTGTCTAGGGTTAGTAATCGTTAGCGTCTTACGTGTCTACGTGTTCGATACTCGGACTTCCTAGGTCTATACTACTTGCGATCGGTACACTTGCCGGTTGTGTGTGGTTTTAGGATTTTCGTTTTAATATTAAATCTTAGTTGTGAGAGTCATCAGTATAGGGTTATTAGACACACATCAAACCAAAACCCCCAAAATTTTCGGCCATATGGTAAAACCCCACCATAAACCCAAAATTTTTTTGGGTCTAATGAAGCATGCATCCGTATAAGCGGCTCTTGATGCCATTGTTAGGTTTTAACAAGATTATCAAAGTCATAAAATCCCAATTTTATGAAAAACGCAGCGGAAATAAGATTTAAATCTTGTTAATTTAATAGGTATAAAACCTATTTTACACATGCAAAACCCAAACCCGGATCCAAATACGAAATACACACTATCAAACACATGCATGTCACTATAAGTACATGCATATTAAAGCTACCTTTCAAATCCAAGGAAGAGGAAGGAGATGATGATGAAGAAAGTAAGAACTTGAATATGAAGCACCTCAAGCTAGCATACCCCAAGCTTCCAACAAACATCACTTGTAGCTAGGATTTGGCAACACTTGTATCTTCTCCTTGGTTCCTTTTTCCTTGGCCGTCCAAAGAGAGGAAGAGAAGAATGGAGCGTAGAGGATTTATCCTCTGGTCTTGTTCTTGGCCGTCCAAGAGAAGAAGAGAGGAGTTGAGAGAGTTTTCCTCTATTGCTTTACTTGTGTATTATGTTGTGTGTTGTGTGTAATGAGAAAGAACAATGAAAGAAAACAAGTAGTCTTTTAAAATAAGGCACCACCCCAAGGAACCAATAGGAAGCTATGCATGTCTCCACTCACTTGCAACAATAATAAAATAATATCAAGTCAAGGGGGGGGGGGTGGCCGGCCCCTTCCTTCATTGTTATTATTATTATTATTTTGTTTTATAACCTTTCCATTTATGTTATAAAGCACAATTGTGTTATTTCCCAACATAACACAATATAGTAACATGCTTGACATATTATTACTTAATCCCTTTTTCTCAAAGTATAAATCATCCACATAATTTATTTATTTCACAAGTACATTATATTTGGAAACCCATTTTCAAATAACTCAAGTGTTAATATTCATTTGTTATGATCATATCATATGTAAACAAATATTGTTGGTGTTTGTCTAGCTTGTTATTGGGTATGACCTGACTTAGATCATGACGTACTAGCCATATCAATAAAAATACGTGTCTTGGACATAACGAGTCCAACATTATCTATGTAGAGTCTCTAGTTCTATTATTATTTTTTCCTTTCTTATTGATATTTTGTTTACGACAAAATACTATTTTCTTTTCTCATAAAGGGCTTTCTTTCCAAATTATATATAAGAATTTTAATTAATAGTAAATATACATTTCTATATCAATATACATTTTCTTTTTATTAAATGTAGTTTATCAAACCACTTAGATTATCCTAAGAACATTTTTGGTTTATGTTTCACGTGCGAGGTAATTGGTCCAACGCATATGCATGGTTTAACGTTTTCATATATATTTTTGGTATAGTTTAATAACTCCGTCATAACGTGCATGTCATAAATACTAGTTAAATTCAATTGATGTTTATTGTTTTGGTCATTTCATTATTATCTTCAAATAAATACTATTGTAAAAACAATTTTCCTAAAAAATGACTGTCGACGATTTTGTAGAAAACAATAATTTATTTTTGAACAAAACATTGGATTTTTTCGATCGGCCAAGCAAACTTTAAATATAAAAAAAAATCGTTACAAGCAAGACACTAACAATGACATGAAGCATTGAAATCACCTGGAAAAACATAAAAATATGTCGCTAGCAAGGAGCATACCCCACCCGACCACCAAATTACACCGCCACATCTCCCAAGTTAAGCCGGCGTTATTTCCTCTGATTCTTTACCCATGAGAAGGTTAGAACCTCGATCTCACCCACCACATAATGAAGATTAACCGGCTTGCCGTCAAACACAATTTAATACCTAATAATTTATTTATTATATTAAACAACTTTTATAGTTACAATATCAAAACACTGGCGGGAGGGTTTCCCTCAATTAAAAATTTGAAGTCAGTCAGTCTTTGGCGGTAAAAAAGATGTTGAATGGGCGTACAAAAGTAAAGCGTCAGATCCGCATCGCATCAATTGTTTAGAAAGGAAATGGGGATGAAAGATATTCTGAGATTCATGAAGCCCTACGTTCACCCCATTCACATCAACACAAACGGGTATCCATTCAAATACCAATACTACTAATACATGATTGGTTGATTCTATTCGAATTTCTAATTGTTGTTTTTTTCCCCTTTTCAGGTGGGCATCGATGCTTACTCAAAGGAGGTATTTATACATATACTTACTTTGCTCACTAATTCTTTCTTTGAAGGATAGGATATATATGAACATTGTTATTTCATTCAATCAAGGTTGTAAATGTCTGGATTTTTTCAACACTGAGTGCAGGATATATAGATGATGAATGAAAAAGAAAGAAACTGACATTCATTTCTGATCAGCATATTCATGTAGTATGGAGCTTTGTCTGAACGCGGAAGGAGACCAAAAAAAGTTCCAATACATAAACTACTGTCTGCATCGAATCAACATGCTTCGACATCATAACATTACTCCTGTCCTAGTTTTTGATGGCTGTAACATCCCTTGCAAATCCCAAACTGACAAACATTTCATTCATTATTCCCATTTCTTCAATTCATGTAGTTACTTTTGGTTTTGTAGTAAAAGGAAAGAAAACCGCGAGTTAGCAATGGTGAAACTCAAAGAAGGTGATACCAATGCTGCAGTAGAGATGTTTCAGGTACTTACTACCTGCTAATAATATGTCGAATGTTGTCTTTGTACCAATAATGAATGCTGCGTTTTTGGATGCAGAGGGCAGTGAGCATTACACCATCAATGGCATACCAACTAATTCAGGTATTCCAATTAGGACTCAGCTTGGCTCTGCTTGCTTACTTCAACGAGCTGAAAGTTTGAGCACGAGCTTGAGCCGTTCTTTTTACAAAGAGTTAATTGCAATAATGGTCCATGTAGTGAAACCCAAAACGCAAGTTCCAACCCTGTGGTGGCATTTTCGCAGTGGTCCTTTTTTTGCAATCGGGACCCCACTGTGAACCCAAAGATTGCTTTTTCTGTGAAAAGACCGTTTTACCCTTGCAATTTACAACCCTGTGGTTTTAAATACATGCAATTTGGAAACAGTTAGAGGGTCCAAATTGCATGAAATCAAGAATTTACATGGTTTGACAATATACAACATTAACCAATTGAAACACAACGTTTGACTTTCCAAAGTCAAACTGTGACTTTCAACAAATGCAGCTGTCTAATATACTCAAATGCATACAATACATACCTATACACAAATACATACAGATACACATACACATATTTTGAAGTGGCCTTACATTTGCAGGTTCTAAGATCAGAGAATATAGAGTTTGTTGTAGCACCGTATGAGGCGGATGCACAATTAGCCTATTTATCCAGTCTTGATGCTGACAAAGGTGGAATTGCTGCAGTTATATCAGAGGACAGTGATCTTCTTGCTTATGGTTGCACCTCTGTAAGACTATTCCCATTCACAACCCAACCCAACCAAATTATTCAATAAAAAATTAATTTCTCTCTTTTCCACCTACATAACCAATCAAACCCAAAATTTTCACTCCCATTAACAACCTAATCAAACAAAACTTTTTACAATAAAATATAATTACAATTTTAATAGAAATTAAAAGAAGGTTTTAATTTAAAAATAAAAAATAGATTAAAATTAAAAACAAAATTATAATTAAAATTTAATGAGAAAGGGAGTATGATACAGAAAAGAATACGAATTTGGATTACTTGTTTTAACTTAATTCGTTTTAGTTATGATATTTGAATTTAATTATGTTATTTTAAGTATGTTTAAACTTTAATATTAAATGTGTGGTCATAGGTGGGAAGTTTTCAACCACAGTTCAAATAAGAAAGAAGGTTTTTAATTAATAGTGAGATCAATTTGTGGGTGGCAAAGTACCAACCGACTTACGGTCGGTGAGCCAAACAAGTTGCTCAAGTTGATTGCCACATAAGCTAGTTTTTTATTTTCTTTTATTTCCACGTATGCTATACAAGGCAGGCCGACCGACCGAATTGTGAACAAGCAATGGGAGTGGTCTAAGAACTTCAGTCAAACTTGACTTAAATAATCTTTAATAATTAGTGCTTGTTTTAACATTTTATTTGCTGTATTTTGTGACTCAGGTTATTTTCAAGATGGACCGATATGGCAGTGGGGAAGAGATAGTTATTAATAAAGTTTTTGATTCATTGGGACGTCTACCTTCGTTCTTACATTTTAATAAAGAGTTGTTCAGCGGTAACGATACACATATAATTTTAAATAGTTAACATTATAGGTATTATATTCAATATATAATAATGATAGCAGTGAATATGTAGGCATGTGTGTTTTAGCTGGATGTGATTTTCTTCCATCTGTGCCTGGAATTGGCATTGGGAAGGCTCATGCTTTGGTTTCAAAGTATCGTAACTTAGATCGTGTAAGCATGAATATATGAAGTAAAGTTATTGTAAGTTTGTAACTGTCAAATATCTGACATTGGTTCATTAATTTGCTTACAGGTTTTATCTATGTTAAAGTTTGAGAAAGGAGATCAAATGCCTAAGGACTATTTGACATCTTTTAAAGAAGCATTAGCTGTTTTTCAGCATGCCAGAATGTTCGTAACCCTTTTATTGCCGTTTTTACATGATTTTACATATTCTGATTCTTACAACTTGTATATTATCTGCAGCTATGATGCAGATTCAAGAAAGCTAAAACACTTGACACCACTTGGGGAAACGCTTGTACATTATTCAGGCGAAGAGCTTGATTTCCTTGGACCGTATCCTTTTATTTAATGTTCACCAACGAGGTGGGAATTTTGATTTGTTTACTTATGAATGTGTTAATTCAGGTAAGGTTTTATTTTTTAAACAATCAAATGGGCATAGCATTTAGCTTAACAGGAAATGTGACAAGCAGGTTGACTTGCACTTATAAACCACCAACACTGTTTTATAAACCAAGTTAGAATATTATAGTTAAAAGTATTTATTATTACTAGTATATTCTCATATATACTAAATGATACAATTGGCAGCGATGGCCAGTTTAACCAAAGAATGATTTGATTTGGGGAAAAAGTTATTTATTTTTTTGAAACAACTCATTTTAACCTTAGTCTATTTTGTTCATCACATGTTTTAACCCAAACCAAATTATAAGCGTTAACACGACATTTTAACCCGCACTCATTATGCTTTAATTTTTGTACTTGACTATGGTTAGTGAATTATCTTCCTCACAAGCTTCTGCAATAGCCGAAGGTCAACTAGACCCTTGTACCATGAAGGCGTTTAATGAGCTTCCTGGTTGTGACGGTCAACTGAAAAAACCAACGGCAGTCAACAACCTGGTTCCTAACCGGATCTTGAAAAAGGAAACCACAGAGGGATGTTTTACCATTGTCTCATCTCGCAAAACTGGAACCAAAAAAATTACAGTGGTGAACAAAACTAAGCCTGATTCAAATTTTGAACTATTATCAAATCTTAAACAGTTGATATCTCCATTAAACGGCAATAGTGTCAACATAGTTAACCACACGATTCCTGCCAAAAGATCATCAGTGGTTCCTAATAACAACCCTTTTAAGAGACAGAAACAGACAGTTGTAATCGATGACTGTGCTTCTGAATATTCAGAGGTTACGGAAGTTGAAGATCTTGAAATGACTCCCGACTCGCAGAGTAGTGTAGAGTCTAAATTTGTTAACAAGACTGGAGTAAAAAAGATAGTAACAAGTGGAAAGAAAGTTGAAAGTAAATCAGAGAGCAACAAAAACACCATCTTGAATTTTTTCTCAAGGGTGTAATGCACTTTTGGCTATTCTAACTTTGAATTGAACCTGTTTTGACCCGGACCTGAGGCTTGTTTTGCTGGGCCTACTTTTAAAATGAAGCAAGGTTTTGTCATTTTCTTGGTTCATGATACTACATAACTATGAATGATATAACTTAATTGTCATTCAAGGTGGCAGTGCAGCTGTAAGGGTATGTCTTGCATGTTCGGTTTTTTATTAAGGTTTCATTCTTTCTTTTTAGTTACTGTCAAAGTGATAATCAGAGAAGAGACTAATTTTGATTTTTATTATATGTAATCGAACACCAAAAACTCAGCAATACAACTGTAACAGCTTGATTACAATTAACAAACCAGTACCATGATGATTTGTTTCTTCAATCACTTGAGATCTAACAGACTTATCAATTCTTAGAACAAGATGAACAAGAATTTAAACCCTAGATCAACTAATCGCCTAACAGTATGAAAGAGAAGAGTACCAGTCTGTTATTATAATCTCTTCTAAAATCTAATACGATCTGATGGAAATAACAAACTCAACCAGCTACAAGCCCATAGCAACATGTCTCTTATCTACAAGCCCATCTAGAAGCCCAAATAGCATGCATCCACTTAAGTCCAAGCCCATCTACTCAACTTGTACTCCAGATCATCAATTCCTCACAACAACAAACATTGAATTGTATTAGTAACATTTTAAATGTGTTATATCTTTCAACACCCCTTCTCAATTCAATGTCCAAACATATCAAAAATATTCAACTTGTTACAAAGTTCTACATGTTGATTTATTAGAAGTCCTTTCGTAAAAACATCGGCAACTTGATTTTCAGATTTAATGGTAACAGTTTTAATTGTTCCTTTTGAAATTTTATCCCTTAAAAAAAACAAGTCTAACTTGAAATGTTTAGTTCTCTCATGAAAGACAGGATTGGCTGCAATAGAAATTGCAGCCATATTATCACAATATAAGTTTACAGGAAGACTAACCTTGACTTTGAGTTCAAATAGCAAATTTATTAACCACATAATCTCAGATGTTGCAGCACACATTGGACGGTATTCTGACTCGGCAGAAGACTAATGTTTTCTCCAAAAGATCGCTTTCTTAAAGACATCACTATGACACCATTTAAGTAAAACATAATCACTTTACATTTCCACTCAAAAGAAGCCAAAGATCATCATCTGCTAACAAATCTCCCTTAGGCTGAACAACTGGCAGTACCTTATGGCATTCAGGAATTAAGAGACCCCGAAAGTGAATACCCTGAATAATTAAAACAAAAGGGTAACTTTCAACACAAACTCACCAACATGTTTTCTTGAATAAAATATGAATATGAATCTAACCAATCAATATGCATAAAATATGTAAAGATTACAATGGCAGGTGGAAAGAATATATACCTCATATGGATAAAGTTAGGATGTTTCCCATAGCAGCCCTGACATTCCTCTCGCACCAAGTAACTTTAGAAATTTTAAAACATGCGTTACATACTAAGAAATGAAAATGGTTTACTAAGCAGATGCAAATAATAACATCTCAAACTTACATTTTTAAGTTGCAAATCCAATTATATTTGTAGAATATGCAGAAGACATATTAGTAAAGAATAATCCTAAAATTACATCTCAAGTTTTTCCACAAACTACTTCCATGGTTTCACCAATCCTTAGATTCAAATTGGTATGCTTAGATGGATTATGAGCCCATGTTTACATAAGGCTGAAATCATAACTTAAGGCTCAGATCATAGTCATGGCTGCAATTGTGGTTGCTTGTTTCCAAGCACCACAGTCACCACGCCAAGAGTCCGTCATCATCATCGCCAAAAAAACAACCCAAAAGGTGTAGCACAATCATCAAAGCATTCCGTCAAACACCTTATGTGCACCATACCTAGGCTCAGAAAAACCATCACAGCCTTTCTAAAACCCAAACAGACAGACGTGCACTTCATTGAACACCTCATGTGCACCGCGTGTAACGTAACAATAGACGCTACACACCTCATGTTTTTAGCAAGACGTTTCATGTGCTATTACAAACACAAATAAAAAGGTCAAAAATAGCTACACGCATGCCGAATCTCAGGAAACCATCATTGCTTCAGCAGTGGCCACATAAAGGCCACAAATGAACAGATATAACGGGAAAAAACAATACAACAAAACACAAAACACAACAATCAGCCTCATACAATACCAAATAAAACATCACAAACGGTAACTTATAACTTTATAAGGCATAATTCATTAAACATTCCATATTTAGGGCTAACCACATCAGTTCTAGGTTTTGACGGCCACCGAACCACCGCCGCCACTTAGATTTAGATGGAACAACACATGCCACAACCTCACTAACGGACCCCTGCGTCATAAAACACCGCCGCCGTCATGCTATCGCCACCTAGGGTTTCCAAATGGAACCGGCAACGGTAGGCGTCCGTACAGTTGAAGACGACGGTCGGTTTGAAGATGGTGGTACCAGAGCTCGAAGACGAAGTGACAGTGGTACCGAAGGTTGAGTGAGATCGGGAGAGAATTGTGTTTGAGAAGTCGTCAAAGTTGGTGTTGGAGTGTGAATTATGGGTGGAGCCATGGAGGAAGACACAAACACGTGTATGATACGTGTAAAATTCTTAGAAACAAAGGACACCAAACACTTGGTACCAATAGAGAAGCAGAGAACATGACTTTATAAAGCATTAGTACAAATACTACAGCATAATGAACAATCTCTAAAGCTTAAGAAAGTTGCAAATTAATATATATATATATATATTAAACACAACTCAAACTAATTCATTTGCATGTAAAAACGTTGGTTGAAATTGTCACATTCATGGCATTTTGTCAGTTACAAAGCAAAGCATGTGAATATGATTTATATATTAACTCAAACATTTGCATTTAACCATTTATTACAACTTATTGATGCATGTTTATTTAGAACTTGTTCTACTTCTCATGTTCTCAGTGCTTATTTCTGCTTAGTATTTTCTTGAACCAGTAAGCAGACATCTTTGGGTACCGCTTTAGCGTTTTAAAGTCAACGTAAACAATGCCAAACCTTGAAGTGTACCCTAATCGCCATTCAAAGTTGTCTAGCAGTGACCAAGCAAAGTAGCCGATAATATTTGCACCATCATCAACCGATTGCTTGAGTGCAGCCAGATAACCCTTGTAGTAATTGATCCTTGTTGTGTCATGTAAACCCTTAGCAAGGGTTATATTACCTGGATCATCCATGCCTATAACATACACAATGAAAACCAAAATTAATTGGATGATGTTTATTTGATAAATGTTATGTGTATTGATAGTTAAACTAAATATAGGGGTCAATGTGTCATTAGTAGAAAGTATGTTTTATGTATTTGTTAAAATAAAAGGGTCTAGTATGTATACATGTAAAGTTAGAAATTGATTTACAGTTATTTGGGTTAGAAGTCACGACGTTTCATTGAAACGTTGTGTCTGTTGGTTGGGAATATAAACCCATCAACACCTGTTGTAACAAACGATCGATTTAGTAATCAGAATGTTTAATTCGTCTTTGTTCTTCAATTCTTCATGTCAGTTTGATATATGATTGCATCTTGATTTACCAACAATGTGATAATTTTGTTCATACCATTTTCAGCCAGAATAACAGTTGGGTTCCCGTAACGTTCTTTAATATACATAATTGCTTTGTATAGACCCCATGGTACGTTGTACAACCAGTATGAATATGCCTGCATTTTCAACCATGTTAGTCATGAAAGTTCTCTTAATAAAATTCATAGACGTCTTTTTCTTTGAAAAATGCTGTGATTACCCTTGGACCGATTGGAACCCCTTTGCGCTCATCTACATAAAAGGTAAAGAACATTTAAGTACATATACTAATTTGAGAGTACTTGTCGCATATTAAAACAGGCTGCTACAGAAATATTAGCTTCAATAATGTACACCAGTGTGCTATCACATCATACATGCCATATGATAGAGGGAAAATGGTAGCATCAGTTAATTCTTTGTCACTAAAAAATCATACAAGACGCATGATTTGTCACTCATACGGCAAGTATAATCATTGGCTCGTATGAAACTCAGTTGTTTGGATATTGTGTCAGTAGTGAGGTTTGTTTAGATGTCCCTAAAGAAAGAAAAAGAGTTCTTACAAGCAAATCCCGCATTCCAGTCCATTTGATAGCCAAGTTCCTTTGGTGGTTTTTGATGTGGATCATACATGTAATAAGTTGTATACTGATTAATCCCAATTAAATCAAAAGACCCCTTCACCATTTTCACCTCTTCTTTTGTGAATTTGGGTAGACGATCCTTGACAATGTTTTGCATGGTTTTTGGGTATTCACCGTAAACAATAGGATGCAAAAACCTACATAGAAAAACTTAGTCATATCATATCATATCCTATGCATGAGTTCCAAACGCCAATCAATGTTTCATTTACCATCCAACATGAAAGTCACGTGCTCTTTGAGCAGCCAAATTGTCGGCTTTCGATCTTGTGAGCGGTTCATACCAAACAAAATCCAACAAAATCCCGATACGTCCCTTCTGTTTTTCCTGTATAACTTAATGCGTTCATACTAGGCTAGCTACCACAAAATATAATTATTTAATGGGAAATTATAAGTTGAAATAATTTAAAATGTTCAGTTAAGTTTGTTGAATGCATCATCTTAATTACTTGATATTTTTGGCGGTATCTTTCAACTGCCGCCGCATGACTTAAGATGAGATTGTGGGCGGCAATGTACGGTTCGGTTGCGGAATTTCCAGCCGTGCAATTCCCGTATGCCTTGGAACACCTTCCTGGGGCGAAAAACCCAGTGTCATAACCGAGGGCGGCCACAACTCTAGGCTCATTAAATGTCATCCAGTTCTTAACTCTATCTCCAAATGCGTTGAAGCAAAAGCCGGCATAATTAGCATAATCTTCCCTGTGTTTTGCACAAATGAACAATACATTCATGGTGAACCGAATAATTAGTAATATTAATTTGAAGAATGTATGTAATGTATATTTGGGTTAATAGTTAATACCATAAAAAAGTAGTAAACTTTCCAGCTTATAATAAAGCTTAAAGCATTTATATTTTTTTAGTATGTAGAGTACTTACACAACTTGATGGTTCAGCCATCCAAGATACTTTTGTTCAAGGGCTAGTGGAAAATCATAATGATTAAGATTGGCGTACGGGGTAATGCCTGTAACAAAAAATCAAATAATTTCATTAAAAAGAACATTGGTTTTCTGATTTTATTCCATTTAAAAAAAAAAAAAACCTTTCTTCAGCATGTAGTCAATTAAACGGTTATAGTAAGCAACTCCTTTTTTATTCACCTTCCCGGTCCCCTCTACACATAATAATTGAATAAAATTCAAACAAACAATAATCACAAGTGCGGCTTTCTTAGGTCAGCTATTGATACGAGGGTTTGATGGTTACTTGGAAATATCCGAGTCCATGAGATCGAGAAGCGATAAGCATCAAAATTGAGGTTTGCCATCAAATCGATATCTTCCTGTACCCCGTACAAACACTTTAGCTATACACGTTTGTAGTACGCAACTAAGAATTAGATTTTTATACTTTACATATTTTTAAAGCCCTATTTAATAGGTGTGTGTTTTCAACAATTTATTCAAACCTTATGTTTTTGTGAGCGAATCTTTTAAAGAAAAATTGGGATGAAAGCAATAAGAAGAAAACAAAATTGCAAGAGAGGCATCTGGGTCCAGTCACCACTGCCCAAGACGATTGTCGTCACATGTTCACGGGGCCTTTCAATTTCAGTTCAACGTTGGACCACTGCTTCATTCCACTATTATTTCATTATAATATTTTCTTCATCTAAATAACATATACATACATATATATATATATATATATATTAAGGGTTTTACAAATATGGGGAGATTTCAAATGAGAACCCCTTTGAGTTTTAAGAACTCGAAAGAACTCAGTGTAACAATTTTTTTTAATGCTGGTTGGTGAAGAGGTAGGTCCCAGCAGAGACCAGTTGGTCCCGCAAGACTCACCTTGAACAGGGTTGTCTGCGCAAAGGCCATCTGCTCCCGCAGGACCCACCATGCTCATAGAATCTTACGCGCAGTACGCAAGCTGTACACGCAGGGAAAGCCTCTCAATGGTGAAGTACCCCGCCTGTTCCCGCAGTTGCGGATACAAGCCATCAGGGAAGGCTACCCGCAGACAGCAAGGCTACACGTACAAGATTAGCTACTTCAGCAGTCACGTGAAGGCATGAGCAAGGCGGGAACAATCCCGCCCAAATGAGCCAGTCTGATTCTGAAAGATCTTTTGTACCATACCTACCAAGGTATGGATAGGACAGACGATCTGACCAGAACAGCCCATGAGCCAATCACAGGGTGACAGCTCACCGACAACAGTGCGAGGAGGAGCACCCTCTAGTACTGTTTGTCACTATTAGCCGCTGCCTACTCACCAACTCTCACTGTGGAGCAGGCGCAGCCTACAGTTGGTGGAATAGTATTACTGTTGGCCGTAACCTATTCACCAACCAGCATGGTCTGCGTACAATCCACAGTCAGTAGGACGTGCATGGTCTACAGTTGGTGGAATAGTGCAGCCGACTTTATTACTGTTGGCTGTAACCTACCCACCAACCAGTATGGCCTGTGCGTAATCCACTGTTGGTTGAACAGGAATACTATTCAGCCGGCTGTACCTTCTAGAAAACCTACCTTCGGCTATAAATACTCCAATATCTTGGAATGGTAAGATCATCTACTATCTCGTATAACTTACTTGATAACTGCTCTAATAGTATTCACATACTTTTATATTCAAAGAGCAATATAGACTGATTCTCACGCCGGAGGGTGGTCACAAGGAGGAACCCCCCCTTCTCAGTGACGAGCTTACGGTGTCTGTTTTGCAGGTTCCCGGAAGTACAACCTACTCTGCTGGACCTAACCTTCGTGGGAAACATTACCTGGCCCCCAGATTACCTGTAATCTGCCCGGGGTTGATTAGTGTTTCTTCATTGGCGCCATCCGGGGTTGATTGTTGATCCAACACGCACCTTACTCAAGCGCTTACTGCAGCGAAACGCAGACATCTTCGCGTGGACACCAGCCGACATGACTGGTGTACCCCGGGGAAAGGCAGAGCATAAGCTCAAATGCGATCCGGCCGTAACGCCGATCGTACAAAAGCGCAGAGTAATGGGGCCCGAGCAAACCAACGCGTGCAGAACCCAAGTCAAGGAACTCCTTGATGCGGGCATCGTGCGCGTTAGCAAATATCAAACATGGGTTGCAAATCCCGTAATGGTACCGAAGAATAATAAACAATGGCGCATGTGCATAGATTTCAAAGATTTGAATAAAGCATGCCCCAAAGATTGTTATCCGTTGCCAGAAATTGATCTCAAGGTGGATTCGGTGGCACCATTTCGCCTTAAATGCTTCTTGGATGCGTATAAGGGGTACCATCAAATCCACATGGCTGTGGATGACCAGGACAAAACCGCCTTTCGGACGCCCGATGGCACATTTTGTTATAAAATGATGCCGTTCGGACTTAAGAACGCGGGGTCCACGTACCAACGACTAATGGACAAAGAGTTTCACGCCCAAATTGGGAGAAACTTGGAAGTCTATATGGATGATTTGGTCATCAAAAGCCCCGAGCCAGAGACGATGTTGAAAGACATTGAGGAAACTTTCAACACGCTCAGAAAGATAAACATGAAGCTCAACCCGAGCAAGTGTTCATTTGGGGTGGAAGAAGGGAAGTTCTTAGGGGTCATTATTACTAAAGATGGCTTCAGAGCGAACCCTGAAAAGGTCGAAGCCATTGTCAAAATGGAATCACCTACCACCATAAAACAGGCTCAAACACTTAATGGACGACTAGTCGCGCTTAACCGCTTTTTGGCAAACCATGCGGATAGGTCGTTCCCTTTTGTGTCAACACTAAGAAATTGTTTAAAGAAAACGCACTTCCGCTGGACACCAGAAGCGGAAGCAGCTTTCCAGGAGATTCGATCACGCCTGATCGAACTCCCAACACTCACAGCACCACAAGCGGGAGAGGAGTTAATCCTATACCTCTCCGCAACAGATAGAGCAACCGGGGCAGTCCTGCTTGTAGAACGAAAAGGCATCCAGATGCCAATCTATTATGTTAGCCGCGTGCTGGCAGACGCGGAAACCCGGTACTCTACCCTGGAAAAACTGGTCTTGGCACTTATACACGCTTCACGCAGGTTGAGACGATATTTCCAGGGTCACCCAATCACTATTCTCACCAACTTCAAACTCTCAAATGTTCTAGGCAAACCCGAGTTATCGGGACGCCTAGCCAAATGGGCAATTGAATTGGGAGAATATGCGATTCAATACAAGCCGAGACCAGCCATTAAAGGCCAGGTCCTGGCTGATTTTATTGCCGAAGTCCCCGCTGCGCGGGAGAAAGAGTGCCAGGAGGAGGTTCAACCCTCCCCAGCACACGAAATCGATGAGGTCTGGCGACTCTATACTGATGGAGCAGCTAGTAACGAGGGTTCAGGCGCAGGGTTAAAATTAACAAACCCAGCAGGCCAGGAATATACTTATGCTATTCGGCTGGATTTCCCAAGTACGAATAACGAAGCTGAATATGAAGCATTCCTGGCCGGATTGAGGATTGCGCGAAAGATGGGTGTCAAAAATTTGGAAGCCCACGTTGATTCCATGCTAGTGGCAAACCAAATAAACGGGACGTACACGGCTGTGAACCACACAATGGCCCTGTACCTTGCCCAAGCCAAAGCCATCATGCGCGATTTTAATGATTGTAAAGTGATACACGTCAAGCGCAGCGAAAACAAATCTGCGGATGCGTTAAGCAAGCTTGCATCACTGGCCTTCACCCACTTGGGAAAGGACATCCGCGTGGAACTCCTCGAAACACCATCAGTCCCGCACAAGGAAATTTGTGTCATCCAAACCGGTACAGAAACATGGATGACCCCAATAATAAAATACCTTGAAGCAGGAACGTTACCAGAATCGAAGTCACAGGCAAGAAAACTACGCTGTAAAGCACTAAATTATCAGCTGGTCAATGACACCCTTTACAGACGTAACTTTCTTGGCCCGTTGTTAAGATGCGTGGACAACCAAGATGCTGACTACCTCCTGAGGGAGGTTCACGAAGGCATCTGTGGAGTACACGCAGGCCCCCGCGCTGTGGTAGCCAAGCTAAACAACGCGGGATACTTCTGGCCGGGGATGCATATGGACGCGTTGGCATACATCAGAAAATGCAGATCTTGCCAGCTTTACGCACCCAACACGCATCGCCCGAAAAATGATCTTGTTCCTGTCACTTCCTCGTGGCCATCTCAGAAGTGGGCCATCGACGTGACAGGCCCATTTCCAACAGCAGCTGGGAATGTTCAGTTCCTAGTGGTAGCCATTGACTACTTCACCAAATGGATAGAAGCGAAACCTTTAGCCCAAACAACCGCAAAGCATATCAAAAAATTTATTTGGGAATTTATTATTTGTCGTTTTGGACTTCCACAGAATTTGGTAAGCGACAATGGCACCAACTTTGCTGACAAGAAGCTGCAGCAGTGGCTGAAAGAACTTCAAATCACCCACACCTTTACCTCAGTGGCACACCCGCAAGGTAACGGTGAGGTGGAAAGAGCAAATAAGAGCATCGTCGAAGGCATAAAGAAAAGACTCTTGGAACATAGATCCGGTTGGGTGGACGAACTTCCACACGTCCTTTGGGCAAACAGAACGCTGAAGAAGACCAGTACGGGAGAAACCCCGTTCAGTCTCACTTATGGCACTGAAGCCATGATCCCAGTCGAAATCGGTTTACCCTCACCAAGGGTCTTAATCCAACCAGAAGACAATGATGCGGAAAGACGGTTAGACCTTATGCTAGCCGAAGAGCGCAGAGACTTAGCCGCCGTGCGTGAAGAAAACTACAAACGACAAATGCAAAAATACTACAACACGCGGGTAAAACTCTGCAACTTCAAGGAAGGAGACTACATACTGCGTAACAACGAGGCTTCGAACCAACAACGCCCAGGAAAGTTGGCCCCGATTTGGGAGGGGCCATACATTATCAAAGAGGTTCTGGGAAAGGGCGCGTACCGGCTCGAAAGGCTCGATGGCACTCCCATCCCTAGAACATGGAATGGAGCTCAATTACGCAAATGTTATATGTAGATCAATTCCAACTTGTAAAGAAAAGGCCTAGAGCCACTTCTAATGGAAATGATTCTCCTTTCATGATGTATTGATAGCTTGTAACCTATGAACTTCCCTTACAGGAAGAAGTAGTTGCGTGTGGAAGGCGGCAATACCCGCATAAACACAACGCCAAAATGTTAAAAAAGTTCTAAGGAAAACCTACACGCAGGTCAGATGTAGGTAAAGTTTAGCCATCCTTGTAAGTGCAAGTGACGGTCTTACCCGCACAATCACATTCAAGGAAGCCAAACTTAACTTACCATCTACCACGTTAAAAGGTTAACTTATGAACACTTAAAAAAGGATAAGAAAAAACCTACACGCAGGTCAGATATAGGTCTAAAGTTAAAGCCATCCTTCTAAGTGCAAGTGACGGTTACACCCGCACAATCACGAAAGAGGGAGCAAAAACTTTAGTCCATTATCAACCACGTTCAAAGGTTTAACTTAATGCCTTAGAAATTTTGAAAAACCTACACGCAGGTTAGATAGAGGGTAAAGGTTAGCCATCCTACCAAGTGCAAGTGACGGTTTTACCCGCACAATCACGAAGGAGGAGGCGAAACTTTAGCCCATCATCAACCACGTTCAAAGGTTCTTATTCTAAACACTTGGGAAATTGCTAATTTAAACTAAGTATGCAAGTCATAAGTTTATAAAGCAAAGAACCCAAGGAAGGAAATAACAATCTTATACGCAAAGAGATTAATATTTCACAATCATTTACAAGAATGGCTGGGTAACTACCCGCCTAAAAGAAATCTATACAAAGCTAAGTCTATCCTACCAGCGGGAAGGGATCTTCAGGATCAGGCTTCAGGGCCACCTCCCGCTTGGGCCAGCACCATCAGAGCGCGGCTGCCCAAGGAAAGCCTTAAGGATGTTTAGCCCATCATCAGCAGCAGCAGCTTCATTCACCTTCTCCACCACTGGATGCGGGAAGGCAGCGTACTGGTTCACAGCTTGGTCATAAGCAGCTTCAGTGTTAACATTGAATAAAGGGAAGTTGGAGGGCGGAAAGCCTCTCTCAGCAAACCCTAGACCAAGCAGGAAGCCAGTCTTCTGCCCATCCTCATGAGAAGCGTTGAGGGCTGCGCTCATCGCATCGTCATAAGAGGTCTCTGAAAGGACCTGACGCACAACCTACAAAAGAATAAAGTTAGAACATTTTCTAATTACGAGCAGAAAGCGTAAAGAAAAAGAGGATACCTGAGGCAACGCTTCTCGAAGCAACCATTGGAGGGTAGCTTGACTTTCTTTACAAGCACGTTCGGCTCCGCTTTTATCAAGGTTGGCAAGTTGAACTTCCTTGGCGGCAGCTTCTTCGACGCTTTTGAGTTTCCTTTCAGTACGGTCAAGCACCCCCCTCTGGTCAAGGATCTCCTGCAGCTTCTTGGCATCTTCCATTGCCAAGGCGTCATGAGCATGCTGAAGAGCCTTTAATTTGCATTTAAGCTGCTCATTCTCTTCGCGAAGTGGCTCAGCAACAGCTTCAGCCTTGGCAGCCCTCTCAGTTGAGTTTCGCGCAGTCTCCTTGGCCAGCCGAAGCTGTTCATTCACAGCTTGGGCAGCCTTGGAGCGGGCCTCGAGTCGCGCCTGGACTTCAACCTCAAGGGCCTTGAATGCCTTCTCCTTCTCGGCTGCGGCAGCGGCCAACTGCCGGTTCTCCTCCCGAAGAGCCCGCGCTTCAGATATATCTTTGGCGCGAGCTGCTTTTAACTTGTCGTTTTCACGACAAAGCAGCTCGACGCGGGGGCTGCGTTCGGGCCTGGAGAACCCGAAGCTCATTGGTTAGCCTACCCTCTTGGTAGCTAGCCATGGCTTCCCCCAACGCACCATGAGGAGCAGCGTGGCGAGCCCAGTCCACGCACTCCACAGGGGTGCGAAGGGTTGTTCCTCGGCGTATGTTCCATCTTGGAACATACACTTCATTGGAATCCGACACTGCAAAAGAAACAAAGGCAGTTAGGAAAAGATGATAAAAATATGTAAAGGAAAAAGAACCCTACGTACCTGTAGGGTCAATAACAGGCCGATAGCCGCCAAACCCATCACCTGAACCTAAAGGAAATCCATCCAACAGGTCAGGCAGACGGGAAGGTGGCATAGATCGGCGGGAAGCCTGGCGCATACCTGAAGGTCCGGCCGTCGGTGCCGGTGGCGCAGGTATAGTGGCAGCCGCTGTGGTAGCCATGGTTGGCGCCACCTCCTCAGCAACAGTAACCGCCGGCTCCGTGAAAGATGCTGTAAAAATTGCACTCACGGCCGGCGGAGACACCTTCTCAGCTGGAACAGCCTCAGGAAGGCTGGAACCAGCGGAAGCAGGCGTAGACGCCTGGGTCGATGCCTCGGGAAGGCTGACCGAGCCTACCGTCATTGGCGGGGGAATACTTGCTCCAACTCCACCCTGGAATGCGTCAACATCCACACCTACATAAGCAAAAGTGTTAGAAAAATTTATTTTAAACAACAAATCTAGACAAGAATTATGGGGGCACTTACGGGGTTTCTTGAGCTTGAACGCACGGACGAGCGGGGGCGAACCCGATGGAGCCGCCTCTTGACACCGGTTAACCGTCGTTGCCGCTGCCTCCTCGGAGGTGACACCTGCAGCCTCCGGAGCGTGGTCTCTTCACCACCGGGCTTCCCCGCCACCTCTGCATTATCTGACTCCGAGTCAGATAGGACTACCGGGTCGGCCGTAGAGGCCACCTTCTCCTTGCCCTTCGCGACGGCAGCCTTTCTCTTCCGCACCAGTGGAGGACCTTCTGCGGATTCCTCAGAAGAAGAAATGTCATGAACTCCAGCAGCAGGCACAGCTTTGAGAGGTTCAGGGTAGAAGATAGGCTTACCTGGCCGTCGGTGGCTCAGGATCTCTTGGCTGGTAGGTAAACCTCCACGAACCGACCCGCAGTCTGCTCGAGGATGGGCAACTCGTTCTCGTCCAGAGCACGAGTACCCATCCGCGCAGGACCATCTTCCTCCCGCGGATTCAGGAGCGACTGAAGATCGTTACCCTCTGAAATCAACAAGAAAGTTAGAAAAAATCGTAGTCAGCAAAAAAGAAACAAGACATACCATAAGGGGTAGAGTTCGAACCATATTCAAGGACGATCGGAACCTTATCCGCATTCGCCGCCTTCCACACCCGGCTCATCCCCAGCATCACCATCGCCGACTCCGGAAAACGGAAAACCGGGGACTGGACCCGGGATATCTTCGAAAACCATTCCGCCTCCTCGTAGTTAAGGGCGGGAAGGTTCGGAAGCGCCTGGCCATTCTTAAACTTCATGGCGATGGGGACGGCGCGAGCGGATATGAAGAAGAACTCTCTTCTCCATGAGCGAAGACTCCGCTCGGTGGTACAAATCTTTAAACCCTTTATACGGGTTGTAAGAGTGTACCACCCCTGGATGCACCTCCAAGTGTAGAAGGTCATCAGACGGTCAACAAAGGGCTCAAGGCCCAGTATCCGGCACACCCACTCAAAGTGCCGGACCTTGGCAATGGCCATGGGGTGCACCTCTGTCAGGTGCACACCGTGCCTCTCCAGGACACGGTACACAAACTTTGTCAACGGAAACCTAAGGTTTCCGTAGACAAAGAATGCAGCATAAACCCCGATCTTGCCACTAGGGGCATCGTACACAGTATGGTGGGGTTCAGGAAACTCAGGCTCGAGAGACTCGAGCATGAACTTCCTGACGATATACTGGTACAGATCGACAGGAAGAGAACACTGGCACTCGCCAGCAGTCTTCTGATCATCAGTATCATGAGAAGACATGGTGGAAAGAAGAAAGTGATTTCGGGAAAATGCTTGCCTGAAAAGGGGAGTATTTGCCGGAAATCACTAAGAAGAAGAAGAAAGGTGAAAGTGTGAATTACAGATAACTCTCTCCCCCTTTATATAGTAATCGCAATTAATGCGGTGAATTTAATGCGGAGGAGAGAGAAATCAAAGGTGCAATGAAACTATGACACGTGGCAAAAAGCAGGCTGGCAACAGCTGTTGAAAGGACGTGTGCCAGTAATTTCGCGGCCACGCGCCTGAAAAATCACGCCCACGCGCCTGAAAAAACGACTGGAATGACCATGTTCTGTCACGTCACCATAACTTCCTGCACGTCCTGACACAGTCAGAAGAAACTGTCGCACGACGTTTCAGAGGTTTGGACTGTTCTTATCTTTTCACCAACTCTTCGAATTTCAAAATTCAAAATTCGAAAATATTAAAAAGTAAGCGGGAAAATATCCCTTACCCCTTGGCAAACAAGTAACCGTAAGACGGCTGCGGGTACAGTGTTAAGGCAAAACCCTTCACATACCCAGCACCCGCAGGGAATTGAAGCCAAGAAAACCTTGGTAAACAAGTAACCGTAAGACGGCTGCGGGTACAGTGTTAAGGCAGAACCCTTCACATACCTAGCACCCGCAGGGAATTGAAGCCAAGTACCCGGCAACCAAGTAACTATAAGACGGGTGCGGGTACAGTGTAAAGGCAAAACCCTTCACATACCTAGCACCCGCAGGGAATTGACGCCAGGAATACCTTGGAAGTAAAGTAACCGTTAAGACGAGCGCAGGTACAGTGTTAAGGCAAAACCCTTCACATACCTAGCGCTCCGCTGGGAATTGAAACCAAGAAGGATCTTCTGGGCAATGCTTGCGGAAACGGAAGTAACATCCCCGCATAGCGGGAACGTCGAGAACTACGTTGTTTGAAGCTCTAAGATGGAATTGGTGGTCTTAACATAATTGATCACTATGTTCAAAACTACCAAAACCTCATGGAAAATACATACAACTGGGACTCAACGCTCCTGACTTGCGAGGAGGTTACAGACCTACCCGCATCATACCCAGAGACCAAGCAGGAAACTCGGGCATTTCTGCAAGTGACAAGGACTTCCCATGGAAAACCTTACAAAACCCTTTTCAAAACCCTTTGCTTAAGTCCAAAAGTTCACCTCACTTTATTAAACACGCATGAGAAGAACATTGGACTGGGGGGGACTTGAAGAGGTAGGTCCCAGCAGAGACCAGTTGGTCCCGCAAGACTCACCTTGAACAGGGTTGTCTGCGCAAAGGCCATCTGCTCCCGCAGGACCCACCATGCTCATAGAATCTTACGCGCAGTACGCAAGCTGTACACGCAGGGAAAGCCTCTCAATGGTGAAGTACCCCGCCTGTTCCCGCAGTTGCGGATACAAGCCATCAGGGAAGGCTACCCGCAGACAGCAAGGCTACACGTACAAGATTAGCTACTTCAGCAGTCACGTGAAGGCATGAGCAAGGCGGGAACAATCCCGCCCAAATGAGCCAGTCTGATTCTGAAAGATCTTTTGTACCATACCTACCAAGGTATGGATAGGACAGACGATCTGACCAGAACAGCCCATGAGCCAATCACAGGGGTGACAGCTCACCGACAACAGTGCGAGGAGGAGCACCCTCTAGTACTGTTTGTCACTATTAGCGCTGCCTACTCACCAACTCTCACTGTGGAGCAGGCGCAGCCTACAGTTGGTGGAATAGTATTACTGTTGGCCGTAACCTATTCACCAACCAGCATGGTCTGCGTACAATCCACAGTCAGTAGGACGTGCATGGTCTACAGTTGGTGGAATAGTGCAGCCGACTTTATTACTGTTGGCTGTAACCTACCCACCAACCAGTATGGCCTGTGCGTAATCCACTGTTGGTTGAACAGGAATACTATTCAGCCGGCTGTACCTTCTAGAAAAACCTACCTTCGGCTATAAATACTCCAATATCTTGGAATGGTAAGATCATCTACTATCTCGTATAACTTACTTGATAACTGCTCTAATAGTATTCACATACTTTTATATTCAAGAGCAATATAGACTGATTCTCACGCCGGAGGGTGGTCACAAGGAGGAACCCCCCCTTCTCAGTGACGAGCTTACGGTGTCTGTTTTGCAGGTTCCCGGGAAGTACAACCTACTCTGCTGGACCTAACCTTCGTGGGAAACATTACCTGGCCCCCAGATTACCTGTAATCTGCCCGGGGTTGATTAGTGTTTCTTCAGACACTGCTTCATTCCACTATTATTTCATTATAATATTTCTTCATCTAAATAACATATACATACATATATATATATATATATATATTAAGGGTTTTACAAATATGGGGAGATTTCAAATGAGAACCCCTTTGAGTTTTAAGAACTCGAAAGAACTCAGTGTAACAATTTTTTTTTTCGAATTTTTTTACACATGCGTAATATATGTAAGTTACATACACGTAAAAAAATTACATAATTTTTTACGCACCGAGTCGACTTTTTACACATGTGTAACGGACGTAAAAGTTAGTGTAACCACTTACATATTTATTCTCTCTCCTACTTTAACTTCTTTGTCAGATTTAATCTCAACCACATATTCCAATCCATTTAATTAAATGTGTGACATAGAATTGAGTTCTTTAAGTTCTTAAAACTCAACATGGTTCTCAAAATATCTCTCCCCTTACAAATATTTAAACCCATTACAACCTTAAACATGGGCACAATAATCATTCTTGCATTAAATTTTACGTGTGTTTCGTGTTTCTCCAAAGTAGTTACAACGATTTTTAAACGGTCATAACTTTTTCGTACGTTAATAATTTAAAAAAAAAAGTGTACCATAGAAACGAAAATTTTATTCTCTTTAATTTGACTATAGTATTGTCATGGATTTTTTTTTTCAGTTAATAAAAAAACATTTTACGTATAGGTGTTTGCAGTCTGGTTTTGATGACTTGAAATTAAACTGTGAGCTAAGCCGTTAGTAATGGTTTTTAGTCGTCGAAAACAGATTCCGGTCCGTTAAAAATCGAATGGTTAGGTTTAGATTTCGTTTGTGGTTCGATTTAAATTGAGTTTAAAATAAGAATTATTTATCCACATATACAAATAAACGGTTTCAAGGTTTCAAACTTAATAATGAGCACCCATAAATCTATTATGTGATTACAAATGTCTATGATTCCCGCTGCATCACGCAGACACCCTCATAGTATGTGTGTGTGTGTGTGTGTGTGTGTGTGTGTGTGTGGTTAGGATAAAATAAAAACACATTTGTGTTGAGAAAATTCTAGAAACTCTTTTCAAACACATGTTTTAAATTAAATTTTGAATCTTGTGGCCCACAACTAAAGTTAACAAAAATGTAAAAGTAAATTTAACTTTTCTCTCCAGAAAAATTTTTAAAAGTTAAAAAAATGTAAAAAAATCACGAAACATATTTTTTTATTTTTTGATATTTTGTATTAAATGTAACAACATATTACATATGTAAACAAAAAAACAAAAATAATGTTAGATAGGGCTTTCACGGGTTTTCTCAACTCAAATTGAGTTTTCATTATATACATACCCTATATATATTTACGTAATGTAATAACCAAACTCACCTTGTAGCGATGATATTGATCCACGGTAACTTCCCCCGTGGCATTGTTCGGCTCAAGTCCTGCACATATTTTGTTACACTCTGGTATTACCATTTTATATGTAAATCATGAAACAAACATTTATGTAAATGGAAACATTGCATAAAAGCTCAAAATTCAAACGAGCAGTCAAGCATAACTCGGGTTATGATTGGAGTTTTGGAGCCCATTACCAATGGGTGGAATTGTTTTTAGCGGCGAAGCTTGGGCTAACTAATAGGGGTGGCCAAAATTCACGAACTCAAATATTTTCAGGTCAGTGATTCAGTTCAAGTCCGATCAAAAACCTAAAAGTTTTCGGGTTCGCGATTCAATTCAGGTCTGATAAATAACAAAAAAAGATAGCTTTTTAAATTACCGTTCTAACACATTCAAAAGATCGTTCCATCACATAAAAAAACATAACCTTTCATTTATTCAAAGGACCATTATAACATATAAAAAAACTAGATAACTTTTTAACAAACAAAGACCTAAAATATTTATGATGATAGGTTTTATTAAAGAAAATAATAATAATAATAATAATAATAATAATAATAATCTAATCTAACTATACCATTAAAGTAACACAAGTTGTCCACATGACATTTACTACTCCACATAGAATGCCAAGTAGATGCCATTTCACTATTTCCTATTATATTATGGCCCATGACCCGTAAGGCTTTATAAAATTTTAAAAAATAAATTATTGTGTGATACAGGTTTAGAACCAAGATCTCATGTTTTAAACCAATTGTGCTTACCAGCTCCACTAAATTGGTAATTGTGTTTGATTTCTTGATTTAACATATATAAATGTGATTTCTCTTTAAATATAAAACAAAAATTATTTTTAATTGCTAACATTTTCATAATTCACAATATCACATTGTCTTCTCATATATCTTTAACTCAACCATTTAAAATTGTTCATCGTTTTTCTTTTTATTTTAGAATATAATATATTTTTATTTATTTTCTTTTACAGTAAAACCTTAGTCATTATAAATTTAGTTTTTAAATATGTGACAAAATTTGTTATAAATGTCCTTTTATACACACAATATTTAATATAAGAATATCGGTATGAATGTTTTATTTTAAATAAACAAACATCAAGATTTGATTTTCAACTTAAAATTATAGTACATAATATATCAAAAACTTAATAGAAAAAGTTATAAATAAAAATTATTATATGTAACAACTGAATTTACGTATTACAAATAATAATTTTTTATTTTTATTATATTTTTCGCCCGTATGAAACACAGACTCTAACCTATTAATAATAAAACGAAGGGGTTTTATACAAAAAGAATCATGGGTGACCAATAAGCTGGATTCCATTGTTGTCTTTAGTTTTTCTAGAAAATATTAACCCGCTTATCCATGTCAGATATTTAATTTGCAGGTAAACAACTTGGAGAATTGGAAGATTCATCTCGCTGATATTAAATTAGCAACTAATAATTTTTCAGACACATACAAAATTGCATCTTGTGATGGTTGTACTTTGTACAAAGCAGAGCTTGACCATTTTGGTAAAGGTAATCCTTTATCTGTTAAAAGGTGTGTGGTTATAAAACAGTACCCTTCAAGAAATGAGCACTACGGAGAAAAAGAGTTTATTAGAGAAATTGAAATGCTTAGCACTATTAAGCATCCCAACATAGTCACTCTGCATGGATTTTGTGTTGAAGTTACGAGATGATCCTTGTCATTGACAATGTTTCTAATGGAAACCTTGGCGATTGTTTTGGAAAGGTCAACGGCATGCGTGCTTTTAATTGGAAAAACGTTTAAAAATCTCCATTGATGTTGCACACGCATTAAAGTACCTACACTTTGAGATGGAAAACCAAAAGACCATAATAAACCGTGATATATGTAGCTACAACATTGTGTTGGACGAGAGCTGGGGGGGGGGGGGGCAAAGATTCTTTATTTTGGTGACTCTGTATTCCTACCTCCAAATCAGGACGACAAAGCTCTCTATCTTGACGGCATGTGCAGATCTTCCTATGTAGATCCGGAATATGAGAAGACTCGTAAGTTGAAAAGAGAATCAGATGTTTATAGTTTTGGAGTAGTTTTGTTTGAAATTCTATGTGGGAGGCTAGCCAATGACCCATATTGCGTTAAAGAGAGTGGTCAATGGGCTAGCCCCTATGGCAAGACAAAGCTATATCATGGGAAGACTAGAGGATATAATAGATCCTATAATAAAGGAAGAAGTTGGTGAAAACAAATTTGTTCTGAACATGGGACCCAACAAAGATTCCTTGCACACATTTATTGAAATTGCATATATGTGTTTGGCAGAAACTCAAGACCAACACCCAACAATGAAAGTCGTTGTCGATGAACTTCAGAAAGCATTGACCTTTCAAGTAAGTCATTGTTCTAACTAAATATTATTGATCCCAAGAAGTAATCAGTGTGTTGAGTCGGTAGATTAAAGCTGTTAGGTTTACATTGCTAAAAATCATTTCCATTTTCTCAGTTCACTTTCTTTTAGGGATATTGGTTTTAATACTCTCAACTTTCTCTCATTGGTAGATAATATTCTCAACTTTCACTTTGTCTCCGATCACTCCCACTTTTACCATATTTGTTTTTATCACTCTCCTGTTAACTTAAGGCTGACGCTGTTAGTGGAGACGGGCTCGGCGTGGCTTTATTTATAATATTTTCTTAGTTAACTCAGCTAATGTGTCTTCCTTACATAGAAATTCTTTCTTTTTTTTTATCAAACATCAATTAATATACTTGTATCAAAGTCTAAAACATCCTACCATTAACAACTGCATATATTCTAATGGCATCAAACAGTTGTAATAGACTTGATGGGTGTGTTTTGGTTTTCGGTTTAGGAGTTAGGATTGGTGGTGAACAGTGGGATTATGTGGGTGGTTGGCGACGGTGGAAGTGTAAGCAACGACGGTGGTTGAATCGGTGGCGAGGGAAAGTGAACGGTGGTTGAGAGTTGTGTTTGGGATGACAAGGTGTGATGAAGGCCATGGCGGCTGGCGGCGGCGATTAAGATGAACACGGACAAGGGTCGATGTGGTAGCTGTTGGATGGCGACGTCGGAACTGTGAGGGTTTAATCAATCGGTGGCAGAGCAGGGGTCTCCCGTGTTATAGGGTGTTTGTGTTGATGAAGATGACGGCGACGACAGTTAAAGATGAGAGATGATGGCTCAAATTGTTTGATGTAGTATATTAATTGATGTTTGATAAAAAAAAAGAAGTATTTCCATGTAAGCAAGACACATCAGCTGAGTTAACTAAGAAAATAGTATAAAGAAAGTCACGTCAGTGTCTACACTAACGGCGTTAGCCTTAAGTTAACGGGGGAGTGAAAAACAAATATGGTGAAAGTTGGGAGTGGTAGGATACAAAGTGAAAGTTGAGAGTGTTATTCACCAACGGAAGAAAGTTGGGAGTATTAAAAACCAATATCCCTTTGTTTTATTGTTTTGTATTTAAACTTTTGACTCTGAATTTAGGACTTTGCTGAACTACTGACATGAAAGTGTGAAGAAAGAATATGGCCAAAGTTCAATAAAAACTTTTGAAAACTTAGCATATTGCTTTAACGGATAAAGCACATTTATCAAGTTGTTGATTGTTTGAAGTCTATATATGATACCAAATGTTCAATTTTATCATCGTTTTATAGTTTTCAAAAATTTTAGAACTTTTTATTACCAATTCAGTTTTTTTCACTGCTTACAGTTTCTGCACCAATTACCATTACCATTACCATTTCAGTTTTCATCACCGTTTATTGTTCACCAATTTGTAGTCTTTCATTACTATTTACTAATATGTATTTTATCAATTTATAGTTTTCTATTAGCATTCACCAATCTGTAGATATGTTTTTCAACACAATTTTAATCATCACAATTTTTATTTTAACAACTTATTGTTATCAATATCAGTATTTTATTTGTTGTCATGTTTGATAGGAAAACAAGAAGGACAACCCCAGAATTTCACTCGAGGAAATAAAAGTGGCCACAAAAAACTTCAGTCGTGACAATTGCATTGGCAGAGGAGGATTTGGAGTGTTTTTAAAGGAGAACTTCAAGACGGTAATGAGCATAAAACCATTGTTGCAAAGCGTTTGGATACACGTCATGGTCAAGGGGAACGACAATTCTTGACCGAGCTCCAAATTCTTTTGGAGTATAAGCACAAGAATCTCATTGGTCTTGTAGGCTATTGTGATGAAAAAGATGAAAAAGTTATAGTTTTTGAGTATGCATCAAGAGGAAGTCTTGATAGGCATTTGAAAGAAGCTTCTCTTACATGGGTGGAACGACTTAATATATGTATTGATGTTGCAAGTACATTGGATTTCCTTCATGGAGGAGTTGGAAAACAAGCAAGGTGATACATAGGAACATCAAAACTTCGAACATTCTATTAAACCATCATTGGAAAGCAAAACTCGCTGATTTTGGGCTTTCCTTTATAAGCTCAATAACTCAGAAAACAGATTATGCGTCGATCATGCATGTGGCACTCGGGATACCTGGATCCAGTTTATGAAAATTAAGATACCTAACAATAGAATCTGATATTTATTCATTTGATGTGGTTTTATTTGAGTTCTTGTGTGGGAGATCGACGTTTGAAATCCAAAGACATGAAGGCCGCTATCTACCATATTTCATTACACTACTAGAAAGAATGTCTTTCGTGACATGCGCACAATGACACGCATAGATTTATGACGCGCAATTGTGCAAGTCATTTAAAATGAAGTCATAATTTTTGAAAATTAGAGGATCTATGACACTCGTTTTTGTGTGTCATTAAACAGGTGTCGTAAATAAAAAAAAAAAGGTAGTACGTGTCACACATGCGAGTCATCTTTCTCTCAAAATAAAAAAAAATATCATCCCAAAAATATGATGGGATATATATGACCTGATTATTAAAACACACGATCTCTCTCTCAAAACTTAACAAGACCCAGACCTTCTTCTCTCGAAACCCCAAACCATTAAACTACCACCGGCCGTCACCACCACAAACGCCATCACCACCAATATTCCGACACCACCACAGGCCATGTGATGAACACAATCATCATCATCATCTAGGTAATTAAGTAACTGAGTCATAATATTATTAAGGTAAAAATTAGGTTTACATTTCATCTATCCAGCCTCTAATTTATATGTTGATTCGATTATCCTGATTAATTGTTAATAGTTTTTAGTAAATTGTTGACTAGTTTATACAGATCTGAAGATCCTTCTGAAGTATAGCTTAATTTAGAATTTATATCGATTTTTAATATTTTGCTATGATAGTAAGTTGTATAGATAGGATCGTGTGTTTGTAGTTTCCGTGGATTTACCTTCAATGTAACTTACCGTTGTAGGTTTTACTTTTATTGAAAGATAAAGCCCTGTTATTGAAGAAACACTAGATGACCCCGGCAGATTAAGGATAATCTTAGGGTTAAGTAGATGTTTCCCACGAGGGTTAGGTCCGGCAAAGATGATTATTCTTCTTGACACCGTGAGCTCGTCACTGAGAAGGGGGGGGGGGGGTTCCTCCTTGTGACCACCCTCCGGCGTGAGAATCAGACTAGATTGCTCTGAATATAAGTGTATATTGAGAGAAATAGCTAGAGAGAAGATAAGATAAGATGATGATACCTTTCCAAGGTGTTGGAGTATTTATAGCCGAAGGTAGGTTTTCCAAGCAGGTACGGCATCTGTATAATATTCCTTTTCCACCAACTACGGGCTATGTACGTGCCACGATGGGAGTTGGTGGGTAGGCAGCGGCTGATAGTGACATGGCCGGCTGTATACTATTCCTTTTTCCACCAACTACGGGCTATGTACGTGCCACGATGGGAGTTGGTGGGTAGGCAGCGGCTGATAGTGACATTTTGTACTAGAGCGTGCTCCTCCTCGTACTATTGTCGGTGAGCTGTCACCCTGTGATTGGTTCATGGGCTGCTTTGGTCAGATCTTGTCTATTTTGTCCATACCTTGGCAGGTATAGTACAAAAGATCTTCCAGAAGCGTACGGACTGGCTCTTTTGGGCGGGAATATTCCCGCCTTGCTCATTCCTTCTTCAGGTGACATTGCTGAAGTATGAGTTAGTGCCTTATGGGTGTAGCCTTCCGTTAGTGCGGGTAGCCTTCCTTCTTGGCTTGTACCCATAGCTGCGGGAACAGGCAGGGTACTGTACCAAGGGAGGCTTTCCTGCGGGAACAGCTGGCTTACTGCGTATAAGGTCTTCATCTCTCTGAGCATGGTGGGTCCTGCGGGACCAGTTAGTCTTTGCGCAGACGTACCTCTTCAAGGTGTGTCTTGCGGGTCCAACTGGGCTTTGCGGGGACCTACCTCTTCAAGTCCCCCAGTCCATTGTTCTCTCATGAATTGTTAATGAGTGAGGTGAACTTTTGGACTTTAAACAAGGGGTTTTAAAGAGGTTTTTGTTTTTTAAGGTTTTCCGTGAGGATTCTTCCCGCGGTATTCCTAATGTCACTTGCAGAAATTCCCGACTTTTCTGCTGATCTTTGGTTATGATGCGGGTAGGTGTTTAACCTCTTCGCAAGTCGGGAGCGTTGCATTTCACTTGTATAGACTTCACGAGGTTTTGGTAGTTTTGGACATAGTGATCAGTTATGTTAAACTACCAATTCCACCTTGAAGTTTCAAACAATCTAGTTCTCAACATTCCCGCCATGCGGAGGTGTTATTTCCCTTTCCGCAAGCATTGCCCATAAGATCCTTCTTGGTTCAATTCCCTGCAAGTGCTAAGTATGTGAAGGGTTTTCGCCTTGACACTGTACTCGCGCTTGTCTTTTGGTTTTTTGCTTCCCAAGGTAAGGGGGTATATTCCCTCTTATTCTTGAATCTTTTTGAATCTTTTTGAAATTTGAAGAGTTGGTGAAATGATAAGAACAGTCCAAACGGTTGAAGTGACGTTGGCGTCTCCTGACGGTTTCTTCTGACAGTTTCAGGACATGCAAGAAGTTATGGCGACGTGACAGTATATGGTCATTCCAGACGCTTTTTCAGGCGCGTGGCGCGAGTTTTCGGGCGCGTGGGCGCGAATTTTACGGCACGCGTCCTGTCGACGGCTGTTGCCAGCTTGCGCTTTCCACGTGTCGTCGTTTCATTGCACCTGCGCTTCTCTCTCTCCGCATTAAATTCATCGCATTTATTGCGATGAGTATATAAAGGGGGAAGAGGGTGCATCTCAACTCACACCTTCACCTCCTTCTTCTTCTTCTAAGCGATTTCCGGCGAATACTCTAACTTTTCTGTCGAGCATTCTCCTGAAATCGTTCTCCTTCAAACCCAAAACATGTCTTCCATTCATGATCCTGAGATTACTGCTGAAGAGTCCGACGTATACCCTGAGAACCCGATGTCCGCCTCTGACAAGGACGACAAGAGTACTGCTGGCGAGTGCTAGTGTGCTTTTTCTGTCGATCTATACAACTATATCGTCAAGAAATTCATGCTCGATCCTTACGAGCCTGAGTTTCCGGAGCCTTACCAGACGGTGTATGATGCCCCCAAGGGCAAGATAGGGGTTTATGCCTCATTCTTCATGTATGGGAATCTCAGATTCCCATTAACGAAGTTTGTATACCTGGTTTGGAGAAACACGGTGTACACTTGACGGAGGTACACCCAATGGCGATCGCTAAGGTCCGCCATTTTGAATGGGTGTGCCACATTCTGGGCATCGAGCCCCGTGTCGACCGCCTGATGACCTTCTCCTCCTGTAGGTGCATCCAAGGCTGGTATACCTTGGTCACTCAGATCAAGGGTTTGAAGATTTGCGCTACCGAGCGCAGTCTTCGGTCTTGGAAACGGGAGTTCTTCTACATCTCTGCCCGTGTCGTCCCCATTGCGATGACATTCAAGAACGGGAGAGCACTCCCCAACCTTCACGCCTCCAACTACTAGGAGACGGAATGGTTTACCAAGATCTCCCAGATCCAGACTCCGGTTTACCGCTTTGCGGAGTCTGGGATGGTGATGCTCGGGATGAGCCGGGTATGGAAGGATGCCGGTTCTGGGACGCCGCAAGTACCTATCCTCCTTGAATACGGTTTGAATTCTACTCCCTACGGTATGCTCCGTCTTGTTTGCTGATTTAGGGTTTTTCTTCTAACTGTTTCTTTTTATTTTAAGAGGGGAACAACTTGCAATCGCTTCTGCAACCTCGGGAGACTGGTGGTCCCGCTCGACTGGGTACTTGTGATCTCGACGAGAACGAGTTGCCCATTTTGGAGCAAACGGCGGACAGATTCGTGGAGGTCTATCCGCTGGGCCACGAGATTTTGAGCGCCGCGCGGCCAGGTAAGGGATTCTTTAATCCTCGCCCTCTGCATGCTCAGACTTCTGCTGGAGTTCCTCTAATTTTGTCATCTTCTGACGAGGAATCCGCAGATGGGCCTTTCTTCATGAGGAAGAAGAAAGCTGCCGCCGTGAAGGGCAAGGCGAAGGTTACATCCGCCGTCGACCTAGGAAATCAGTCTGACTCCGAGACTGAAATCGAGGAGGCGGCGGGGAACCCTGGTGGTGGTGAGACAATTGTCTCGGAGGTTGAGACAGCTGTCACCTCCGAGCAACCAAGTTCTACGACGGTGACTGGAGTGAAGAGGCCAGTTCCATCGGGTTTATCCCCGCCCGTCAGAACCTTCAAGATTAAGAAAACCCGTAAGTATACTTTTTATTTATCTTTCCCGCATTTCTTTCCGCCATTGTTTTTAATATTGTTATCTTCATGCAGGCGTGGATGCAACCGCATTCCAAAGTGGTGCGGGAAGGAGCAGTTCTAGACCCACGACGGTAGGTTTGGTCAACCTACCCGAGGCGATGACCCAGGCAGCTGCACCTGTTTGCAGTGTTGGTTCAGTTGCTCATCCCGTTGAGGCAACTGTTCCAATTGTGACGTCATCTCCGCCGGCTGTCAGTGCCATCTTCACCGCATCCTTTACTGAGCCGGCGGTGATTTTTTCTGCGGGCTCTTCCGCAGCGGCGGCTACGGTTGTGAGTTCACCTCCAGTGAGTTCACCTCCGATGGTCTCTACCGCGGCGGCTTCAACCATGCCTCCTCCGGCACCGGCGACTACCTCGTCCATGGCCGGTTCATCAGGTATGTTCAGGGTTGGGGCTTCTAGCCAATCTTTGCCTCCTTCCCATCTCCCTGACCTCTTGGATGGATATCCCTTAGGTTCGGGTGATGGGTTTGGCGGCTACCGGCCTGTTGTCGACCCTACAGGTGCGTGGGGTTATTTTTGCCTATTGTCTTTTTTTTTATCATTTTTTCCTAACTGTTTTTTGTTTTTGCAGTTTCAGATTCCAATGAGGTGTATGTTCCACGGTGGAACATACGTCAGGGAACAACCCTTCGAACGGCTGTGGACTGCGTCGAATGTGCGCGCCACGCCGCCCCAAGCGGTGCGTTGGGGGAGGCAATGGCTAGCTACCAGGAGGGTAGGCTAACCAATGAGCTTCGAATTCTCCTTGCTCGAATGCAGCCGCGCGTCGAGCTGCTTTGTCGTGAAAACGACAAGTTAAAGACGACGCGTAGCCTGGAAGTGGCTCAGGCGCGTGCATCGCGGGAGGAGAACAAAAGGCTTGCCACGATTGCTGCGGAGAAGGAGAAGGCCTTCATGGACCTTGAGGTCGAGGTCCAGGCTAGGCATGAGGCCCGTTCCAAGGCTACCCAAGCTGTTAACGAACAGCTTAGGTTGGCCAAGGAAACTGCGCGGAACGCGACTGAGAGGGCCACCAAAGCTGAAGCCATTGCTGAGCCTCTGCGCGCCAAGAATGAGGAGCTTAAAGCTAAACTAGAGAGGCTTCAGCAGGCTCATGGTGCTTTGGCCTTAGAAGATGCCAAGAAACTCCAAGAGCTCCTAGACCAGAAGGGTATGCTTGACAGCACTGAGCGTAAGCTGAAGGGCGTTGAAGAGGCTGCTGCTAAGGATGTGTTGCTTGCCAACCTTAACAAAAATGAAGCCGAACGCGCCCGTGATCAAGCTCAAGCTGCCCTCCAGGAAGCTCTGGTCACCAAGGAATGGCTTCTACGAGAAGCGTTGTCGCAGGTATGCGTAGTTCCGTAATTTCTTTACGCTTTTCTTTATACTTAGAAAAGTTTTTGATACATATATTTTTATTTTTTGTAGGTTGTGCATCGGATCTTCACGAACACATCTTATGACGATGCCATGAGCGCAGCCCTCAACGCTTCTCATGAGGATGGGGAAAAGGCTGGTTTCCTGCTTGGTCTGGGGTTTGTTGAGAACGGCATCCCGCCTTCCAACTTTCCTCTATATGACGTGGACACTGAAGCTGCTTACGACCAAGCAGTGAACTAGTATACTGCCTTCCCGCATCCGGTGGTGGAGAAGGTGAATGAGATTGCTGCTGCTGATGATGGGCTAACTATTCTCAAGGCTTTCCTTGAACTGCCACAGCCAACTGATGGTGCGGGTTCAAGTGGGTTTGGAGGGAGTGGTCCTGAAGTTTGAACCTTGAGATCCCTTCCCACCATTAGGATAGATTTATATATTTGTAGGCGGGTAGATACCCAGCCATTCTTGTAATGTTTGAATTTTTATGGAATATAAATGTTTTGTTAGTGCCTTGCCTTGTAAACCTTATATGTTGTGCTCATACATATTTTAGTTTAACTTAGCAATTTTCTAAATGTTTAGGATAAGTTAACCTGTCAACGTGGTAGATAATAAGTTCAAGTTTTGCTTCCTCTATCATGATTGTGCGGGTAAGACCGTCACTTTCACTTAGTAGGATGGCAAAACTTTACCTATATCTGACCTGCGTGAAGGTTTTCCTCATCTTTTCCTTAGAAATTTTTACCGTTTTTATGTTTATGCGGGTTTTGCCGCCTTCCACACGCAACGACTTACTTCTTTCCACACTTATTTATGCGGTGAATACCGGCATATCAGTCTGGAAAGTTCATAAGTATAAAGGTAAGGTTATCAACACAATGTGATAAAGGAGAATCATTTCCATTAGAAGTGGCTCTAGGCCTTTTCTTTACAAGTTTGGAATTGATCTACATGTAACATTTGCGTAATTGAGCTCCATTCCATGTTCTTGGGATGGGGGTGCCATCGAGCCTTTCGAGCCGGTATGCGCCCTTTCCCCAAACTTCTTTGATAATATATGGCCCTTCCCAGACCGGGGCCAGCTTTCCTGGGCGTTCTTGGTTCGAAGCCTCGTTGTTATGCAGTATGTAGTCTCCGACATTGAAGTTGCAGAGTTTTACCCGCGTGTTGTAGTACTTTTGCATTTGTCGCTTGTAGTTCTCTTCACGCGCTGCGGCTAAGTCTCTGCGTTCTTCGGTTAGCATAAGGTCTAACCGTCTTTCCGCATCATTGTCTTCTGGTTGAGTCAAGACCCTTGGTGAGGGTAGACCAATTTCGACCGGGACCATGGCTTCAGTGCCGTAGGTGAGGCTGAACGGGGTTTCTCCAGTACTTGCCTTTTTTAGCGTTCTGTTTGCCCAAAGGACGTGTGGAACTTCGTCCACCCAGCCGGATCTATGTTCCAAGAGTCTTTTCTTTATGCCGTCGACGATGCTCTTATTTGCTCTTTCCACCTCACCATTACCCTGCAGGTGTGCCACTGAGGTAAATGTGTGGGTGATTTGAAGTTCTTCAAGCCACTTTTGTAGCTTCTTGTCAGCAAAGTTGGTGCCGTTATCACTCACCAAATTCTATGAAAGTCCAAAACGACAAATAATAAATTCCCAAATAAATTTTTTGATATGTTTTGCGGTTGTTTGGGCTAAGGGTTTTGCTTCTATCCACTTGGTAAAGTAATCGATAGCTACCACTAGGAACTGAACGTTCCCTGCTGCTGTGGGAAATGGGCCCGTCACATCGATGACCCACTTCTGAAATGGCCATGAAGAAGTTACTGGAACGAGTTCATTTTTCGGGCGATGCGTGTTGGGTGCGTAGAGCTGACAGGACCTACATTTTCCGATGTATGCCAGCGCATCCGTATGCATCCCCGGCCAAAAGTATCCCGCGTTGTTTAGCTTAGCTACAACAGCGCGTGGGCCTGCGTGTACTCCACAGATGCCTTCGTGTACTTCCCTTAGGAGGTAATCAGCATCTTGGTCGTCCACGCATCTTAGGAGTGGGCCAAGAAAATTACGCCTGTAAAGTATGTCATCAACGAGTTGATAGTTCAGTGCTTTACAGCGTATCTTTCTTGCCTGTGCTTTTGACTCTGGTAGTATACTCGCCGCAAGGTAATTTATGATTGGTGTCATCCACGTTTCCGTACCGGTTTGGATGACACAAATTTCCTTGTGCGGGACTGACGGTGCTCCAAGGAGTTCAACGCGGATGTCCTTTCCCAAGTGGGTGAAGGCTAACGATGCAAGCTTGCTTAACGCGTCCGCAGATTTGTTTTCGCTTCGCTTGATGTGCATGACTTTGCAATCGTTGAAATCGCGCATAAGGGTTTTTGCTTGTGCGAGGTACAGGGCCATTGTGTCGTTAACGGCCGTGTACATCCCGTTTATCTGGTTGGCTACTAACATGGAATCCACGTGGGCTTCCAGGTTTTTCACCCCCATCTTCCGCACAATTCTCAACCCGGCCAGGAATGCTTCGTACTCCACTTCGTTATTCGTACTTGGAAAATCCAGCCGAATAGCGTAAGTGTACTCTTGGCCTGCTGAGTTGGTTTGTTTCAACCCTGCGCCTGAACCCTCGTTGTTGGCTGCTCCATCAGTGTAGAGTCGCCAGACATTATCAATGTCCTGTGCTGGAGAGGGTTGAGCCTCTTCCTGGCACTCTTTCTATCGCGAAGCGGGGACTTCTGCAATAAAGTCGGCCAAGACCTGGCCTTTTATGGCTGGTCTTGGCTTGTACTTTATCGCATATTCTCCCAATTCTATTGCCCATTTGGCTAGGCGTCCTGACAACTCTGGTTTGCCTAGAACGTTTGCAAGTTTGAAGTTGGTGAGAATGGTGATTGGGTGACCTTGGAAATACCGTCTTAGCCTGCGTGAAGCCTGTACGAGCGCTAAGACTAATTTTTCCAAAGTAGAGTACCGGGTTTCTACGTCTGTTAAGACGCGACTAACATAGTAGATGGGCATCTGGATGCCTTTTCGTTCTACTAGCAGGACTGCCCCGGTTGCTCTATCTGTGGCGGAGAGGTATATGATTAACTCCTCCCCCGCTTCTGGTGCTGTGAGCGTTGGGAGTTCGATCAAGCGTGACCGGATCTCTTGAAAAGCTGCTTCCGCTTCTGGTGTCCATCGGAAGTGCGTTTTCTTTAAACAATTTCTCAATGTTGACACGAATGGGAACGACCTATCCGCATGATTCGCCAAAAAGCGGTTAAGTGCGACTAGTCGTCCATTCAGTGTCTTAGCTTGTTTGATGGTAGTAGGTGATTCCATTTTGATAATGGCTTCGACCTTTTCAGGGTTCGCTCTGAAGCCATCTTTGGTAACGATGACTCCTAAGAACTTCCCTTTTTCCATTCCAAAAGAACACTTGCTCGGGTTGAGCTTCATGTTTATCTTTTTGAGCGTGTTGAAAGTTTCCAGGATGTCTTTTAACATCGCTTCTGGCTCAAGGCTTTTGATGACTAGGTCATCCATGTAAACTTCCAAGTTCCTCCCAATTTGGGCATGAAACTCTTTGTCCATCAGGCGTTGGTATGTGGACCCGGCATTCTTAAGTCCGAATGGCATCATTTGATAACAAAACGTCCCATCGGGCGTCCGAAATGCGGTTTTGTCCTGATCGTCAACGGCCATGTGGATTTGATGGTATCCCTTATACGCATCAAGGAAGCATTTAAGGCGAAACGGTGCTAACGAATCTACCTTAAGGTCAATTTCGGGTAACGGGTAACAATCTTTGGGGCATGCTTTGTTTAGGTCTTTGAAATCTATGCACATGCGCCATTGTTTGTTAGATTTCGGTACCATGACGGGATTTGCAACCCATGTTTGATATTTACTAACGCGTACGATGCCTGCGTCAAGGAGTTCCTTGACTTGGGTTCTACACGCGTTAGCCTGTTCCGCTCCCATTACTCGACGCTTTTGTATGACCGGCGTAAAAGCCGGGTCACACTTGAGCTTATGCTCTGCCTTACTTCGAGGTACACCAGTCATGTCAGCTGGTGTCCACGCGAAGATGTCAGCGTTTTTCTGCAGTAACCGTTTGAGTAAGGTGCATGTGGGATCGGTGATTGTTGGACCAATGGTAACAGCCTGGTCAGGGTATTTGCCATTGAAGGCCCATTCTTCTGGTTCGGTAATGGTTGGTTTAGCCATATTTGGTTTGGGTTTAGATAAGACAGATGCGATGCATACCTGGAGAATACCGGTGATCATCGCTACACCCTCAGCTGTTGGCCACCCCATCATGCCGTGGACTGAAGACACCACGGCATTGAATCTTGCCATCCCATCTCTCCCGAAGAGAATGTCGTATGTGTGGTGTGGCTTCCTCATTACGACGAAGTCCACGTTTTCTGTGCGGGAGTGTTTCCCGTCTGTGAGAGTGACAGGGAAAGATAGGATACCCAGGGGGGTGTTTGTGCTGCCATCGAACCCTTCCATCGAGGCGTAGACCGTTTCCAGGCGTTCTTTGTCTTCGTCGTCTAGCTTGTCGAAGAACTGCCTGTACATGACCGTTGACGAAGCGCCGTTATCAGCAAGAGTGCGAGAAGTGATGTAGTGCTCCAGCTGGCTTTTGATGACTATAGGGCCATCTTTGTTGGGCCCTCCTGGCACTCGCGGGAAACGCACTTCAGCTTCTTTCCACGCACATGGTTCTGTCATTCGTCGTTTTCTTCCTCTGACGTTGCCATGAACCATGTGGATGCTGATGTCGACGGGCTTTCGTCCGTTGCCCTTGTACCGATTATCATTCCTCCCTCCATTCTTGATTGATGCCACAAGGTGTGTAAGTTTTCCATCTTTGATGAATGTTTCGACAATATCCTTCAAAGATGTACACTCCTCAGTGGTGTGGCCCTTTGTCCCGTGGAAGTCATAGGATTTGCTCTGATCAGCGTTATGGCGCTGTCGGATCATTGGAGCTTTTGGCCATGGGAGTTTCTCGGTGGCAAATATCTTTGTGACGCTTTTGGTGAGTGGCGTCCATCTAGGGTTCCGGTTTGATGGGTGCGTGTTATCCCTTCCGCCTAATAGAGGGCGAGAGCTGGATGAGTTGTCAAAGTTTACCCTTGACTGCCAAATACCAAGCTTCCTCTTTTTATTTTGCCGGGCGGTACGGACGTTGTTTTCTCTGGTCCTCTGCGTGTAGAGGTTTGTACTCTGGGGAAGATTCCTACCTAGTTGCTTCTCCGTTTCGGCAAAGCGCTTGGCTGCCGTCATGATGGCATCCCATGTGGATGGCATGCCGTCTTTACCCGTCAGCGTGCGGATAAGCTCTGGGTATTCGGCGCCTTGGATGAAAGCGGCGCGAACAAGATCTTCACTTATGGTGCCCAAACTCAGCTTCTTTGAGTTGAAGCGAGTGATGAAGTCTAGAAAAGATTCATCCTCCTCTCTAACGCAGTTAAGGATCGTCCACTGCTCTTCAGTATATTTTCTCTGTTGACTGAAGTGTTGGCTGAACTTGTGCTGGAAGTCCGCCCAATCGTAGATGTGGTGGACCGGTAGACGATCAAACCACGCCCTTGCCGCTCCGACCAGCGTCATCTGGAAAATATAACACCACGTGGGTTCCGTCCAGTTGCTGACGGTTGCCCCCGCTATGAATCTGTTCAAGTGATCGTCTGGGTCGGATATGCCATCATAAGTGCCGATGTTGGACATCTGTTTGGCACTCTTCGGGGCGATTGCTTCCGCAATGTCCCTTGCAAACTTCGATGTTCCCGCATTTGCAACAGTTGGCCTGAAAGTTTTGGAGAAGTCACGTGGGTTTCCCCCCGCGTTCCTTGGTTTAAAGGTTTCTCCAAAATTTCTTCTCGGCTGGAAGTCCGTTTCTTTACGCTTCCCTTTCGCCCTATGACGAGGGTTTGCGTCGCTGTCGGACTCCTCCCAATCATCGTCTAAGTACTCACAATCATTGCTCATGTTGAGCTGTTGTCGAGTGCTTCCGAATTCGTCATTAGCCTGTTGGAGTGAACGTAAACGTTCATCCAACTCAGCTTGGAATTCTTTCTGACGTGCTTCTGCCCACGCTTTAACTTGATCAAGTGTTTGGCGGGGGAGCCTCATCTGTTGTTTCTCCAACTGGGTATCAATGAATCCCAGGGGAGGATTGTTTACTGCACTTGCCCCCGCTTGGGTAACCGGGGTAGTGTTCGTAAAAATTGTATACTCGCCGGTGTTCCCCCCAGTAGCTGGGGTTGTGGTTACCGGAGTTTCTTGGTCACTCGCTGGCCTTGGCATCGGAGTAACCTTAACCATCTTTCCAGAGGTTTTGAAAAAACTGAGAAAAAGAATTAGTTCTAGCTTTTATGCACAGATGGCGCCAATGAAGAAACACTAGATGACCCCGGCAGATTAAGGATAATCTTAAGGTTAAGTAGATGTTTCCCACGAGGGTTAGGTCCGGCAAAGATGATTATTCTTATTGACCTGCAAAACAGACACCGTGAGCTCGTTACTGAGAAGGGGGGGGGGGAGGTTCCTCCTTGTGACCACCCTCCGGCGTGAGAATCAGACTAGATTGCTCTGAATATAAGTGTATATTGAAAGAAATAGCTAGAGAGAAGATAAGATAAGATGATGATACCGTTCCAAGGTGTTGGAGTATTTATAGCCGAAGGTAGGTTTCCAAGCAGGTACGGCCAGCTGTATAATATTCCTTTTCCACCAACTACGGGCTATGTACGTGCCACGATGGGAGTTGGTGGGTAGGCAACGGCTGATAGTGACATGGCAGGCTGTATACTATTCCCTTTCCACCAACTACGGGCTATGTACTTGCCACGATGGGAGTTGGTGGGTAGGCAGCGGCTGATAGTGACATTTTGTACTAGAGCGTGCTCCTTCTCGTACTATTGTCGGTGAGCTGTCACCCTGTGATTGGTTCATGGGCTGCTTTGGTCAGATCTTGTCTATTTTGTCCATACCTTGGCAGGTATAGTACAAAAGATCTTCCAGAAGCGTACGGACTGGCTCTTTTGGGCGGGAATATTCCCGCCTTGCTCATTCCTTCTTCAGGTGACATTGCTGAAGTATGAGTTAGTGCCTTATGGGTGTAGCCTTTCCGTTAGTGCGGGTAGCCTTCCTTCTTGGCTTGTACCCATAGCTGCGGGAACAGGCAGGGTACTGTACTAAGGGAGGCTTTCCTGCGGGAACAGCTGGCTTACTGCGTATAAGGTCTTCATCTCTCTGAGCATGGTGGGTCCTGCGGGACTAGTTAGTCTTTGTGCAGACGTACCTCTTCAAGGTGTGTCTTGCGGGTTCAACTGGGCTTTGCGGGGACCTACCTCTTCAAGTCCCCCCAGTCCATTGTTCTTCTCATGAATTGTTAATGAGTGAGGTGAACTTTTGGACTTTAAACAAGGGGTTTTAAAGAGGTTTTTGTTTTTTAAGGTTTTCCGTGGGGATTCTTCCCGCGGTATTCCTAATGTCACTTGCAGAATTCCCGACTTTTCTGCCTGATCTTTGGTTATGATGCGGGTAGGTGTTTAACCTCTTCGCAAGTTGGGAGCGTTGCATTTCACTTGTATAGACTTCACGAGGTTTTAATCTTTAATTATTAAAATAGGCTTTATTATTAATCAGGGAACTTACTCTTTTTTCTTTGTTTGTTTTTATATATATGCAAGGAAAGTTGCTGGAGCCTTTAAGCGCAGTTAAATAAGGCAGTCAATTTTAGAACTAGATGGTCACAACTTAACCATCTGACTCAAAATTGGTTAGGTAATTTTTTAGTTATTTGTAAGGTAATTTTTTTTAATTATATTAAATGATTTTTCCAAGTGCTACAAATCTTGTTTTACGTGTAGGAGCTTCTTCGAGCTCTGAAGTATATACATACAAGTCTCTCAAACATAGAAATCAAATCCGATGACAAGATCGACGTTTGAACAAGAAGTCACTGTTTTGGAGGCTGCATGTTTAGAAATGACTAAAGACATACTTCTTTTACATGATATTACAGCAGAATAAACATTACAGGTGCATTATTTTAATTAATATTTATTTATTTATTTAAACTATACAATGCTAACAAGGTTAGTATTGCTTGTATTTTTTTTATCGGATTCAAGGGTTAATTCATATGTTACCGGAAAACCTTTCATCTTTATTGGTGTTTTTGGTTGGTATTAATCAAACAGAACAACAAGCATCTTTAGGCTCTATTGATGATTTAATCCGTCACTTTGTCAAATGCGAATATTGGCAGGTTCGTATTATTTGACTTGTTGACTTATAAACGGGTCGATCCAAGTAAATGTTAATATATGTTGGACACACCTCTCAAGTCTATTATTGCATATTTGGGAAAGTGGTGTGTCGTATGCCATGAGCTCTAAAATTTCTTTTGTTTATATTTTTCCCAGGTCGAGGGAATTAAAGATGAACAAACAATGCTGATAATGATGGAATTCAAGATGAATAGTTCACCTTTATTTTCGGGTTTATTTTGTATCGATAAACAGTATTTTAGTTAACTTTGACGTATTTGTTAACATATTTGACTTATGATGTCTATAATAAGAAATGAATTGTTTTAATGTATATGTATTTTATTTGGTATTATCAGTATATAATTGTCGTGAAAATTAATAATTTGCAGTTTTTCTTAAAACACCTAAAACTATGACACGCATCAATGCATGTCGTAAATTCACGTCATAACTGTGTGTCGTAATCGCGTGTCATCAGCGCATGTCATGGTGAGGTGGTGTTCGAGCAAATAAAGGAACAGATCGTGCCAAAATCATTGACTACATTTCAAAATATTGCCTACCAATGCTTACATCATGATAGAGAAAAACGACCGACAACAAAAGAAGTTCTGATGCAACTTAAAAAGGCAATGGAATATCAAGTAAGTTTTACGAAAGCTAGTATTGTTCCTTTGAATGCACTTTCATCATAAAATGTTATCTTTGGTAAGTATATATCATATAATTCGTTCATATTTATTTAATTAAAAGGAATAAAAAGTCATGGGTGAGGCTGCTAGGTCTTATATAATTATCTATGCCTGGTTGCTCACACATCTTATATCTTACCTTCTCATTCATTTGTAAACCACTGTTTTTTTCACCATTTTCTACTTGATAAACAGAACATGGCATCAACAATGACCAAGTTTGCACACTTACAAATCCCTCTTGAAGACGTAGTAAAGGCCACCACCAACTTTGATCATGATAACATCATCAGACATAGTGGATTTGCTACCACATATCTAGGAGTACTCTTGCGCTCTGGAAGGTCATTAGAGATTGCTGCACAGAGGTTTGATTCTAAGAGTGAGGAGGCAGACCTTGAGTTCTTCATGGAAATCTCATTGCTTTATGATCTCAAACAAGCGAATCTAATCTTTATTATTGGGTTTTCTGACGAGAAAGATGAAAAGATCATTGCAACCACGTATGAAGCCAAAGGAAGTCTTGAGCGGTATCTAAACAACCCAAACCTCTCGTGGACGCAAAGATTGAAAATATCTGTTGAAGTGGCTCATGCGTTGAGTTACCTTCATTCTTATGAGGGACGTGATTATGCTATTATACACTGTAACATCAATAGCGACACAATTTTATTAGCCGAGAATTGGGAAGCCAAGTTATCGGGTTTTGAAATTTCCATCAAACAATCAGTATACGATAAGGAACAGGTCTACGTTTGTGAACATATTGACACAATGGGGTGTATGGACCCAGCAATTGAAAAGACGGGAGGTGTGACCCACAAGTCGGATATCTACTCATTTGGTGTTGTTTTATATGAAATGTTATGCGGAAGGAAAGCATTTGTTCAAAATGAAGTTAGAAGTTTTCAAGCTATATTGGCCAAATATAATAATGAAAACAAAACATTGCAGGATATAATATATCCTGATCTACAATGGAATCAGATGTCCATGCAATCACTTCTCATGTACTCTAACATAGCATATTCTTGCTTAAGGGAGGATCCAGTAGACCGCCCAAATATGAACTATATTGTTGATGAGCTTCAGAAAGCATGGGAACTTCAGCTCCGGCGTAATAATATTGTAAGATCTTTTTTTGTTTTATTAATAGGTATATTGGTTTTTATTAATCTCAACTATCGTCTTTTGGCCGCTGTCTGTCCCAACTAACGAATTGGCTGCTGACGGTCCCAACTTTTAACGTATTTGTTCCCAACGGTCGCGACTAACAGAATCCTAGCGTCGTTAGTGTAGAATAATGAAAACCCTGTAAGGTGTAATGTATTATTGATCAACTATATATAGATGAGTACAATGAGATAAATACAAGGAAATATAATCAAATACAGTCTCCCAATTATGATAACACTATAATACTAAAACTCTAATAATATTATCTAGAATATTCTCTAACATTCCCCCGCAGTCAGAGCGGTAGGAAATCGGACGCTCAGACTGGAGCGCAAATCTTGTGAAGATGCTTGATCGGCTGTCACGTAGAGCAGAAACTCGATCGGTTTTAGGATCTACGAAGATCATCGGTGTCTTGACCGTGGCCAGATGACGACTAGGTTTGATGATAGGAGCTTCGACTGCAACGGCAGGAGCTAAAACTGAGTCGGCCGAAGCAACGACTTGGCGGCACAATGACGGCATAATAATAAAAAAGTAAATAAAAAATAATAACTACTTTTTTTATGTGCAACGAGAAAAAAATATTAAAAAAAATACAAACAAATATTAAATAAGAATTGCATATATTAGGAGGTTTGTGATTGTGATAGGACTTGAACGAAATGAGCACATGCAGGCAGCTCCAACTAATAAAGGATTCTACTCGTAATTTGAACGAAAAAAAATACGGCTGCAGCGGTGTTGGTTACTTTGGCCCGTAGGCGCGTAAATATGATATAGAACGGCAGCAAGAAAGTAATATATTATGTATGTACAAACGTCCCCGGGGCAGGACGAGAACGAGAAGAAGAAAAAGAAACAGGCCAGAACCTTAAGGCTTTGATACCATGTAGAATAATGAAAACCCCGTAAGGTGTAATGTATTATTGATCAACTATATATAGATGAGTACAATGAGATAAATACAAGGAAACATAATCAAATACAGTCTCCTAATTATGATAATACTATAATACTAAAACTCTAATAATATTATCTAGAATATTCTCTAACAGTTAGATGTAGGTCGCCGGAAAACTCACTTTTTTTCGCGGAAGATACCACCTGAACACCGCCACCGCCATCAATTGACTCACCACCAATCAACCACCACCACTTGAGCACCACCAACTGACTCCGACGATGGGTCTAGGGTTCCGACAACTTCAATAATTGGGATTTTTACTAGTAAAATGTTCCTAAAGGTCTGATACAAAGTTACAAAGATGTTTGGGACGAAAACGTTGAGTTTTCGGGAAAAAAATGAGTTTTCCGGCCAAAAACATTTTTCTTGGAACCTGCAACTAACGGCGTTAAGATTCTGTTAGTCGCGGACCATTGGGAATAAATACGATAAAAGTTTGGACTGTTAGAAACCAATTCGTTAGTTGGGACTAGTAATGACCAAAAGATAACAGTTGAGACCAATAATAACCAATATACCTTATTATTATCCTTTTTTTTCCTCCATTTTTCTTGTATGACAATATTTCTTTTGTTTCTATTGCTTTATTTGATATTGTTCTCAAAGTAGGTCAAACATAGGATGGCAAATGTATCCTAACCGGACGGGAAACCTGAAACATTTAGTGTAGGTGATAGGACGTGAATTTAGATATGAACTTAGTTTAATATATTATATGATCTCAAAAAAATTTAGTAAATAGTATGTTAGAAGTTATTAAAAATTTGAAAAAAATACTAAAGAGCACAGATATGTTAAGAAGTTAGTTGATTGTTTGTAATGGTTACCTTACGAGTATAATATGGGAGAATGGTTTATAATCAAATATGAAGCTCATACTACCAAAACCCAACATAATATGAAGCTGATACTACCATTCATAGTCAAAATGATGGAGTGGGTTGGGTTGGCCATTGGTCGTAATAATAATAATAATAATAATAATAATAATAATAATAATAAGTTGTTAAGTTCATTTTACATATTTACCCAACCTTTAAAAGTCCATTACATATTTTTTCTCTTTAATATATATATATATATATATAGGGGTATGATTAAATGAAAACTTTTTTTAAAAAGAAAACTTAAAAACTAAAAAAAAAACTAGTCGGTAATCTTGTCGGTATACTGCACATGTGTAATAGTGTGCATTGCATATATGCAACTATTATATTGCATAGAATACAACAGTATTGCACATATTTGATACACACTATTGTATATATGCAATATAAGACTAATACACACATCGAATACACATTAGTACGTATGTGTAACATAACATTAATGCACATGTCCACTACATCGACTTTTATTATTATTTTTTATTTTTATTTTTTGCATATAACACAACACTACTACACGTATACAATACACAAATATTGAATATATATATATATATATACACACGCAATCAAACAATATTAAACATAAAAATACATAGTAATACACATATGTAATACAACAGTATTACACAATAATACGTATGTGCATTACAACGTCTTTTTTTCAAGTGAAAACTAACAAATATAAGAATAATGGCAAAAATGAAAATTTGAAAATATTTTTTTCTTTTTAGTTAAAAATAATTCTTTAGTAATTTTTAAGTTTTCTATCAAAAAATGAGTTTTCTCTTGATCATCTTCCCTATATTTATGTAAATGAGAAAGTTAACTAACAAATGAAATTGGCATGATAATTGTGAGAATCAAGTAGAGTAATTATGTAATTACATCATACGGTACTTACATAAGTACCCTATGATATAATTACATAATTAATCTACTTGTATATACAATTACTCTACTTGATCTCACAATTTGCACCCTAATTTCATTTGTATTTGATATAAACCCTAAATATATATATATATAGGGTAGGGTTAACGTAAAAAATAATAGTTTTGTAAGAAGCATAAGAATAGATGTAGACCCTTGGATCTAGGATCTAGTGGTTGAGACTAGTAGTTTTTAAAAGTTGTATAGTTTTTTATTTACATGGTATAGTATTCTATTAGGTGGTGTACTTTATTTTTAAACATTCTCACACTTCTCACAAAACTATTAATTTTTATTTGAACCCTATATATATATATATATAAGGGTTAAAATTCTAAAAATGGTAAGAAGAGCATAAAATTTAAAGTTTGGAAACTATGTAGTCTAAATCCTAGATCCTAAGAAACTATTTGATATTTTGAAAATTAACAATCTCAACCACTAAATCATAAATCCAATGGCTTATATCTATTGTTACTCTTCCTAGAAAACTATCTATTTTTATTTTAACCTACCCTATATATATATATATATATATATATATATATATATATATATATTTACAGGGGTGGTTAAAGTTTAAAAAAATAGTTTTCTAGGAAAAGTATGAATAGATCTAGACCCTTGGATCTAGAATCTAGTGGTTGAGATTAAAAGATTTCAAAATACCAAATAATTTCCTATGATCTAGCATTTAGGCTACATAGTTTCATAGATAAGCTCACATAATTTACTAACCTTAAATTTTATGCCCTTCTTACCATTCTTAGAAAACTTTTTATTTTTATTTGAACTCTTTTATATGTGTGTGTGTGTGTGTCAGTGTGTATGTGTAGGGTTTGGATCAAATATAAATGAAATTAACATGCTAATTGTGAGAATCAAGTAGAGTAATTATGTAATTACTCTATTTGTATATATAATTACTCAACTTGATTCTCTTTTAATATATATATATATATATATATATATATATATATATATGTGGTAATGATCAAGAGAGAACTTCTTCTAAAAGAGAAAACTAAAGAACTAATAAAGAAATATTTGTAATTTAATTAAAAAAAATATTTTTAATTTTTTTTCTTTCATCATTCTTAAATGTTGTTATTCTTTAACAGAAAAATATAAAAAAAACTCATTTTTGTGCATATATGCAATAAATCAACTTTTATTTTATTCCGTATGTGTAATAGTATGTATTTTAGATATACAATAGTGTTATATTATAATCAAATATATAAAAAAATCGATATACTGTATATGTACATTAGTGTTGTATTACATATATGCAATAGAGTGTATTGTGTATAAGAACTAATGTTATATTTGCATATATTCAATAGTTTGTGTTGTATAATATAATTGTGTTGTATTTTATGCATAAAATACTATTGTATATATGCATTACACATTCTTACACATATGCACTACATCAACAATTTTTTTAGTAACAATATGAACTTATTAGTTGGCGAAAAGAAAAAAAAATTAAAAATAGTTTCTAAAAAATGTTAAAAATATTTCTGAATTATTTATATAGTTCTCTTTTTAAGAGGAATTCTCTTTAGATTCCATATATATATATATATATATATATATATATATATATAGGGTATGGTTAACATAAAAAACAATAGTTTTCTGATAAATATAAGAATAGATGTAGACCCTTGTATCTAGGATCTAGTGGTTGATATTAGTAGTTTATAAAAGTTATATAGTTTCTTATTTACATGGTATAGTGTCATATTTAGATGGTGTGGTTTATTTTAGAGTCTTCTCACATTTCTCACAAAACAATTGTTTTTTATTTGAACATTTATATATGTTAGTGCACAGAAATTTGACACTGTGGATATGTTATCCTGGCATATGTTTTGGATCAGTTATCCTTAGCGTGTGTTCCAGATCCCGTCAGGATCAAGGATCCACAGTCCTTATTATTTATTAACGGTTGTTCTCATGTGTAGTCTTATATTTAGCAGGTATAACGGTTAGAAGACTCAGTCTATCCACTAACTTGCATTCAAGAAGATATTGACTTGTCTGGATCAATTATCCTTCTGAAGAGTTCCAGAGCTACGTCAGGATCAGTGATCCTCAGTACTTATTGCTTATTAATGATTTTCCTTTGTTATGTTGATATTTTTGGCAGGTATAACGGCTAATGACCAAGTCAAAGCTATAATCTCGCAATCTAATTAATATACCGCGTGGATAATGAAGGAAACAATCACAATTAAGGAATGGCTTGATTGGCGGCTTAAATTAGGGATATTTGTTATTCTTTTCTTGTATATAATGAAGATATGATCAGTTAGGTTAAACACATGTATGAACACACACACTAGAGCAGAAGCAAACATTCTCTCTACACACTAGTTTACTTTGTAATCTCGATCATATACTCCACAACACTTGTAACCACCTTTTATTATCAATATAATCGACGGTGATAGTTTTCACCGTCCGGGGGTTTTTTGTGCCGGAGACCACGATAATTACTTATCGACCAAAGGTTACTTTGTTGATCATTGACAAAAGTAATTCGACCAAAGATTATCTTATTAATCTTTGACCGAAGTTATTTTACCAAAGATTACCTTGATAAGTTTTGACCGAAGTAATACTATTTTGGTTAAGGGCTTTTTCCCTCGTGATCAAATCATTGTGTTCACCAAGATTTCGATTACACATTCAATATTATCATCATAGCACTAGACCTCACAATTACGAATTTGGATACATTATCCTTGAGTGATTTTTGTCCAAAACAATTTGGCGCCCACCGTGGGGCAATTGGTGCTATAATCCAGAAAATACCCTATCAATATTCAACCTTTCTTACCCATATTACTATCAATGGCCTCTCAATCAACCTCTTCTTCATCAACCATGCCATCTTCAGTTTCTCTCTCATCAAAGACTTTGCCGCCGATGCCTCCTCCAATTACGGGAGTATCACGGGCTGCTGCTGCTGGAAACAAGACACAAATTCCAGTCTTCCAGAGCTCAAAGACCACTGCTGCCACATCGGTGGTTAACTCTAACAATGATGTTTCTGCTATGTTTTCACAGGTTAAAGCATACATGGAGCAGCAGAACAAGACTAATCAGAAGGTCCTTCGTGAAATTGAAGATCTCAAGAAAAGAAAGAGACCACTGGAGGATGAGACTCCTTTGATGCCAAGGATTCTGGATTTCACTACTCCAGGATCCGTGGCTCAATAGACTCAAGGATCCTCCATCTTCCAGCAAGGATCATCTATCCTTCAACCAGGATCTACGGGTCAGAAAACTCAAGGATCCTCGTTCCTTCAACAAGGATCATCTATCCTTCGACAGGGACCCATGGGTCAGCAAACTCAAGGATCATCGTTCCTTCAACCAGGGTCCTCTGGGATGTATCACCAAGGATCCTTCAGCTCCCAACCTCAAGGATCCTTATGGCAGAATCAATGATCCTCAGGGGTGCAACATCAAAGATCCTTAGAGGTTCATGAAGGAGACATAATCCCCATGCAAACCATTGCCTATGGTGGACCAACTCCTATAGCAGATGCTTCTTATCTTGGCTACACTTCTGGGATACCAACGTTCAATCAACCGAGAGGTAACATGTATAATCATATATCCTTAGACACTAACCTTGGCTCTATGCAAGATACAGGTATCAACCTGGCTATGGCTAAGGAACTTCAGAAGCTTAAGGATATGATATCCAGCGTGCCAGGAGTGGTCCGTCCAATTCCTGAAATACCAGAAGGGAGCCATAAGTTGTCCAGATTTGCTCCACCTATTTGTGATGCTGAAGTCCCGAAACGCTTTCAAACCCCCAACATGTAGGTGTATGATGGGACCACTGATCCGGAAGAGCACGTGGCTCAATATAGAGAGAGGATGAAGATCAATCCAATTCCTGAAAGACTCAAGGAAGCATGTCTATGCAAGGGTTTCAGATCCACACTAACAGGATCTGCACTTAAATGGCTGCTAAGTCTTCCTCCCTATTCTGTTACTTCTTTTTCGCATTTAGTTAACTTGTTCAACAGCCAATTTTCTTGTAGTAGGAAATTTGAGAAGTTAACTAGTGATTTGTATAGAGTTGTCCAACCTTATAATGAATCCCTAAGGGATTTTGTTACAAGGTTTGGCAGGGAGGCCCTAGAGATACCTAGTCTTGATATGGCTACGGCTATTGAAGCATTCAAGATGGGACTTCAAAAGGGCTCCCCATTTTATGACGATCTTGTGATGACTCCATGCAGGACTTTAGATGAAGTCAGAAACAGGGCACTCAGATTCATAAGACTAGAAGATGACAAGAAGATCCAAGAACGGTTAGGAGCTCCAACGAAACAAGAGTCACCTAACCAGAAACAAGGATCCTCATTCAGGAACAATGACTCAAATCCGTACTCAAAATCCAACAATCAAAATGTCCGGGCAGTTGAAGAAGGAGAAGATGATGAGGACTACCCAAGTATTTCCGAGTATTGCTTCTCTGTTGATACCCATGGTTTGATTTGTGCCATGAAGGATCTTGGAGAGAAAGCAAGGTGGCCTCGAAAAAATGAGAAAACAACATCCTTCAAAGACAAGTCCAAGTGGTGTGCATTCCATGAAGACTTTGGCCATCAGACAGAAGGTTGTATTGGTTTAAGGAGGGAAATTGGATACCTCCTGAGCAAGGGTCATTTCAAATAGCTCTTGGGAAGAAATAAGTCTAAGATCCAGGATCCTGAAGATGTACCACAAAAAGCAACTCCGCCCCCACCAGATGCACAAGTAATCAACTTCATCTCCGGTGGCTCAGATATATGTGGTACTTCTTTCTCCTCAGCAAAAAGACACGCCAAAGAAACAAAGTTGGAGAACGGAGACCGACCAGTCATATCCACTACTTTGACGACTGACAAAATAATCTTCTTTGACGAAGAAGATAAGACAAGCATCCAGGATCCTCACCACGATGGTTTGGTTATAACTTTATTTATTGCTAACCATTATGTACGCAGGATCCTAGTCGACGGTGGAAGCTCGGTCAACATCATCCAACATGACGCACTACAGAAAATGAACATCCCGGACTCAGAAATCATCCCAAGAACGTCGGTGTTAGTGGGTTTCAGTGGTGAAACCAAGAAAACATTGGGGGACATCAAACTCCAAATATACATCGAAGGGTTAAACTCTTACCAAAAGTTTTGTGTTATTGACAGTCTTTCTTGTTGCAACGTTATTCTTGGCAGGCCTTGGATACATGGAATGAAGGCTGTAGCCTCTACTTACCATCAGTTCATCAAACTACCAACTCCTTGGGGAGTAGTAAAGATAGATGGTGACCAAGTGGAAGCCAAGAATTATTATTTTTCATCAATGAAGCCGACAGCTAAACAAACGATAACATAGCAATTACAGCAACATCCTAGAGACATGCTGGAAGCTCGAGAGCGAGATGTGAAAGAAGTATCTTTAGATCCTGAAGATCCAGACATGAAGGTGTTCCTAGGATCCTGTATCCCTGACGAGATCGAGGAGGATATAGTATCCTTCCTAAAGCAACGAAAATCCACGTTTGCCTTCAGACATTCAGACATGACAGGTATTTCTAAGGAGGTAATTACTCATAAGTTGGGCCTTGATTATTCTATTAAACCCGTCCATCAGAAGCGAAAGAAATTCGCTCCTAAGAGGAATGCGATCATACAAGAGGAAGTTGAAAAACTTCTTAAGGCCGGTATGATCAGAGAGGTTAAGTATCCTCGATGGTTGGCTAATGTGGTTGTTGTTTCTAAAAAGAATGGAAAGTGGAGGGTGTGTGTCGATTTTACCGATTTAAACAAGGCATGCCCCAAGGATCCTTTCCCGTTACCACATATAGACTCCATGGTGGATGCAACGGCAGGGCATGAGATGCTTATCTTTATGGATGCTTCCTCTGGATTTCAACAAATTCAGATGGAACCATCTGATCAAGAGGATACAACATTCATGACTCCTACCGGCATATATTGTTATATTGCTATGCCGTTCGGACTAAGAAATGCAGGGGCAACATATCAAAGATTGGTTAACATGATGTTCAAGGATCAGTTAGGCAAAACCATGGAAGTCTACATAGATGATATGGTAGTGAAGTCGAAAAGGGCTGAGGATCATCTTAGAGATCTTGAAGAAGCATTCAATATCCTTGATCAGTACAATATGAAACTGAACCCTTCAAAATGCCATTTTGGTGTTAAGGCTGGAAAATTTCTAGGATACATGGTGACCAAAAGGGGAATAGAAGCGAGCCCCGCGTAGATAGAAGCCATCATTAATTTAAAGTCTCCTGTGAATGCTAAAGTTGTCCAAAGACTAACGGGAAGAATAACTGCTCTCAACATATTCATTTCCATATCCTCAGAGAAGTGAAAAGACTTCTATGATATCTTGAGGAAAAATAAAAAGTTTGAATGGACTCAAAGGCATGAAGATGCACTAAAGGCTCTTAAGGATTATCTATCCTCGGCGCCTGCTTTGATGAAGCCAATAGATGGTGAGCCGCTGTCTCTGTACTTAGCTGTGTCAGGTAATGCAATCAGTGCTGTTCTGGCCAAGGATCATGAAGGACAACAGCACCCGGTATATTATGTAAGTAAAAGCCTGTTAGACGCAGAGGTCAGGTATTCTCACCTTGAAAAATTAATTCTTGCTTTGATTATGGCCTCAACCAAGTTGTGACACTACTTTGAAACACATACTATTATTTTAAGAACTAATTATCCTGTTAAGAATGTGATTAGAAAACTAGAATTTTCAGGAAGGATGGCCAAATGGGCTGTGAAATTGAGTGCATATGATATTCAGTATGAGCCCAGAACAACCATTAAGTCACAAGCGCTTGCAGACTTTGTGGCTGATTTAAGTAGTGACATGCAAGAGGAAGCTTATTTGGAGGTTCAACAACTGGAAGAAACCAAGGATCCTTGGATCCTCTTTACTGATGGAGCATCCAACGTAAGAGGAACATGATTGGGTATCCTACTGAAATCGCCACAGGGGGACATAATACCCCAGTCCATTGCATGTGCATTCCAAGCCACCAATAATGAAGCGGAATACGAAGCTCTGATCGCAGGTTTGCAATTAGCTAAACACATGAGGATCAGGTATCTTCAAGTATATGTAGATTCTTTATTGATGGCTAACCACTTTAATGGCTCATATGCTGTTAAAGGTGAAAAACTAATCAAATATCTAGATGTTGTGAAGGAACTATCAAAGTTCTTCGAATCTTTTAGTATTATACAGGTACCAAGAGAAGAGAATGCTGGGGCAGATGCCTTAGCAAATTTAGCTTCATCATTGAAGATTCCAGAAGATATGAAGATCCCAATTATCCATGTACTCTCACCAGCAATAGGAGAACAAGAAGTTGGGGAGATAACAACTGACAAAGATATTGTGTCTTTGGATCTATTATCCTCAAGTAATCAAGGATCTTGGATCCTACCGATCAAGAAGTTCATTCAAAATGGAGAGATCCCAGCCACAGAGAAACCTAAGTCCTTCAAATTTAAGGTATCACAATACATTTTATTAAATAATATTCTGTATAGGAAATCTCTTGCAGGTCCATACTTAAGACGTATCGAAGATCTTGAAATTCAAGAGGTGCTCAAAGACTTTCACGAAGTAGATTGCGGTAATCATACCGGAGGTAGAGCCCTATTCTCTAGGATTCTGAGAACATGATACTTCTGGCCTACCATGAAGAGAGACGCCATGGAGTACTCAAATAAGTGTGATTCATGTCAAAGACATGGCAATATTCTGCATCAGCCAGCAGAGCCTATGTATCCTATATCCTCATCATGGCCTTTCATGAAGTGGGGCATGGATATTGTGGGTAAGCTACCTAAAGCGCCAGGAGGGAAAGTATTCATGCTTGCAATGACTGATAACTTTTCAAAGTGGATAGAAGCAGAAGCTTTCGTTCAAGTCAGCGAAAAAGAGGTGATACCCTTCATTAAAAGAAATATTATTACTAGATTTGGTATCCCTTCAGAAATTATTTGTGACAATGGTTCCCAGTTTATCGGGAAAAGAACCACTAACTTTTGTGACAGTTGGGGCATTAAGATGATTACCTCCACACCAATTCATCCTCAAGCTAATGGTCAAGCAGAATCAAGTAACAAGATTATTATCAACAACTTGAAGAAGAAATTAGGATCCAAGAAAGACATGTGGGCCGAAGAGCTACCATATGTTCTTTGGGCTGATAGAACAACACCAAAGAATGCAACAGGTCAAACACCCTTCTCATTGGTATTTGGTTCAGAAGCTATAATCCCTACGGAGATGGTGGTTCCTACTGCCAGAACAAGCATCCGTGATCCTCAAGCCAACAACGAAATCCTTCTCCAAGATCTGGATACTGTTAATGAGCTCAGAGACCTAGCTAAAATCAGAATGACAGCATATCAACAAAGGGTAGCTGGGGCATACAACAAGAATATCAGGATTCGAAGATTTCAAGAAGAGATCTAGTTTTGAGGAAAGCTTTCCAAAACACAACTAATCCAGCAGATGGAAAGCTAGCACCCAATTGGGAAGGCCCCTACTTGATCAAGTCAGAAGCCGAAAAGGGGGCATATCACCTGCTGACTATGGAAGGGAACAGGTTACCTAGAGCATGGAATGCTATTCATCTCAAGAAATACTTTTTCTAATCAGGATCAAGTATCCTCAGAAGGATCAAGGATCCTGAAATTGGTAATATCTATCCGATTAGTTATTCATTTCAGATTCTTATTAATTTAAGGATAATATGTTTTTAACGTTTGTCTTTTTCCAAGTTTTAAATAACAATGCAGATTTCAACAAGAGGTTTAATGTCTAAGAGGTTGGCCACCTCTCCCTCACACTTAAGGTACTTTACTATTTCCTTGGCCTAGCCCACGATTGGATATGACCCCCGATGGTCATATCCCCTAAGGTTTAAAGGTTTTCACCTTCTTATAAATTAGAGTTTTTACACTCTCGCCTGGAGCGCACGCTATCCAACGTATAGTCCGGGGCAGCAGGACCAGTATACGTTTAGTGGCTGACAATTTCGTTGTCTTCGGCTATATGGAGGATCATACGATTTATGGTAGACGTACCATGCCACCGGTTTATAACGTTTTCACGTTATCTCACGTTTGGGCTAAATCCCGGTTTGGGCGAGTCCCCAGTTAACATACGTATCTTTGGGCCAGTCCCCAGTTTGGGCTTGTCCCCAGTTTTTTGGGCTTGTCCCCAGTTCACGGGCTTGTCCCCAGCTACACGGGCTTGTCCCCAGTTGCACGGGCTTGTCCCCAGTTTATTTGGGTTTGTCCCCAGTTTGTTGGGTTTAATCCCAGTTAATATCATAATTTATTTGCATCAGGTATCCAAAATTCAATTACGAGGATCACAAAAGGATCAATACTTATGGTAAAAGGATATACAGTCGGAAGGGATGTTCCCAAGGAAACTCCATGATGACAATTATATCCAGCTTGTCAAATCTCATCTGTTTTGCAGGAAGTTTGATTTCAATGGCAAAATGACAGCTGTGATCTTATTACAACCGCCATTTTGGGGGCAATTGTTAATGCACATAAATTTAACACTGTGGATATGTTATCCTGGCATATGTTTTGGATCAGTTATCCTTAGCGTGTGTTCCAGATCCCGTCAGGATCAAGGATCCACAGTCCTTATTATATATTAACGGTTGTTCTCATGTGTAGTCTTATATTTAGCAGGTATAACGGTTAGAAGACTCAGTCTATCCACTAACTTGCAGTCAAGAAGATATTGACTTGTCTGGATCAATTATCCTTCTGAAGAGTTCCAGAGCTACGTCAGGATCAGTGATCCTCAGTACTTATTGCTTATTAACAATTTTCCTTTGTTATGTTGATATTTTTGGCAGGTATAACGGCTAATGACCAAGTCAAAGCTATAATCTCACAATCTAATTAATATACCGCGTGGATAATGAAGGAAACAATCACAATTAAGGAATGGCTTGATTGGCGGCTTAAATTAGGGATATTTGTTATTCTTTTCTTGTATATAATGAAGATATGATCAGTTAGGTTAAACACATGTATGAACACACACACTAGAGCAGAAGCAAACATTCTCTCTACACACTAGTTTACTTTGTAATCTCGATCATATACTCCACAACACTTGTAACCACCTTTTATTATCAATATAATCGACGGTGATAGTTTTCACCGTCCGGGGGTTTTTTGTGCCGGAGACCACGATAATTACTTATCGACCAAAGGTTACTTTGTTGATCATTGACAAAAGTAATTCGACCAAAGATTATCTTATTAATCTTTGACCGAAGTTATTTTACCAAAGATTACCTTGATAAGTTTTGACCGAAGTAATACTATTTTGGTTAAGGGCTTTTTCCCTCGTGATCAAATCATTGTGTTCACCAAGATTTCGATTACACATTCAATATTATCATCATAGCACTAGACCTCACAATTACGAATTTGGATACATTATCCTTGAGTGATTTTTGTCCAAAACAATTTGGCGCCCACCGTGGGGCAATTGGTGCTATAATCCAGAAAATACCCTATCAATATTCAACCTTTCTTACCCATATTACTATCAATGGCCTCTCAATCAACCTCTTCTTCATTAACCATGCCATCTTCAGTTTCTCTCTCATCAAAGACTTTGCCGCCGATGCCTCCTCCAATTACGGGAGTATCACGGGCTGCTGCTGCTGGAAACAAGACACAAATTCCAGTCTTCCAGAGCTCAAAGACCACTGCTGCCACATCGGTGGTTAACTCTAACAATGATGTTTCTGCTATGTTTTCACAGGTTAAAGCATACATGGAGCAGCAGAACAAGACTAATCAGAAGGTCCTTCGTGAAATTGAAGATCTCAAGAAAAGAAAGAGACCACTGGAGGATGAGACTCCTTTGATGCCAAGGATTCTGGATTTCACTACTCCAGGATCCGTGGCTCAATAGACTCAAGGATCCTCCATCTTCCAGCAAGGATCATCTATCCTTCAACCAGGATCTACGGGTCAGAAAACTCAAGGATCCTCGTTCCTTCAACAAGGATCATCTATCCTTCGACAGGGACCCATGGGTCAGCAAACTCAAGGATCATCGTTCCTTCAACCAGGGTCCTCTGGGATGTATCACCAAGGATCCTTCAGCTCCCAACCTCAAGGATCCTTATGGCAGAATCAATGATCCTCAGGGGTGCAACATCAAAGATCCTTAGAGGTTCATGAAGGAGACATAATCCCCATGCAAACCATTGCCTATGGTGGACCAACTCCTATAGCAGATGCTTCTTATCTTGGCTACACTTCTGGGATACCAACGTTCAATCAACCGAGAGGTAACATGTATAATCATATATCCTTAGACACTAACCTTGGCTCTATGCAAGATACAGGTATCAACCTGGCTATGGCTAAGGAACTTCAGAAGCTTAAGGATATGATATCCAGCGTGCCAGGAGTGGTCCGTCCAATTCCTGAAATACCAGAAGGGAGCCATAAGTTGTCCAGATTTGCTCCACCTATTTGTGATGCTGAAGTCCCGAAACGCTTTCAAACCCCCAACATGTAGGTGTATGATGGGACCACTGATCCGGAAGAGCACGTGGCTCAATATAGAGAGAGGATGAAGATCAATCCAATTCCTGAAAGACTCAAGGAAGCATGTCTATGCAAGGGTTTCAGATCCACACTAACAGGATCTGCACTTAAATGGCTGCTAAGTCTTCCTCCCTATTCTGTTACTTCTTTTTCGCATTTAGTTTACTTGTTCAACAGCCAATTTTCTTGTAGTAGGAAATTTGAGAAGTTAACTAGTGATTTGTATAGAGTTGTCCAACCTTATAATGAATCCCTAAGGGATTTTGTTACAAGGTTTGGCAGGGAGGCCCTAGAGATACCTAGTCTTGATATGGCTACGGCTATTGAAGCATTCAAGATGGGACTTCAAAAGGGCTCCCCATTTTATGACGATCTTGTGATGACTCCATGCAGGACTTTAGATGAAGTCAGAAACAGGGCACTCAGATTCATAAGACTAGAAGATGACAAGAAGATCCAAGAACGGTTAGGAGCTCCAACGAAACAAGAGTCACCTAACCAGAAACAAGGATCCTCATTCAGGAACAATGACTCAAATCCGTACTCAAAATCCAACAATCAAAATGTCCGGGCAGTTGAAGAAGGAGAAGATGATGAGGACTACCCAAGTATTTCCGAGTATTGCTTCTCTGTTGATACCCATGGTTTGATTTGTGCCATGAAGGATCTTGGAGAGAAAGCAAGGTGGCCTCGAAAAAATGAGAAAACAACATCCTTCAAAGACAAGTCCAAGTGGTGTGCATTCCATGAAGACTTTGGCCATCAGACAGAAGGTTGTATTGGTTTAAGGAGGGAAATTGGATACCTCCTGAGCAAGGGTCATTTCAAATAGCTCTTGGGAAGAAATAAGTCTAAGATCCAGGATCCTGAAGATGTACCACAAAAAGCAACTCCGCCCCCACCAGATGCACAAGTAATCAACTTCATCTCCGGTGGCTCAGATATATGTGGTACTTCTTTCTCCTCAGCAAAAAGACACGCCAAAGAAACAAAGTTGGAGAACGGAGACCGACCAGTCATATCCACTACTTTGACGACTGACAAAATAATCTTCTTTGACGAAGAAGATAAGACAAGCATCCAGGATCCTCACCACGATGGTTTGGTTATAACTTTATTTATTGCTAACCATTATGTACGCAGGATCCTAGTCGACGGTGGAAGCTCGGTCAACATCATCCAACATGACGCACTACAGAAAATGAACATCCCGGACTCAGAAATCATCCCAAGAACGTCGGTGTTAGTGGGTTTCAGTGGTGAAACCAAGAAAACATTGGGGGACATCAAACTCCAAATATACATCGAAGGGTTAAACTCTTACCAAAAGTTTTGTGTTATTGACAGTCTTTCTTGTTGCAACGTTATTCTTGGCAGGCCTTGGATACATGGAATGAAGGCTGTAGCCTCTACTTACCATCAGTTCATCAAACTACCAACTCCTTGGGGAGTAGTAAAGATAGATGGTGACCAAGTGGAAGCCAAGAATTATTATTTTTCATCAATGAAGCCGACAGCTAAACAAACGATAACATAGCAATTACAGCAACATCCTAGAGACATGCTGGAAGCTCGAGAGCGAGATGTGAAAGAAGTATCTTTAGATCCTGAAGATCCAGACATGAAGGTGTTCCTAGGATCCTGTATCCCTGACGAGATCGAGGAGGATATAGTATCCTTCCTAAAGCAACGAAAATCCACGTTTGCCTTCAGACATTCAGACATGACAGGTATTTCTAAGGAGGTAATTACTCATAAGTTGGGCCTTGATTATTCTATTAAACCCGTCCATCAGAAGCGAAAGAAATTCGCTCCTAAGAGGAATGCGATCATACAAGAGGAAGTTGAAAAACTTCTTAAGGCCGGTATGATCAGAGAGGTTAAGTATCCTCGATGGTTGGCTAATGTGGTTGTTGTTTCTAAAAAGAATGGAAAGTGGAGGGTGTGTGTCGATTTTACCGATTTAAACAAGGCATGCCCCAAGGATCCTTTCCCGTTACCACATATAGACTCCATGGTGGATGCAACGGCAGGGCATGAGATGCTTACCTTTATGGATGCTTCCTCTGGATTTCAACAAATTCAGATGGAACCATCTGATCAAGAGGATACAACATTCATGACTCCTACCGGCATATATTGTTATATTGCTATGCCGTTCGGACTAAGAAATGCAGGGGCAACATATCAAAGATTGGTTAACATGATGTTCAAGGATCAGTTAGGCAAAACCATGGAAGTCTACATAGATGATATGGTAGTGAAGTCGAAAAGGGCTGAGGATCATCTTAGAGATCTTGAAGAAGCATTCAATATCCTTGATCAGTACAATATGAAACTGAACCCTTCAAAATGCCATTTTGGTGTTAAGGCTGGAAAGTTTCTAGGATACATGGTGACCAAAAGGGGAATAGAAGCGAGCCCCGCGTAGATAGAAGCCATCATTAATTTAAAGTCTCCTGTGAATGCTAAAGTTGTCCAAAGACTAACGGGAAGAATAACTGCTCTCAACATATTCATTTCCATATCCTCAGAGAAGTGAAAAGACTTCTATGATATCTTGAGGAAAAATAAAAAGTTTGAATGGACTCAAAGGCATGAAGATGCACTAAAGGCTCTTAAGGATTATCTATCCTCGGCGCCTGCTTTGATGAAGCCAATAGATGGTGAGCCGCTGTCTCTGTACTTAGCTGTGTCAGGTAATGCAATCAGTGCTGTTCTGGCCAAGGATCATGAAGGACAACAGCACCCGGTATATTATGTAAGTAAAAGCCTGTTAGACGCAGAGGTCAGGTATTCTCACCTTGAAAAATTAATTCTTGCTTTGATTATGGCCTCAACCAAGTTGTGACACTACTTTGAAACACATACTATTATTTTAAGAACTAATTATCCTGTTAAGAATGTGATTAGAAAACTAGAATTTTCAGGAAGGATGGCCAAATGGGCTGTGAAATTGAGTGCATATGATATTCAGTATGAGCCCAGAACAACCATTAAGTCACAAGCGCTTGCAGACTTTGTGGCTGATTTAAGTAGTGACATGCAAGAGGAAGCTTATTTGGAGGTTCAACAACTGGAAGAAACCAAGGATCCTTGGATCCTCTTTACTGATGGAGCATCCAACGTAAGAGGAACATGATTGGGTATCCTACTGAAATCGCCACAGGGGGACATAATACCCCAGTCCATTGCATGTGCATTCCAAGCCACCAATAATGAAGCGGAATACGAAGCTCTGATCGCAGGTTTGCAATTAGCTAAACACATGAGGATCAGGTATCTTCAAGTATATGTAGATTCTTTATTGATGGCTAACCACTTTAATGGCTCATATGCTGTTAAAGGTGAAAAACTAATCAAATATCTAGATGTTGTGAAGGAACTATCAAAGTTCTTCGAATCTTTTAGTATTATACAGGTACCAAGAGAAGAGAATGCTGGGGCAGATGCCTTAGCAAATTTAGCTTCATCATTGAAGATTCCAGAAGATATGAAGATCCCAATTATCCATGTACTCTCACCAGCAATAGGAGAACAAGAAGTTGGGGAGATAACAACTGACAAAGATATTGTGTCTTTGGATCTATTATCCTCAAGTAATCAAGGATCTTGGATCCTACCGATCAAGAAGTTCATTCAAAATGGAGAGATCCCAGCCACAGAGAAACCTAAGTCCTTCAAATTTAAGGTATCACAATACATTTTATTAAATAATATTCTGTATAGGAAATCTCTTGCAGGTCCATACTTAAGACGTATCGAAGATCTTGAAATTCAAGAGGTGCTCAAAGACTTTCACGAAGTAGATTGCGGTAATCATACCGGAGGTAGAGCCCTATTCTCTAGGATTCTGAGAACATGATACTTCTGGCCTACCATGAAGAGAGACGCCATGGAGTACTCAAATAAGTGTGATTCATGTCAAAGACATGGCAATATTCTGCATCAGCCAGCAGAGCCTATGTATCCTATATCCTCATCATGGCCTTTCATGAAGTGGGGCATGGATATTGTGGGTAAGCTACCTAAAGCGCCAGGAGGGAAAGTATTCATGCTTGCAATGACTGATAACTTTTCAAAGTGGATAGAAGCAGAAGCTTTCGTTCAAGTCAGCGAAAAAGAGGTGATATCCTTCATTAAAAGAAATATTATTACTAGATTTGGTATCCCTTCAGAAATTATTTGTGACAATGGTTCCCAGTTTATCGGGAAAAGAACCACTAACTTTTGTGACAGTTGGGGCATTAAGATGATTACCTCCACACCAATTCATCCTCAAGCTAATGGTCAAGCAGAATCAAGTAACAAGATTATTATCAACAACTTGAAGAAGAAATTAGGATCCAAGAAAGACAAGTGGGCCGAAGAGCTACCATATGTTCTTTGGGCTGATAGAACAACACCAAAGAATGCAACAGGTCAAACACCCTTCTCATTGGTATTTGGTTCAGAAGCTATAATCCCTACGGAGATGGTGGTTCCTACTGCCAGAACAAGCATCCGTGATCCTCAAGCCAACAACGAAATCCTTCTCCAAGATCTGGATACTGTTAATGAGCTCAGAGACCTAGCTAAAATCAGAATGACAGCATATCAACAAAGGGTAGCTGGGGCATACAACAAGAATATCAGGATTCGAAGATTTCAAGAAGGAGATCTAGTTTTGAGGAAAGCTTTCCAAAACACAACTAATCCAGCAGATGGAAAGCTAGCACCCAATTGGGAAGGCCCCTACTTGATCAAGTCAGAAGCCGAAAAGGGGGCATATCACCTGCTGACTATGGAGGGGAACAGGTTACCTAGAGCATGGAATGCTATTCATCTCAAGAAATACTTTTTCTAATCAGGATCAAGTATCCTCAGAAGGATCAAGGATCCTGAAATTGGTAATATCTATCCGATTAGTTATTCATTTCAGATTCTTATTAATTTAAGGATAATATGTTTTTAACGTTTGTCTTTTTCCAAGTTTTAAATAACAATGCAGATTTCAACAAGAGGTTTAATGTCTAAGAGGTTGGCCACCTCTCCCTCACACTTAAGGTACTTTACTATTTCCTTGGCCTAGCCCACGATTGGATATGACCCCCGATGGTCATATCCCCTAAGGTTTAAAGGTTTTCACCTTTCTTATAAATTAGAGTTTTTACACTCTCGCCTGGAGCGCACGCTATCCAACGTATAGTCCGGGGCAGCAGGACCAGTATACGTTTAGTGGCTGACAATTTCGTTGTCTTCGGCTATATGGAGGATCATACGATTTATGGTAGACGTACCATGCCACCGGTTTATAACGTTTTCACGTTATCTCACGTTTGGGCTAAATCCCGGTTTGGGCGAGTCCCCAGTTAACATACGTATCTTTGGGCCAGTCCCCAGTTTGGGCTTGTCCCCAGTTTTTTGGGCTTGTCCCCAGTTCACGGGCTTGTCCCCAGCTACACGGGCTTGTCCCCAGTTGCACGGGCTTGTCCCCAGTTTATTTGGGTTTGTCCCCAGTTTGTTGGGTTTAATCCCAGTTAATATCATAATTTATTTGCATCAGGTATCCAAAATTCAATTACGAGGATCACAAAAGGATCAATACTTATGGTAAAAGGATATACAGTCGGAAGGGATGTTCCCAAGGAAACTCCATGATGACAATTATATCCAGCTTGTCAAATCTCATCTGTTTTGCAGGAAGTTTGATTTCAATGGCAAAATGACAGCTGTGATCTTATTACAACCGCCATTTTGGGGGCAATTGTTAATGCACATAAATTTAACACTGTGGATATGTTATCCTGGCATATGTTTTGGATCAGTTATCCTTAGCGTGTGTTCCAGATCCCGTCAGGATCAAGGATCCACAGTCCTTATTATATATTAACGGTTGTTCTCATGTGTAGTCTTATATTTAGCAGGTATAACGGTTAGAAGACTCAGTCTATCCACTAACTTGCAGTCAAGAAGATATTGACGTGTCTGGATCAATTATCCTTCTGAAGAGTTCCAGAGCTACGTCAGGATCAGTGATCCTCAGTACTTATTGCTTATTAACAATTTTCCTTTGTTATGTTGATATTTTTGGCAGGTATAACGGCTAATGACCAAGTCAAAGCTATAATCTCACAATCTAATTAATATACCGCGTGGATAATGAAGGAAACAATCACAATTAAGGAATGGCTTGATTGGCGGCTTAAATTAGGGATATTTGTTATTCTTTTCTTGTATATAATGAAGATATGATCAGTTAGGTTAAACACATGTATGAACACACACACTAGAGCAGAAGCAAACATTCTCTCTACACACTAGTTTACTTTGTAATCTCGATCATATACTCCACAACACTTGTAACCACCTTTTATTATCAATATAATCGACGGTGATAGTTTTCACCGTCCGGGGGTTTTTTGTGCCGGAGACCACGATAATTACTTATCGACCAAAGGTTACTTTGTTGATCATTGACAAAAGTAATTCGACCAAAGATTATCTTATTAATCCTTGACCGAAGTTATTTTACCGATTTTGGTTAAGGGCTTTTTCCCTCGTGATCAAATCATTGTGTTCACCAAGATTTCGATTACACATTCAATATTATCATCATAGCACTAGACCTCACAATTACGAATTTGGATACATTATCCTTGAGTGATTTTTGTCCAAAACAATATATATATATATATATATATATATATATATATATATATGGCATGTTTAAAATAAAAACCAACTCTAGTTGCGAAAACTATTAAAACTCTATAATAGCCCTTCATATATATATATATATATATATATGACATGTTTAAAATAAAAACTCACTCTAGTTGCGAAAACCATTAAAACTCTATAATAGCCCTTCATCTTGATAAAAACCCACTCTAGATATCTGAAATAAAACCTAAAAAAACCTAGAAAAAATAAAAATAAGCTAACAACATGTTTTAAAATCAAACTTACAGGTCTCAAAACATCAATCCAAGTATCCACCAATATGTTTTAAAGTTTAACTTACAAATCACGAAATCCATTATCCGAATCCAAAATTTTGGATATACGAAGTTCAATCAGATTGAATAGTGATTCGGATATCCGAAATAAAACTTAAAAAAACCTAGAATAAAGAAGAAGCTAACAGCCTGTTTTAAAATCGAACTTATGGGTCCCAAAACATCAAATCCAAGTATCCGACACTATGTTTTAAAGTTTAACTTCCAAATAGGGTTAAGAATTAATAAGGATGATGTATAAGGTATATATATTAAATTAAACAAAATAATAAATTTAATATTTCGGACAGATACGAACTATCCGAAAATTCTTATAAATGCTATCTGAATCCGAATTTTCGAATATCAAAATTCCGAATAGTCCGGATACGGGATTAAAATACCCTAGAAGGAAGTAATGAAGATCACATGTGGCCATGTGGGTCTAATCAAGTTTTTGCTTTTTTGACTTTATGAGTATTTTTCTCATATTAAAATTTTAGAGATGGAGATCACTTTTATGCGCTCTCACATGTTTAGTACTCGTCAAAATTTAAATAATTTTTTAGATGGCGGTTAGTGTAGAGTAAAAAAACCAAGCGAAACATGTAAATAAGGATAAAGGGTAAAAGTTATTTTAAAAAAATGATTCATTTTATAATTAGCTAATCAAAGACAAACATTGTAATTTTCTCATTACATTAATAGTCTTTTACTAAAATGCTCTCACCAACTGACTTTTTGAATGATTGTTTATGTAAAAACGTTTTTAGTACGGTACCGGTATTGAATTCAGTATCGATTTGGTATTATCGTTACCGAATCAGTATTAAGTTTTTATTTTTTGGTATTTGTACGGTTCAGTACGATACCAGTATTTCCCAATTTTGCACATATGACCTATACTGAACCAAACATTTCAGTAACAGTACTAAATATTTCAAATTTTCGAGATAGGTACCCTCCCGAGTTAATCCTTAGCATAAAGGACTAAAACGGGACATCTTGTCATTTAAATAATTGAGAATTAAAGTAAACTTAAAAAAGCTAAGAATTAAAGTAAACTTTTTAAAAAAACCCGTTTTAAAATGGTCCTGTTTAAATGACAAAAAAAAAAATATACTATTTAGTCTATATTAATCATTATGTTAGAACCCATGTAATACACGAGCTAGTAAAAAATAGATAATTATAAAAAAAACAAAACAAAAACACATGTAGTAAGTGCAAAGGGCAATAATATAACAAAAATGATAAAAAACTGATAATATAAACAATTACAAACATTTTTGTTAATATCATAAAATTACCAATAGGATATACGTAATAGACATTAGTGTTTTATATTAGTTAACAAATGTTCTGAAATTTTAAAATTTTCTATTGGTAAACTTTCATGGAGACTAAATCTTAAAGTTGTCTAATACTTTGATTGTTTCATATCGAAACTAAATCTAAAAAATCAGCAAAAAAACAATGTAATAAAAGACCAAAAGAGGCCCTAAACTCTGAAAATATGTTTTTAACAAATAACTTGTAAAAAATTAAATTAATAAATAAATACTCATTTTATTCATGGTGGTTGCGTATCACATTGAGCTTCAAAAGGTCCATCATATCATACACGGGTTGTTCAAATAAAAAATAAACAAAACAACCATATTTCATAGTTTTAAAAAAATAAATAAATTAAAAAAACCAACCATCTATCCCGCACCATTTCTCTATATCATTCCATATCTTCTTAGCAATCTCACAATTTCAAAAATATGTGATCGAACTGCTCCTCTTCTCTAGCACAAGCGCCACACCACATGTTGTTTAATAATCTATAGATAATAGATCGATTACACATAAGTAGACAAAAACCAGAGGCGGACCAAGGAATTTTATTTTCTTGGGGGACGACATCGGAATTTAACACTAGTTTTAAGGGGGGTGATCGAGATTTTCACATAAAAATAACATTAATAAAGAAAGAATTTAAGGTGGGCGGCCGCCCCATTACCTTTAACATAGGTCCGCCAATGATAAAAACTTAAATTATGTATACATTTAATAAATTAATAGGCCCAACCGTGATGCGTTGATGGGAAATAAGGGCGCACGAAACACCTAGGAAAAAAGCTACATGGTTGGGGAGTCAGGGTTGCTCAAGCCTGCACAATATTATATTAGGTGTGTAGTGAAAGTCGTCAGGAAAGAACAAATAGACGAGGGTTCCAAAACCGAGTACATTGCGTCTTTAGCTTTTCTTAAAGACTAAAAATATTAATGACACAATTTAAATTCAATTTTGTTGTCATTTTTCTAGCATGTACAAGCTATTAACTCTCGTTTCCCCTTTGTCACATATTTGCAGGAAAACAACTTGGGACACTTGAAGACTCGTCTCACTGATATTAAATTAGCAACAAATAATTTTTCAGAGTCATACAAAATTCCATCTTGTGATGATTATAAATATACTTTGTATAGAGCATATGAACACCATTTTTATAAAGAAAGTTCATCCATAGAAGAAAAGAATAAAGGCACACATCCCATTAGTCTTAAGAATGTGGTTATCAAACAGTACCCTTTTGGACATGATCTGTACACAGAAGAAGCGTTTCTTACAGAAGTTGAAATGCTTGGCAATGTTAAGCATCCTAACATTGTCACTGTACTTGGATTTTGTGTTGAAGATTCTGAGATGATCCTTGTCATTGAGATATTTCTAACGGGTACCTTGCTGATTATTTGAGAGATGTCAACCAAATGTGTACTTTCACTTGGGAAAAACGTTTAAAAATTTGCATTGATGTCGCACACGCGTTGAATTACCTTCATTCTAAGATGGGAGACCAAAAGTTGATAATAAACCGTCAAATAAACAGCTATAACATTAGGTTAGATGAGAATTATGATGCAAAGATTGTTGACTTTTGTTCCTCCGTATTCTTGCCTCCAAATCAAGAAGTTGAAGCTCTATATCTCAATTGGGTTGGCAAACCGCCCTACATAGATCCTGTATACAAGGAGACCGAGAAATTAAGGAGGGAGTCAGATGTTTACAGCTTTGGAGTAGTTTTGCTTGAAATTCTATGTGGGAGGATCGCAGATGACCCAATTTACAAGAAGGAGAGTGAAGACGGGATTGTGAATGTGGCAAGACGACACTTCTCCATGGGAACACTACAGGACATTATTGATCCTACAATAAAGAACAAGACCAGTGAAAACCGTTTTGTTCTAAATAAAGGACCCAACAAGGATTCCTTGAACACATTTATTGAAATTGCACATCGGTGTGTAGCAGAAACTCAAGACCAACGTCCAACAATGGAAGTCGTTGTCAAGCAGCTTGAGAAAGCATTATCCTTACAAGTCAATGCTCTAAAACATTAACCTATTTCTACACAATATTTGATTAAATTAGTAAAGTAGAAACTTATTTTCATATTTAAAATAGTAATTGTACTCAACCATTACGATATATATTCCTGATATTTTTGACTTTCTCGTGTTTTTCTATTGATGAGGTTCTTAACGGTTCTTTTCTTATCAAACTTACTCTTTCTTTTAATTTGGTTGATGAATGTTGATAGATTTTAATGTTAGACATGTAAGTGCAATTTAGCACTTTTGGAAACATGCGGCCGTGCATATATAATATGTTCAATGTTTGTAATATATGATATCACCAGGTTATCGTCACTTCATTATCATTTTAGAGTTTTCTTTTACCAATATCCATCACTATTTTGAACACCTACCAACCCTCTCATCACTAAAGTGTTTCACCAAATTTTAGTTTTTCATTACTAAAATGTATTTTATCAAGCGAATATTGTTTTCTATAAGCATTCTCCGATTTCTGTATAATTTTTTCATGTGCTATTTCTATTATAAATTTTTATTTATATACTTTATGGTTATTTTCTCAAATGGTTGACAGGAAAACGACAAGGACAGCCCTAGAATTCCACTTGAAGCCATAAAACAGGCCACACAAAACTTTCATGATGACAATTGCATAGGCAGAGAAGGATCCTGGAAATTTTATAAAGGAAAGCTGCAAGATGATGATAGCGTTACTACCATTGTTTCAAAGCGACTGGATACAAGGTTTGATAAAGGAGGAAAACATTTCTTGAGTGAGCTCAAAATTCTTCGGAAGTATAAGCACGAAAATATTATTGGTCTTGTAGGCTACTGTGATGAACACGATGAAAAAATCATTATTTATGAGTATGCATCCAAAAGAAGTCTTGATAAGAATTTGAGCAATTCTTCTCTGACATGGGTGAAACGACTAAACATATGCATCGATGTTGCAAATGCGTTGGATTTCATTCATGGAGGAGATGGAAATCAAGCAAAAGTGATACACGGGGACATCAAATCTGCAAACGTTCTACTAAACCGTGATTGGAAAGTAAAAGTTGCTGGTTTTGGGCTTTCCTTGATAAGCCCAATAACTCCAAGAATAGAGCATGTCATCGATTATGCATGTGGCACACCTGGATACATGGATCCAATTTATAGAAAATCAGGATTCCTAACCATAGAATCTGATATTTATTCATTTGGTGTGTTTTATTTGAAATTTTTTGCAGCGCATCAACATTTGCAATCCACGAAAATCTTGGTTGCTTTCTACCGGAGTTCATTAAAAACAGATTTGAAGAAGGAAAGCATGATGAGATTGTGTTCGAGCAAATAAAGGAACAGATCTTGCCCGAATCATTAACTACATTTCAAAACATTGCTTACGAGTGCTTACATCATGAAAGAGAAAAACGACCCACGGTGAAAAGAATTCTAAAGCAACTTAAGAAAGCACTGAGAATTCAAGTAAGTCTTAATATAAATCATAACTTCAATTTGTGTTCATCATAAAAAGTTATTTATGCCATTAGTATTTTAATGACAAGAAGAAATATACATATGCACTCAGGTACGTATTGAAACCTGTAGATGCTTATGACATAACTATTGACTTATTCAATATTTATAAAATAATTCTAAAATATTTATAATTAATTTGAACAGTTAAAATTAGTATGTAGATGCTTATGTACACGTAACTTACAGAGTTTAATATATCATCTGTAACTCTTTTTCTCTCTCAATCCTTTCTTCTTAATTGATAAACAGAAAATGGAATTAACAATCACCAAGTTTGCTCACTTACAAATTCCACTTGAAGACGTACTAAACGCTACTAAAAAGTTTCATCATGATAACATCATTGGACACGGTGGATTTAGTACCACATATAAAGGCCGACTCTTACAATCTGGAAAGTTGATGGAGATTGCTGCGCAGAGGTTTGATTGCAAGCATGGAGAAGGAGACCTCGAGTTCTTGACGGAAATTTCAATGCTCTCTGATCTCAAGCATGCAAATTTAGTCTCAATTATTGGATTTTGTGATGAGCAAGATGAAAAGGTCGTCATAACCACATATGAGGCCAAAGGAAGACTCGAGCAGTATCTTAAGAGCCTGAACCTCACATGGACACAAAGATTGAGGATAGCTATTGGTGTGGCTCGTGCTTTGAGTTACCTCCATTATGACAAGGGACGCGATTATGCTATTATACATTGTAACATCAATAGTAACACAATCTTATTAGACAACAACCTCGAGGCCAAGTTATCCAGTTTTGAACATTCCATCAAACAATCAGTATACAATAAGGTCGAGGAGCGTATTGACACAATGGGGTGTGTGGAACCAGGAATTAAAAAGACAAGAGACGTGACCCACAAGTTGGACATATACTCACTGGGTGACGTTTTATTCGAAATAATGTGTGGGAGTAAGGCTTATTTTCAGAAGGAGGACGATAGGTATTTAGCTTCATTGGCCGAGTATCATAATGAATTAGGAAAACTGAAGAATATGGTCCTTCCTGGTATATGGAATCAAATGTCCCCACAATCACTACTCGCATACGTAGACGTAGCATATTCTTGCTTAAAGAAGAATCAAGCCGAGCGGCCGAATATAGACTATATTGTTGGTGAACTTCAGACAGCACTGGAACTCCAGCTGCAACATGAGAATGACGCGAGGCCTTTTTTTCTTTTATTATCGTTATTTTTCTTTCTTTGCCTTCATCATTTTTGCATGGAAAATTTTCTTTTGTTTCTATTAGTTTGTTTCCTAGTGTACTTAAAGTTTCGTCATACATAGATTGTGAATGTGTAATTGGACTGGCATTCAGATGCAGAACTTTGTTTTAATTATATATGTGGGTTTGGGACGAGTATTGTATTAGGGGATACATGTCCGATCACCCTAACATGCTTACCTGGATCAAAAACGAAAATATGATATGATATTAAGAACTATAGTAATAGTATTTAGTAATAGTATGTTAAAGTTGTTACAAACTTTAAATTTATCAAAAATCATAGATAGAATTTAGATGATTATTTCATACTATAAGTCGGGCTTTTAAGGTGAGTTTCAAATTGGATCTCTGGTAACAGTGATAAAGCAATAAGATTATATGTTATGGGCTAACTAAAAAGTGCATAATGCCCGGCCACATCATTATCATATAGGCAATGGACTTTAACTAACCCATTCTTAACTATCACGTTGTGGTTCTGCAAGTATTTTAATAAAAGAAAAGCGAAAAACAAATAAATGTGTGTGTGTAATTGGTGAAGAGGAGTGGTTTCGCGGAGCAAAATTCGTGAAAGTGTGTGTGTTGAGGCGGTAGGGGCGCCAACCCACAACGCATAACCTAAGTGTGTGGTATGCCCGACAGCCATGTTGGGTTAATCGATTAGTTTACTGGCCATAGGCTGGCGGGTCACAGACCATGGGTTATCGGGTTAGAGAATGGGTAAGCCCAACTCAGTTTAGTGGGTTTATGGAAGATTTAGCTTTTGATTGACCAAGTTTCAAGGAAATGCATGTTGCATTAGTTTACCGATTCTTTAGGATAAATATTAGTATATTTTATTGTTTTACTATAGCAGTACTCGTGTTACACACGGATAGAACATATTTAAAAATGTAATATATACATAACATTATATAAATTTATTGAAATGCAAATGTTATATTTGAATGATAATTTTACATGAATTTGGACATCATAACTTATTTGAATCAAATACAAAAAAAAAAAAAAAACAAAAAGATTAATAATAGTTACCATGCAAATGTTGCATTTATAAATAAAAGAAAGTTTTACCTGGTCATACTATAATATTAAACGGCAATTGTTTTCATGCAAATAACTTCATTATTATCATACAAAGCAAACGAATACAAACAAAGATGTTTTTTGGTTACATTAGTTATTTGCTAATTCAAGCAATAAATAATAATGATAATAATTTGCAATAACTCTCCCTTATATATATATATATATATATATATATATATATATATATATATATATATATATATATATATAATGGAGAGTTATTTTGAGAACCATAGTGAGTTTTAAGAATTTTAAGAACTCAATTTTGAACCACACATTTAATTAAATGATATGAAATATGAGGTTGAGATTAAATTTAATTAAAAAAATGAAGCAGGAGCAAATAAGTATTTTTGAAAATTATACAAATTTAAACGTTAGTTACACATGTGTAAAAAGTCGATTCGGTGTGTAAAAAAATACCGTAATTTTTTGTACATCACTTACACTTACGTATTACACATGTGTAAAAAAATTCGAAAAAAAATTTGTTACGTTGAGTTCTTAAAACTCAAAGTGGTTCTCAAAAGAAATCAATCATATATATATATATATATATATAATGATAACAAATAGAATGTTTGAAATGAATTTGCAGTATGAGAAGTTTATTGGTGAAACTAATATTACATAAAAAAGTGGTGACTTAATATGAGAATAGTTCTGTAACACCCCGTAACCGCAGCGTAAACGTAAACGGGATGCAACAGACACATCTGATATCAACAGCATTGCTTATAAAGATAACACCACTACATTAATTTACATCATATTACATTGTTCCGAGTTTAGTTCCCGTCTAGGCGATAGCACATAAGTTTTACCAACATTACATTATCATATTTAATACAAAATGATCACTAAACTTCCACAAATAGCACGCATCATCAAGCATGTAGCACTTACTCCAGTTTGGGAGTACCTAGAAAGCATGTAAAGAAAACGGGTCAACTACGAATAGTTGGTGAGTTTCACTAATTTAAATAAACAGTGATAAATCATTATGATAATCATATATTAGAGACATCTGGGGACACTGTTAACCCAGTACTGTACCCATTCCGGGGGCAATGTTAACCCAGAAACACTTCTAGAGACATCTGGGGACACTGTTAACCCAGTACTGTACCCATTCCGGGGGCAATGTTAACCCAGAAACACTTCCAGGGACATCTGGGGACACTGTTAACCCAGTAATGTACCCATTCCATACGATTCCCGTACAATCAAATATTTATAAATACACGCAAATCCATGCGTTCGGTAGTACTTAAACATTTTATTAGTAACATGCTTCCGCCCCGGGAAAATATTTGAAAACAATTCAGAAAAAGAGGCTCGTGAAACTCACCCTATCGTAGGCAAAATAGTAATACAATACTCCAGCTACTAGTCCAAATCTGTAATACGATCCCTAAGTTTGTTACTATACAATCACTATTAACATAACTTTAACCGTGTTAACCGGTACATCTGGGGACACAGTTAACCCAGTACTGTACCCGTTCTGGGGGCAATGTTAACCCAGAAACACTTCACCGGACTCAGATTGTGATATCGTTTAGAGTTCACTAGTCAGATTTACTATTAGTCATTTTTCCCGTTTTGCGTGCCTAGCACGGTTATCCATTTTTATGTTTCAAAAATGAGTTTGGTCACACACGACCCGAAAATAGTTGTTAATTGATAATTTAACTAAAGTTGTGAAATTAGGGCTCGGTTTAGATGCCCCGATTGGCCGCGGGACCCGTTTCCGTTTTTAGCGTACCGGAAACTGTTAAAAATTACTCAAATCATCCAAATTATTTTCGGATGATTCATTTTTACTTGTTTAACTCAATTATATGAAAATAGTTCATTTTTAGGGTTTTTATACACCAGTCAGCTCGCTTATGCGAACTTTACCGGTTTACGCGTTTTAAGCTTTAAAAGTTTGTTTTAGCACAAATAATTATCCCCAGCGCTCGCACTCGCAATGGCTTAACCTGATCTTTCCTACTCAAGGCATCGGCTACAACGTTAGCCTTGCCGGGGTGATAACGGATGTCATAGTCATAATCGCTCAACAACTCGACCCATCTTCGTTGCCTCATATTCAGTTCTTTCTGGTCGAATATGTGCTGCAAACTTTTATGATCGGTAAAGATGGTGCACTTCGTACCGTAGAGATAATGTCTCCAGATTTTAAGTGCGAAGATAACCGCTCCCAGTTCTAAGTCATGAGTAGTGTAATTTTTCTCGTGTACTTTTAACTGTCGGGAAGCATAGGCTATAACCTTATTATTCTGCATCAACACGCATCCTAACCTTCTACGCGATGCGTCACAATATGCGACAAAACCATCGTCTCCATCGGGGAGGCTTAAAATCGGCGCTTGGCACAATTTTTGCTTTAACGTTTGAAACGCCGTTTCCTGCTCTTCTCCCCATTCATACTTTCGATCCTTTTGAGTCAGGAGAGTTAAAGGTTGGGCTATGCTGGAAAAGTTTTCTATAAATCAACGATAATATCCGGCTAAGCCTAAGAATTGGCGGATTTCCTTTGGCGTTTTAGGCGCTTGCCAATTCTTAATTGCTTCAATTTTACTCGGATCAACGTGTATTCCTTGATGGTTTACAACGTGACCGAGGAACTGCACTTCCTGTAACCAGAAGTTACACTTGGAGAATTTTGCATACAACTTCTCCTGATCCAGAAGCTCTAAAATTATTCTTAAGTGTTGCTCGTGCTCTTCTTTACTTTTCGAGTAAGTCAGAATATCGTCAATAAACACGATGACGAATTTGTCGAGATAGGGTTTACAGACTCGATTCATGAGGTCTATGAACACTGCCGGCGCATTTGTTAGCCCAAAAGGCATAACTAAGAACTCGTAATGGCCGTAGCGAGTCCGGAATGCGGTTTTTGGGATATCCTCTTCCTGAATTCTAACCTGATGGTATCCCGATCTAAGATCGATTTTTGAGAAATAGCTCGCACCTTGCAGCTGGTCAAACAGGTCATCAATTCGAGGAAGAGGGTACCTATTTTTAATGGTTAACTTGTTCAACTCCCTGTAATCAATGCACATTCTAAGGCTCCCGTCCTTCTTTTTCACGAATAATACAGGTGCACCCCACGGGGAATAGCTAGGACGTATAAATCCTTTATCCAACAATTCTTGCAACTGATTGGATAATTCTTGCATCTCGGATGGTGCAAGTCGGTAGGGCGCTTTAGCAACAGGGCCAGCTTGAGGTAATAAATCGATTCTGAATTCGACCTGTCGGGTTGGCGGTAATCCAGGAAGTTCTTCTGTGAAAACTTGTGGAAACTCGCGTACTACCGGGATATCCTCCAACCGTTTCTCCTCAGAATCTGTGGCCGTCAAGCTCGCTAGATACGCCACGCATCCCTGGCGTATATATTTTAACACCTTAAGGTGGGATATAAATGGTATCATTGTGCCTGACTTCTCTCCTTGCACTAACACCTCTTCGTCATCTGACACCCGGATCTTGACGATTTTCTTTTCACAGTTTATTTCCACTTTGTTACGTGCTAACCAATCCATTCCCACTATCATGTCAAAACTACCTAATTCTACCGGTAATAAGTCAATCAGGAAGGATTGATCGTTCAGAATAAAAGGGCAATTCCGAACTATCTGATTAACTATCATGGTTTTACCGTTAGCGACTTCTACGGTGTAAGGTTCTATGGTTTCACTAATCGGAAGGTTTGCTATCGATAGGAATTTAACAGAAACAAAACTTCTATCAGCGCCTGTATCAAATAACACAGAAGCGTAATGATCAGAGACGAGGAATGTACCTGTCACTACGCTGGGGTCCTGGCGTGCTTCCTTCGCCCCCATCACAAAAGCTCGGCCTCTCGCCGGATTGGACGACGATGCCTGACCCATGGTTTGCCTCCCACTTCCTCCCTGGTTCAGTCTCGGACAGTATCTCTTGAAGTGATCTGTGCTGCCGCATTCAAAGCAAGCACGGCTAGTGGTCATCATTTGGTTTCCTTGTGGGTTTTGTTGTCGGGCTGGTTGGGTCCTAAATGGCTGCGTACGGATAGGTTGCGGTTGTCGGTTCAGGTTGTTCAGGTTTGCCCTACATCTCGGTGCGTAGTGTCCCTCCCTGCCACACCGGTGGCACACCACCTCTTTGCACACGCCACCATGGTGGTAACCGCATTTCCCACACTTAGGAAACGTTCCCTTCTGCGGTTCTTGCCTTCCGCCTGAACTAGTCATGGCGTAGTTCTGGGCAGCGGGCCTAGCACGTTTGTCTTGCTGCTTCCCCTGGGTCCTATTATCATTCGTACCTCGCTTTCCTCCGGCAGACTCTCCTGCCACCTTCAGTGACCCACTCCTCACGAAATCGTATATGACAATACCAGCTTGCGTCACCGCACCCTCAAACGTCTGGTGTCCCCCAGCGTTGACTATACTCCTTACTACTGGAGTTAGTCCCCATATATAACGCTCCACCCTCTTTGACTCAGGGGTGACCAACCACGTCACCAATCGCGACAATTCATTAAATCGGTTCGTATAACCCAAGTGGTCTGCCCCCTGCATCTCCAAGTTCCACAACTCGTTTTCTAACTTCTGCAGTTCGTTTTTCGGGCAGAAATGTTCCAGTACAAGGGCTTTGAGTTCTGCCCAAGTCATGCGGTTTGTCGCTGCTTGACCGCGAGTTTGCACTATTGTGTTCCACCATGTCAAGGCATGGTCCGTGAACGTGCAGGTAGCATACTTAACAATGTACTCCTCAGGGCAGTTACTGATGTTCACAACCGACTCTATTTTCTCAATCCACTTAACCAACCCATTGGGTCCTTCAGACCCGCTAAATTCTAGGGGCTTGCACAACATAAAATCTTTAATTGAACATCCCTTGTTGCAGGAGTCGGTTCAGTGCGGTTCGTTTCTTCACTGGGTATAGGGCCATTACTGTCTGTAACGACCACCCTAGGCGGCGCGTCATTACTCGGAATTGGGTTACCGTTCGGTGGAGGATTAACATTTTGCTCCCCAGCATTATTGGTGGTCGTTTGATTGCTCGCAGGGTCTGGATTGGTCGTATTGTTAATACTGGCGGCGATGCGCGATACTTTATCCGGTATCGCCGCCTCTAACTGTCGAGCAATCAGACGACTCACATCCACTTCTGACATTTGAGCTGACCGTTTAGGTGCCATTCTACACAACATTAAGAAAAATACATATAATTAATACAAATTCCAATCTCGATACACAACACATATTCCATTCATTAATAAACATTAGTACATTTTACATAATCATCAGTACACATTACATTAACGTCAGCCCATAGATTAAGTTTTCATACATCAGTCCTACATCGGCATCATTTCGACATAACCCGCTATGGGTCAGTGCTTGAATGATACATCAAAATATCTACAATGGTATCCCCAAAAAAAAAGACCCCCTATGAGCTAGTGACTGTACTATAACTACCCAAGATTCACTCTATGTTAGCATCGTCACTAACTGCTAACACAGAGTATCAAAAAGCGGACCCTGACTACTACCACCCTAACATGATCTAAACACGGTGGTATACCAACCACACCAACACTGCCACCATCCCAACTAACACTGCCATCAAAGCCCGGATCCGTGTTTCCATCCGGTCAATCATCCCTTGGGAGTATGCGTCCTCCCTCCTCAGCTGAGCGATCGCATACTGGCTGTCCAGTATGCAGTCCGCCAAGTGATTCCTCCTCTGAATACCTACTGTCAAGGCGGTGGTGTGCTCATTCATCTGGTCGGTGAGCACTCGGAGCCATGCAGCCTCGGTGGAGGGACGCTCATCCCTCACCGGCCTGGGGTACCCCACACGGGTGGAGGCACAGGCCCGGGCTGGGGGCGGGAGGACTCGCCCCTGTGGTAAGTGGGTCTGGGTGGAGTAAAGGTAGGTGGGACATAAGGGGCACTGATCCGCGCCGTGAGGCGGGGACCGGGTCTGGGAGGGGTAAGGGTGACCTGTGGTGCGGGTGGGGTGGGGGATCTGGTAACCCTAGCAGGGGAGGACAAGCTAGCACTCCGATGGCTAGTCTCAGTAGGCTCAGTGCTGGAAGCTATGCATAAACTCCTAGAGTCCCCGGAACTGATCTCCTCCGGGTCCTCCTCTACTGATAAACTTTGTGATCTTGACATCCTTACCTGTACACAAGTTAGCAAACATATAGTTCCTTCCATAATGTAAATCATAATTAAATTAATATACACACATTTATACAACCTTGTCACATAAAAATATTATCATATACTTACACATATGTTGCCGATTTTACCTATTATGTCCCCCGTGACTTCCCCTGAATTCCCTCGTGCGGACAAGTCTGTTATTATGTTCCGGACCATAATAACTCACTTGTCCATCCAAGTTCATCCAGATCTCGTCACTATATATTATTAGTTGATATCAGATCCTATAATACTTAAGCTACTGGTTATATTTTAGGTATCTTTTAAAAATATCCTAATTCATTTATAACCAATGTCTCTGATACTAAGTTCTGTAACACCCCGTAACCGCAGCGGAAAGTAAACGGGATGCAACAGACACATCTGATATCAACAGCATTGCTTATAACGAAAACACCACTACATTAATTTACATCATATTACATTGTTCTGAGTTTAGTTCCCGTCTAGGCGATAGCACATATGTTTTACCAACATTACATTATCATATTTAATACAAAATGATCACTAAACTTCCACAAATAGCACGCATCATCAAGCATGTAGCACTTACTCCAGTTTGGGAGTACCTAGAAAGCATGTAAAGAAAACAGGTCAACTACGAATAGTTGGTGAGTTTCACTAATTTAAATAAACAGTGATAAATCATTATGATAATCATATATTAGAGACATCTGGGGACACTGTTAACCCAGTACTGTACCCATTCCGGGGGCAATGTTAACCCAGAAACACTTCTAGAGACATCTGGGGACACTGTTAACCCAGTACTGTACCCATTCCGGGGGCAATGTTAACCCAGAAACACTTCCAGGGACATCTGGGGACACTGTTAACCCAGTAATGTACCCATTCCATACGATTCCCGTACAATCAAATATTTATAAATACACGCAAATCCATGCGTTCGGTATGTACTTAAACATTTTATTAGTAACATGCTTCCGCCCCGGGAAAATATTTGAAAACAATTCAGAAAAAGGGGCTCGTGAAACTCACCCTATTGTAGGCAAAATAGTAATACAATACTCCAGCTACTAGTCCAAATCTGTAATACGATCCCTAAGTTTGTTACTATACAATCCCTATTAATATAACTTTAACCGTGTTAACCGGTACATCTGGGGACACAGTTAACCCAGTACTGTACCCGTTCTGGGGGCAATGTTAACCCAGAAACACTTCACCGGACTCAGATTGTGATATCGTTTAGAGTTCACTAGTCAGATTTACTATTAGTCATTTTTCCCGTTTTGCGTGCCTAGCACGGTTATCCATTTTTATGTTTCAAAAATGAGTTTGGTCACACACGACCCGAAAATAGTTGTTAATTGATAATTTAACTAAAGTTGTGAAATTAGGGCTCGGTTTAGACGCCCCGATTGGCCGCGGGACCCGTTTCCGTTTTTAGCGTACCGGAAACTGTTAAAAATTACTCAAATCATCCAAATTATTTTCGGATGATTCATTTTTACTTGTTTAACTCAATTATATGAAAATAGTTCATTTTTAGGGTTTTTATACACCAGTCAGCTCGCTTATGCGAACTTTACCTGTTTACGCGTTTTAAGCTTTAAAAGTTTGTTTTAGCACAAATAATTATCCGTTTAGTCTCGGATCTTAAAATTTTGCACAAATCACTTTTTGACAGTGGGGAATTTTATAAAAATATTTCCAGAATTAATTTTATATTTAAAATTTATTTATCTATTTTTAAACACCATTTAAACACTAAATATGTCGTAAATACCAAACGATCTTAGAAAAATACCAAATTTTTCCTGGATGACCCCTGCCATCTCCATAGTCCCCTGTAATTTTTCCAGAACCAAAATCCCTTTTTAATGCCATTTTCACTAAAACCGATCTAGAAAACCCTAGAACTCGTTTAACTGAAAACCCTACTTAGACTTCTCCAACTGACCTCAAATTTTGTGTGTGTCTTATACATGTTATAAAAAGCTTATCTGAAATTTTCCAGAATTTTTCATGATATTTAACTATTTTTCACCATTTTTGGCCAAAATTGAGCACTAAATTCACCAAATATTCATCCTTTATCCAAAAATTACCAAAAATTCACAGAACTCATATTTTCATGTGTTTAACACCTCTGTAAAATTTCATGACCTAAATCTACACGTATCACAATCTGTCTAAAATTCATAAACCATACAAAACCGAACTATCTTGTGTTTCTAGCTTCAAACCGCCAGAATCTCGCTTTCTAGCCTTTGCTAGCAACTAGATACAACACCTACAAGCACAATAACACCACACCAAGCAAGTTACACCCACAATCAAGCCATTTCTTTCATGGTTTCGGTTATGCTTTAAAAACAAAGATTTAACCGTAAAAATTCGTTTTTGGTTCGTTTAACTCCTTTCTTGGACCAAGATCCCTTGTATAACCTGTATACATCACTTGATCATGCAAGAATCGGTTACATCTCGGGTTTTCACCCTTTTTCACTTGGAAACCTCATTTCCTTGCAAGAAAACTCAAGAAACGAACATAAACACGTGAATATCTCGATCATTACCTCGTTATTCTTGCTAGAATTGTCGGTTTTTAGTTCTTGGACTTGAGAGAGTTGAAGGTTTTGTTGGATTGTGTTTGTGAAAAAAGAAAATAATAAAGGGGGTGTGGACATTAAGTCCGATCGGAAGTCAAGGAGGGTGGGGTGGGACCCACCTCTCCATTTTCAACCACATATTTGGATTCTCGAAATCCGGATAATGTTTTGGATAATCTTGTTCAGTTCGTTTTTCGGTTAAACGTTTAGTTCGGCTTAAAACGAGGCTAAACGGTCGTTTTTCGGCTTAAAAATGAAATTTATATAAAACCGATTTAAAAATTTAAACCATGACATTTATTAACTTAAAACATCATAGTATTTAATAATTGTGCATCTTTTTCGGCTTGATCGATCGTCTCTTGCTTGGTTTGGTATTAAAGGTTTCGTTTAACGTACCGACGTATCATTAAATCGAAATCCTTTTTCTGTGCTTTAATTCACTTATCCCGAAGCTTTAATACTTCGCAAACATCACTAAATATTATATATTTCGTCTATAATGCAATTCCCGATCGTTCGGGCTTCAATAACCGTTAATCGGTTAATCGTATTTCCAATACGATTAACTGTATAATCGAGTATAATTCGTACTATGAATCATACATACTCGTATAAACGCATCATAATTCACATATTCATTATTAAATAACACATAAATAGTATATACCGGTTAGGGTATACCTGATTTTGCCGGAATCGTTACAATATAATACATGACAAATACTTGATTTTAAATATTAAAAATTATACAAATTGAAGGAAAGATTAATATTTTAAGGATGATAATAATTATAACTATAATATACACACACACATACATACTTACACATATACAAACATACGTACCTACACACATACATATGCACCTACACATAAGAAAATGAGCGAAATTAGGGATTAATGGAGTTACACCTTTACTTCTCGCACTTCTTACTGTAAAAAACTTCTGAAATGATCCAATACCTATATATATATATACATATATATATATGTATATGTATATATATTCAGCCATATAATACATCCGTAAAATCAGTTGATATACAAGTATAGAGATGTTATACAAATTAATGGAAATGTTAAAATCGATTTTGAATATTTAGAATTGGTTATCGAAAGTACGCGGGATTTATTTAATGCATGAGGTGTAGTTTGCTCGAACTAACACTTAGAAAACTTCAAGAAGGTTCCAATCTTCCTTAGTCATTTTCTTATCCCAACAATTGTGTTGGTATAGTTTGATGGGATGGGTTTTGGATAATATGTTCACTTGAGCTTGGTAATGGGTTGATTGTTTGGACTATAGGTGTTTGGCTTTGGATAGGTGAAGATAAAGATGTTTCTTGTTGTTCAAAGTTTATGGAGTGTGTTGGTGATTGGTATGGTGTGTTGGGTTGATTTATGAGATGGTATGGGATTAGTTCTGAAATATATGGTTCTGGTTCAGTTTGGGTTTGAGTTTGGGGTTCTGTTTCGGTTTGAGTTTCAGTTTGGGTTTCCATCTGGGTTTGGGTTAGTGGGGAAGATGGTGGTGATGGAATAAATGGTTCAAAGGTATAGGAATTGTGTGGTGGTGAAGGGATATAAGGTTTGTGGAATTAGTCTTATGGTGGTGATTGGGTTGGTGGTGAAACAAGTGGTGTAGTAACAACCTCATGTACAATCTCCACCTCAATTTAGACCACATTCTCAGCCACACCATCATCTCATCCTTCAACATTTTCTCTTCCTGCTACATCTCCTCCATCATTATCACCATCATCAGAATCACTGTCATCCTACTCATCCTCATCACTTTCTTTCTCATCATGGCTCACCCTTGGTGAAGAAGGAACCTCCATGATCTCCATGTTATTATCAACCAACCACAGAAGGATATCAAACTCCACTTCCGGGTTAAATTGGCTGGTTGAATCCAATCGATTTATTCTTTGAAACACATTTGGGTCCTGTAAGACATGAGTTATACCTGCTGTTGGAAGGTCAGGATGAAGAATATTGGATATAATCTGTAAGAATCGAGGATACTTCCGGAATCTATCCTTTTCAGCCTTCCTCAAGTTTGTTACCAATCCTTAAAATATCATATGTGAAAAGTTAAATGGACGATTATAAACTACAACCATAGTCGCTGTTGATATTTCCCTACTCATCAGGGTCCAAGTACCCATTCTTGGTGTCAAACTCTGTATAATATGATGAATTAGGAATCTGTAAAGCACCGGAAACATCCGTTTTTGGAATTGATTTTCATTAATGTTACCCTGATAACCCATTGTCTCTTGAAAGATTCTCAACAATCTTTGGGTAGAGTATGACAACTGCTCTTCATTATTTTCCTGTAACTGGAGGATTGCACGAATCAAATGTTTAGTTATTTCCACCTCCCAGCCGAGCAGAGTGGCCTCTATCCTTCGACCATTTACATCATCTTCTAATTGAGCTGAATTCCAGAAATCAAGGTGATGATTTCAGTAAATTATAGGGCTCTCAGTCAAAGTGAATCGAAGGTTGGAGCATACCAACCATCTTATCATAAGCTCCAGTGGGTGATTCTCCTCAGTTATTTGAGAAAAGGGCACATATTGTGCATTGGCTCGAAAGTATCCACCATTTTGTGCACAGACACAAACAAAATACACATTCAAAGCAATAATTAGTCAATTATGAACATCAATTGAACATGCAAAGAGTTATAAGTGCAGAAGAAAGTATAAAAGGATAGTCTTTGTGAACCTGTTCTTTGACAATTTTATAACCTACACACAAAACAGAGATGTTAGTAAACATGACAAATGAAACCCTAAACTCTTATAATGAGTGTCGGAAATCATTCAATTAAAGCTTACCAAGTCGGAATTAAGTGGATGACAAATTTTGGTTAGGATTAGTGAGCAACGGTTGGGTGCCATAGGTCGCGAGAAAGCGGATTATAATTGAAGAGAGAGAGAGAGAGAGAGAGAGAGAGAGAGATGGAAATAATGAAATAAAAAAAAATTAAAGTCCCTTTTTTATAGTGTACCTTTGTGCATATGAAAGTGAGTTTTAAATGATTTTGGTCTTTTAGTTCAAGAATACTGTCAAAAACCCAATTTCAAATATTCAAGCACAAAGTTTGCTTAATAAAGTATCTTGTCAAAGTTGGCTCGTTCCCCTAGTTTGCTCATGTTTTAAAGTTATTAGAAATAAACTACATAAATAAAATGAAAGAAGCTTACTCGAATATACAAGATTGCTCAAGAAATTAATCACAAGCAATATATCAAGTATATTTAATCAAATATGCAACTTTGCTCGAGATCGATAAAGTCCCCAAAATAGTAAGTTAGACATATTCCTAAATGTCAAACCTTACTCGAATACCTCATCAACATAGAGTTTACTCGATTCTACTTAGACAAACAAAGAGTTAACAGTATTCAAAGATATACTTTCAAGTATGTTTGAAAAACAAGGTTTACTCGAAATATATCAAAGACACAAAGTATTTTTCAGAAACAAAGTTTGCTTGAAAAAACTTGAAATGTGCAAGTACGCTTGAAGAACACTTGAGATATTAATTTTTTAATGTACAAGTGTGTTTGAGGCATGAAGTTCGCTCGATTAACAGAGTTTACTCGAAAACACTTGCAGTTTCAGAAATAAAGTATTCAGACATATGCAACAGTTAAGTAAATCAATATTTTAACAAGTATGCTTGAAAATATACCATGTTTACTCAATATAGCTCAACAAGTAAATAGTCAAGTGTGCTTGAGGCATGAAGTTCGCTCGATAAACAGAGTTTACTCGAAAACACTTGCAGTTTCAGAAATAAAGTATTCAGACATATGCAACAGTTAAGTAAATCAATATTTTAACAAGTATGCTTGAAAATATACCATGTTTACTCGATAGAGCTCAACAAGTAAATAGTCAAGCTTACTCGAAACATATTCATTTTGTTCATTTTCAAACAAAAATCATTAAGTATGCTTGAAATAGACAAATTTTAAATGATACACAGAATTTTACTCAAAATTCATATTTAAAGCATATTTCGACACATTCATATCAAATATTTATCAAGTAACCTTAAATGAGTTGAACTTCAAATAAAACAACTTAGTTTACTTGAAAATTCATAAACATCAAAGTTTACTCAAAAGTACATATTCAGACATATGCATAACAAAACAAGTATCAAGTATGCTCGAATGAGTTAAACTTCAAATAAAAACAACTTAGTTTACTCAAAAGTGTAACATCCTAATTTTGATTATAATAAATAAATGAAATTTCGTTTATTCTATAAAGTGTCGTTTGTTGGTTTAGATAAATAAACTACATGAGGATGGGCTTGGACTTTAAAAGATGGAATGGGCCTTAGGTCCTTGGGCTTAAGAGAGTATAAATACCCCTTAAACCCTAAACCTTTCCATTTTTATGTCTACACCATAGCCTACACCATCAAAAACACACACAAACACTATCCTATGACCCGAGTCAAGATCCGAAGGCGAAAACCGGAGGTTATTGGTGCTAGAACGTTGTAACGAACCTAAACTACATCAAGATCAGTGTTTGTGAAACCGGTTCGTTTAAGGTACGTTTATAGTTAGAAATCGTTCATTTAGGTTTGGATTTGTTTAGAAAATCATAGATCTGTTTGATTTTAGTAAAAACGAATCCAACGTAACATATATCACTAAGATTCGTTAACCTATGATGGGTTAATCGATTGATTTAGAACCGGGTTATAAATTAACAAAATCGCACCCTTTAAAAGGTAGTATTTGGATGCTTGATGGATTAGTTTTTATAGACGCTGTGATTCCGAGTCCAATGGTACCTATTTCATGTTGTTTCGTTGATAATCGAAGGTTTAATCGTAGATCTGATGAAGTTTGACTGTTCTTGTTCTTATCTATTTTTTACTTTGACCCTAGAGTCAAAGATCTGGATAAGAACTGTTGATAGTTCGTTATGGTTGATCAATTCGTTACATGTGCATAATGAATGGGACTCATTCATTTGAATTGATAACGAATGGACCTTTAATTCGTTAGCTACCCATTCGTTATATTAAGATGACGAACCAGGCCACGTCAAAGATAACGAACTAGAGTCGCGAATCAGACCAGGAAGGGTAATGAACTAATCTAACGAATCAGATGGTGATACGATGAGGAATCAGGTTAACGAATGGGGATTTATCAAAGACGAACAAGGATAATGAATCGGGATGAAAAGTAACGAATTAGTTAACGAATCAGGCTTAATTTGTTATTGAGAATGGGTTAGAGAATTAGAAAATAATTCAAAACCCATTCGTTATAGAGAATAGGTTAGCTTAACCCCAGCCAGGGGCTCTGCCCTTGGATCCCGCTAGGGGCTGCCGCCCCAAGAACCCCGCTGCCCGGGGCGCTACCCCCGGACCCCCGTTCGTTGTGGGTTATATAAAGATAGAAATACAATATGAGTAGTAATAGTTAATTGATACATGTAATTACTATACAGTTAGCCGTGCACAGCTCAAGAAGGGAATAACCATAAACGGTGAACGTAGCCGCATTCAGGTGAGTTTCTAACCCCACTTCCTTGTTATATTTTCGGGGCTGTGTGCATACTTGATGTGATAGTTAATACACTTACCTTAAATGGTAAGTGTATGTCATGTATGATTTATATGTTAATTATGTATATCTTGAATGTGAACGAAAGCTTGTCGGTACGTGAACGATCTTCGGATATTGCACGTATTGACAAGGGAAGTAAGTATATGATAGATGGATGTGTATGATGGCTATATGTACAACATATGAATATGTATGAATGAGTAAAGAATGTATATGTATGTTACGGGTATGTAAAGACAGAATGAATGAAGATGAAGTAAGGGATCAGACCCTAATAATATCTGAGATAGAGAAGAAAAGGATCAGACCCTATTAATATCTGAGATAGAGAAGTAAAGAGGGATCAGGCCCTATTAATATCTGAGATAGACAAGAAAGGGATCAGACCCTAATATTATCTGAGATAGACAAAGGAAAAAAGGATCAGACCCTAATAATATCTGAGATAGAAAAGGAATGGATCAGACCCTAATAATATCTGAGATAGAATGGACCGTAGTTATATAGTATGAAGGTAATAAAGTATGAACGTATGTATGAAATTATGTAATGGAAGTAAATTAGTAAGTAATTATTATGTATCTTTGGATGCATAATTGAAGGTAAGTATATTAATTGTATGATGTATGATTAACTAGAACTCACTCAGCGTAGCTGACTTTTAGTATGCACGCAGGTGACTAGAATGAGATGGCTGGCTTGAGCGGGGACACATGGAAGAAGAATAAGAGTCTGGCATCTGAAGACTGATGATGTTTTATACTTATTGTTTAAATTTGAAAGACAAGAATGTTTTAAGACAAGTTATGGCTTATTGTGGTTATGTTAAAGTTTTAAATTCCGCACAAAGTTTTAATTAACTATGATATTTAGAACTGTGTTTATGAGTAAATCCAACGTCCAAACGTAGGGCACCAGTAACGGGGCCTTACAGAAAGTTTATAGACATCAAAGCTTACTCGAAAGTACATATTCAGAGCAAGAATGCAACACTTTTTGACTTAAACCTTACTTTAAAGCAGTTTTCTCATTTAGGTTCAAAGTTTAAGAGCAAATGGTGAATAATGACATCAAATTTCAGTTTAATCATTTCAAATCGTTTTCTCTTTTATGAAAAGATCTCAACATGAGATCATATTGATTAAGTCACCTTTCAATACTTCATTCTCAACATTATTATGACACATTAGGCAGGTTAATAGCAGGTCATTACTTAGCATGTGTTTCATTACTTTGGTGATATGATTAGAATTAAATTAGTTGCATAATACAAAAATGGATAACACGTATTGCACTATGATGTTCCTAGATCACCCCAATTTGACTTCACCCCCCTGATATTTGGTCAAAATATGTTAATGAAGAACATATATAAATTTCTTCTTAATAAATTTGACTTTTCAAAACTTTTCAAACATTTGAGGTTGAACGTTGGACTTATATGTCACACTATACGGACTTACATGCCTTCCATTCACACTGTTTGGGGCTTATAATGATGCCCCACCTCTGTAGTTCTATTTTAAACCCTCATGTTTGTTTTCTTTATAAACTTTTGGAATTTTACCAACTCTTGGTTGATGTATCATTCTTTTGCTCAATTTGTTCTATTTCATTTATATAAAGATGTTTCATTTTGAGTGACCAATTACTAACATGCTAGTGTATGACAAGGAGTTACTTTTCTGCCTATCATTTGGAGGATTTATCTTGAAACATGCATATTTAAAACAATGTATATCCACATTAAGTTTAGCATTTTCATTATGTTTATATCACCTCAGTTTTTATGCATCTTGGAAAGCTACCATATTTATCAATGACTGCACTAATAGCCCTTTTAGCCTATTAAATCCGTATGATTGGTATAAATAATTAATCTACTATCACTTCCCAAAAGGTTGGATCAATTTCCGTTGAAAAACCTTTTACGTTTCTTTAAAGCTTGAACTGAACAGTCTTATCATATCTCCACATCATTAACTTGCTCATTTGTCAAAAAAATATTTTACTTTGATAAAACTTCCTTGAAAATGTTCATTTTAACACAATAGTTTTATAAACAAAGCAATTCTTGACACAAGAAATCGTTGACATAATCAAACAAAATCAACAATGATAGTAAGGAATTAACACAATCAGCCTAATTATGAAGTTCTAATCAAGAAAACTCAAGCATAGCCTTTGTTGTCCTAAGCACATAATCATTAACAATCAAATCATGATTAAGTTATCATATAAGCATGCAAAATAAACATTTCAAATAAAATGTAGTCACACTCAACAAACAATCATTAACCTTAATCACATAAACATACCTAAGTATCAATGATACCTAAGTCAAAAATGTTCATTTAAGCACATATCAAGTATATCAAATTCACATATTCAGACAAAAACAGTCAGTTAGCACATTGAGCATATATCCTTAATCAGACTTCATTGGAGTTGATCATGCCTAGAGATTTTAATAGAAAGTTGAATCTAGTTTTATCTAGTGGCTTGATGAACACATAAGCCAATTTGTCACTAGTGCCAACTCTTTTCATTTCTATTAGACATTTCTCTTGCAATGTCTGATAAAACGGTGTCTGATTTCAATATGCTTGGTCTTTGAGTGTTGAACATAATTCTTAACAATAAACAGTCCATCAGTATTATCATTGAAAATAGGATTGGTCAGGTAATTCAGACCATAATCAAGTAGTTGATTCTGAATCTAGAGGACTTGAGCACAACAAGCATATACGGCAATGTATCTAACTTCAACAGTTGAGATTGAAACAGTTGTTTGCTTTTTGTATTGCCATGATACCAACCTGTCTCCCAAGAATTGACAACCTCCTGATGTAGATTTCCTACTCATATTGCATCCATCATAATAACTATTTGTGTAGGCAAGTAAATCAAAAGCAATGTTCTTTGGATACCAAGTACCCAAGTCAGGCTTTCCTCTCAGATATCTAAAGATTCTCTTGACAACAGTCATATGAGATATTTTAGGATTTGCTTGGAATCTTGCATAAAAACACACAACAAACATAATGTCTAGTCTTGAAGCAGTCAGGTACATTAATGATCCAATTTTAGCTCTATATTCATGTTGATCTATAGGCTCCCACTTATTATCAGCTACCATCTACACATGTGTGTCCATGGGAGTAAATACAGTCTTCAAATCTTGGCATTTGAACTTGTTCAAGATGTCTTGTACATACTTGGTTTGACAAATGTAGATTCCGTATGTCTTTTGTTGAACTTGCAATCCAAGGAAGAAATTCAACTCTCCCATAGAGCTCATACAATACTTAGACTTCATAACCTCTTCAAAATCTAAACGCATATGTTCATTTGTAGATCCAAAGATGATATCATCAAGATACACTTGAAGTAGAAGCAAATATCTTCCTCTTTTCTTGTAGAAAATGGTCTTGTCAATGGCTCCCCTTTGAAACCATTAGCAAGCAAGTGATTAGACAACTCATCATACCAAGCTCTTGGAGCTTGATGTAATCCATATAGAGTCTTGTTAAGTTTATATACTCTATTTGGATAATCAGGGTCCTCAAAACCAGGAGGTTAAGTGGCATACACCTCATCTTCTATCTTTCCATTTAAAAAATAGAAGATTTGACATCTAATTGAAACACTCTTATATTCTTTGAAGCAGCATAGGCTAAGAAGACTCTTATTGCTTCTAGCCTTGCTATTAGAGCAAACACCTCTTCAAAATCAATCTCTTCTTCTTGTAGACATCAATGTGCAACTAATATTACCTCCCGCTTTCATCTTTCTTGTTTCTGAAAACCCACTTGGTACCTCTTGGTTTGTCAACAAGTTCCCACACTAGCAAATTTCTGAACTGAGCTAACTCTTCTTGCATTGCTTCTACCCAACTGTTGTCTTTTAAAGCTTGAACAATATTCTTAGGTTCTGTTTGGGATAGAAAGCATGAATACAAGCAAATGTTTGTAGCTTCAGATGCACTTCTGGTTACGCTTTCATTCAGATCACCAATGATGTTTTAAGTAGGATGGTTTCTTTTGACTGAAGAAGTTTGGATGATTTGATTTGAAGTTATACTTGAATCAAGATTTGAGTCATTTAGATCAGGGTCTTCAATAACTAAATCTGATGATTTATTGTTCATTGGAGCTTATTCAACATGTTGAGTTGTTGTTGATGCAACATCATTTCCCATATTCATGTTCTGAAACAAAGTTTCAAATCTAGATTGTCTTTTATTTTGATCTTAATCTTGCTGTTCACTTGTTTTGTAATAATTTATTTCAGGATTTACTTGATCTTATGGATGATCAAGTTGTTCATTTTGCTCAATTACATTTTCATCTTGAGAAACATTCTTGTTAAAAGAAAACTCACATTCCTTATCAGCAACTTTGGACCATAATCAATCCAAATTAACTTTCTTTTCAGAAGTTGCTTAAGGGACATTTGTTCTATAAGAATTTTCATCACAGTCTTCTGGATAGATCTTGAAAGATTTGATCAAATTCTCTAGATCAAACAACTGTGCTGCTCCTTCAACAGTATTGAACTAAGTTTCATTAAATATTATGGCAAGAGATTCAATTACACTCAAATGATCTTTCACATAAACTCTTTATGCCTTTGAGGGTAAAAAATATCCAACAAAGAAACAATCTGAAGATTTTGATTGAAACTTGTTCAAGTAATGTTTAGTATTCAACAAAAAGCATTTGCAACCAAATGGCTTCAGAAACTTAATGTAGGGCTTCCTTTTGTGCAAAATCTCTTAGGGAGTTTTGTCTTGACTTTTGTTGAGAAGAACTCTGTTATGAAGATAAGATGCAGTATTGATAGCTTCTGCACAAAATGCTACAGGAAAATAAGCATCTACAATCATGGTTCTTGCAGCTTCAATCAATGTTCTGTTTCTTCTTTCTACAACACCATTTTGTTCTGGAGTTCTAGGGGCACTAAATTGTTGAAATATTCCTTTAGCATGACAACATTTAGTCATTGTCCCATTCTTGAACTCAGAGCCATTATCACTTCTCATAACCTTCACCCTTGTATCTAATTGATTCTCAATCCTGCTTACACAACTTTTAATCATTTCAGCAGCTTCATCCTTTGAATTCGGAAAGTATACCCATGTGAACCTTGAATAATCATCTATGATCACCATACAATATCTCTTTTTGCCAATGTTTGAAACACTCACAGGACCAAAGAGATCCATATGAAGCATTTCAAGTATTTGTTCAATTAAGTTAATGAGTTTTGTTTTGTGATATAATTTGTGTTGTTTCTTAATTTGACATGAAATACACTTATCATTAATTTGAACTCTCTTGTTGGTAAACCTGTTGGGTTTTAACAAGATTATCAAAGTCATATAAGCCCAGTTATATGAAAAACGCAGCAGATAAATAAGTTTTAAATCTTGTTAATTAGATGGATATAAAACCAATTTTATAAATAAAAACCCAAGCCTAGGATACATATACAAAATTACATGCTTACTAATATAAAAAATCATAGGGTGTTTATGTAATATACCTTCAAGAACCCAAGAAATGAAGGAGATGATGATTTGAATAGCTTGTCTTCAAAGAGAGAAGAGCGTAAAGCTTGTATACCCCACGCCACAAACAAAAGCACCCTTGATTTGCTAAGATTTTACACTTGACACTCCTTCTTTGTTCCTCCTCTATATCGGCCGAAAATTAGGAGAGGAAGAGAGAGTTTACTTGCTTTCTTGTGTGTGTGAGAGAGAAAGATGGATGCAACCAATTCACCACACTTTTGGCCAATAACCCCACATGCATGTTCTTGAAAGAGCAATATAATAATAGAAGAGAGAGAGAGATTTTTCCCTCTTAAATATTCAAACCCAATTATTATTACTTACGTTATATTTGTTACATATTATAGAATGTATCATAACATAATGTAAGTAACATGCATGATGTTATTTAGCCAAATTAAATAACATTATAAAATATCTTCTCTCAATATATAAATTATCCATATAAATTATCTACTACACAAGTGCAAATATTTAGAAAACCCAATTTCTAAATACTCTAAGTGTTAATATTTATTTGTTAGATCATATCTTAAAATAATATCGTGGGTGTTTGTCTAGCTTGTTATTGGATATGACCCAACCTAGATCATAACGTATTAGCCACATCAACTCTAATATGTGTATTGGGCAGACCGATTCCAACAATCTCCCACTTGCACAAGATACATAGAAGATTGACGCGAGTAGAAAATACCTCCTAACAACGATTTACAACCCCAAATACGTATGAAGAAGTGCCATTCAATTACATCATCCCCTTCAAGTCCCTTACATGAAAATGATTTAGGTGAATGTATCATTTATCCTTTTGCTACATATGTCATCTCAAATCCAGAGACACAGACTGATCATTCTTTGTTGATTTAACTTAGCAGGCCTTAGACATCTTACTCTCAACGAATAAGAGGGACAAATCCCCTATTGAATACATACGTCTCTCACAATCACCTTGTACTACACTTGAGCTTAGCCTTATGTACTGCCATGTTTCAAAGCAGCGAAGAACTAAGTCAAAGTATAATATTTGGTGAATAACAAGACCCAATATGTATCTTAGGCTAGAAGATACTATGATATTCGCCTTTACTCAAATTTACTTATGATCAATCACAAAGATTCCATGTAGTAACATTTGAGGGTGGGTCAGTCCAATATTTATATCTCATAAATATCTATGAACCTTGCCATCAACCATTGTTTTATATTCATACCTTATGAATATCCACCAATCCAAGTTCATGATAGTCTTACCTTCATATTTGTTCCCACGAATATGACCGACTATGGACATTTAGAATAATTATCTTATTCATGGATTTAAACATGCTAAAATGGAACAAAACTCAAAATGTCAAAATCATAAACCATAATCATATGAATGAGTCAAAATAACAATTGTTCCGATATCCAAATACATAATAGATCAAATCCAGTCACTAGAATCTCGAAGTCCTAAGTTGCAAATATGACCCTCATGCTTCAGCCTTTCAAGAAGCTTCGTGAGTGGATCGGCAATGTTTTGATCAATGTGAACATTGTGAATACATATCTTTCTATTTCAACTTCAATCCTTATGTAGTTGAATCTTCGCTCAATACGCCTCATCTTTTGGTGTGCACGTGGTTCCTTGATTTGAGCAATTGCACCCTCGTTGTCACAAAAGATCTCTAGAGGGCCCCGAATGGGTATGGGATTCCTTTCATTTTCTCTTGCTCATCCTTTGAGCTTTGACATTGAGTCGCACTCAATACCGTTCCTCTTTGAATATGTACCAAACCTTTCATAGAGTTCCCCATCTTAAAACTTTTCAAGATTTTGTCAATGTATGCACTTTGGTTTAAATCTATCAACTGCCTTGATCTATCCATATAGATCTTTATTCCCAAAATATAGGCGGCTTTACGAAGATCCTTGATGGAAAACAAATCCCAAGCCAGGCTTTTACACCTTCCCTGGTTGGAATGTCATTTCCAAATAGTAGTATGTCATCAACATACAATACTAAGAAAGTAATGATGCTCCACTAGCTTTCTTGTACACACAAGCCTCATCAGCGTTTTTGATGAATCCAAATTTCTTAACTTCTTCATCAAAACAGTGATTCCAACTTCCAGATGCTTGTTTCAATCCATAGATTCATTTCTTTAACTTGCATAGTTTATTAGGATGTTTCCGATCAATAAAACCTTCAGGCTGAACCATATAGATATCTTCCTTAAGATGTCCATTTAGAATAGCGGTTTTGAGATCCATATGCTAAATCTCATAGTCATAATATGCGGATATGGAAAATAATATCTTAATAGACTTTAGCATTGCCACCGGCGAAAAGGTCTCATCATAATTACCCCTTGAGTTTGAGTAAAACCTTTTGCTACAAGTCTTGCTCTATAAGTATCCAAGTTTCTATGCATATCGGTTTTCTTCTTGAAAACCCACTTACTTCCAACTGGTTCGGAGTTAAGAGGTGGTACAACCAAATCCTATACTTCGTTGTCATGCATGGATTGCATCTCAACGTTCATAGCTTCAAGCCATTTGTCACAATCGGATTGCGATGTTGCATTATGGTAGGTGGTGGGTTCATCCGAATCTACCACATAGCATCCATCCATGAAAAATCCATACCGTTCGGGTGGAATACTAATTCTACCAGATCTGTGAACATTTTATGTGTCTTGATGAACCATTTGATCATTCTCAACAACCTCTTGTTGATTACTAGTATCAACCAAACGTGTATCGGCTTGTGGTTCTTGATCCTCCTCGAGTTCCACTATTTACTAGTTCCTTCCATAAGGAACTTAGTTTCCAAGAACTCAGCCTTTTGATCAATAAACACCTTTTGCTCGGATGGGTTATAGAAATAATATCCCATAGAGTCTTTCGGATATCCTACAAAGATACACTTATTGGATCAGCTTTCTAATTTGTTTGGGTGTTGTGCTTAACATAAGCCTCACAACCCAATACCATTAAATATGATAATGGCGGAACCCTTCCATGCCATATTTCAAAAGGTGTCTTGTCCACTTTCTTGGTTGGTGCCATATTTAGAATACGGGCTGCCGAGAGCAATGAGAAACCCGAAAATGATAGAGGCAATGTGCTTCTAGCCATCATAGATCATGCCTTATCCAATAGAGTCCGATTCCTTCTTTCGGACACACCATTATGTTGTGGTGTTCCAGGTGGTGTGAGTTGTGAGCCAATCCCATAACTCCTAAGATGATCTTGAAAAGCATAACTAAGGTCTTCACCTCCTCTATCTGAACGAAGTACTTTTATGGTTTTATTGAGTTTATTTTCTACTTTATTTTGGAAGACTTTGAACATTTCAAAGGCTTCATCTTTGTGTCTTAACAAGTATACATACCCATAACGACTATAATCATTGATAAACGTAATGAAGTATCTTTCACCATTCCTTTTCATTGCCTTAAAAGGACCACATACATCTGAATGTATGACACATAATAAGTCTTTTGCCATTTAGTTAGTCCCACTAAAGGGTTCCTTGGTCATCTTTCCTTGTAAACAAGATTCACACTTATCAAATGAATCTGCATTTGATTTCAAAAGACCATTCTTTTGAAGTGTATGTATGCGATCTATGTTTATGTGACCAAGGCGGCAATGCCAAAGATAAGTCTTACTCAAATCCATTTTGAGTTTCTTGGTGCTTGATTGGTACAACTTGTTATCAAAGGATGTGTTATCATGAACTAATTATGTTAGAACATTAATGCCTAATGCTAGGTCTAGTGGGCTAAATGGGTCATTTGTATTATTTAAGGGGCTAACAATGTCATTACATGAAAGTTTGTAGTATAGCGTATAAGCCTTAGAGGCGTATAAGCTTATACGGACGTATAAGCTTATCCGCTGACCAAGACTTATACGCATGCACTGTAGCAGTATAAATAGGTTTCATGTTTATCATTTTTGTAACAGTTGTGGAATATTACTGATTTGTACTAAAAGTGTTATATCAATATATCAGTGCTTACAAGTGAATATGTTGTTAATCCTTTACATTATTATTCCGCGTTAATGTTTAGTATTGCAAATAACTAGTTAATCGATCCGAATCATAATGTTTTCGCATAAATGATGTCATGCATGATCTGGATCATGTGCTTTCAAGTGATATTAGAGCATGAGGATCATATTCGCTACTGGTTACAACGCATTCAGAGGTTAATTGTTGAAGATTTTAAGATTCAAAGTCAACTCATTACCCCGATTACATTTTCTTTGATTACTCTCTGTTTTACGAATAATTTTCCAATTCGATTGGACATGATGTTCGTGGATACTTGATCATCATTTCTGCAAGAGTGTTACTGGTTAATTCAAGCTAAAAATCAAGATTTTGATTCTCAATGATGAACAGTCAAGCCGGCGTATAAGTTTTCTAGTTTATGTATAAGTTGTTATATGTCCGTATAAGGAGATATACAACGTATAAGGTTTGAACGCATAAGGTAGTTATACGTTGGGTGTTATACGGTGGATTTTTTCCGTATAAGGTGTTATACGGTTGGTGGAAAATTTATACGGTTATTAGTGTTATACTGTGGTTATTGGTTATACGTTGTAACTTGGGTAGACGCTAATCTTATGGTTATATGGATAAAAAAGGTTATACGTTTGAAAAATTATACGTGTGAAGTGGTTATACGCTGAGAAGGTTATACGTTGAGAAGGATATAAGCGTGTGATGGTTTTTGTTCAATGATTGCTAAGATGGAAGATTTAAATGCATTTGTGATACATGCTTCACCGATCATTCAGAATATTAACTTGGAAAACGAAATGGGAACATCAACCAAGACCCCAGAGCTACTTAGGATGGAAGACTATCCTAGTTGGGCAGATATATTTGAAACTTATGTACAAGCTGTGAACTATGACACTTGGGAAGTTGTTGAAGTTGAATACATCATTCTAAGGAATGAAAATGGCACAAGTCATAGATTATCTCAAATACCTGAAGATTACAACCCTATATTTATTCGTGAGAAAAAGTTGATGAATTTGTTTCAACAATCAATCAAATCTGAGATCTTTCAATTACTGCAACACAATGGGTCATATCACTCAATATGGGAGGCTTTAATGAATAAAGATAGAGGTAATCCCGATATAAGAAAGTAAAAGATGGCACTATTAAAGAAAGATGGCTCAGTTAATTGAAAGATATTGTCATCTTGTGAATGAGATGAAAAGGCTGGGAATTGATAAAGAAGAGTATGAATGCATTGATAAACTGGCTGATTCTTTATCTGACGACCGGGAAACATTCATAATGATTCAACAATCAATCCCAATCAATTATGCAATATTGACCTTGGCCCAATTCATTAAGAAATTGAAAGCTCATGAGCTTGAGATTCGTAAGAAACAGAAAATGAAGAATTCAACAGTAACACAAGACATTGGTTTATATTTTAATTCTTCACAATCAGTGATTGCCCCGAGCCAGAAGATCCAAATTGCTTACGTTACAAATAGTAGTTTTGGTGGAAATTCTCAATCGAGTCAACCGTCCAACATACCTCACTTTACAAGCTCCTACGTTGGAACTAATTCAATAACTTATTCTGTTCCTGATCAATCACCAAAGCCCACTAGTCCATCATCTGATGTTGTTCTATGCAATATTGCGGTTAATATTAGAACAACAATGGACTAACAGTTGAAATGTTCAAGAACAAATGGCTTTCTTAGGATCCGTCCTGGAGTCGTATGAGTGTTTGATCGTTGCGCGTATTGGTAATTATAACACGAAAAAAGAAGATTATGATCAAATTGACCCCGAGGAGATGGAAATGCTTGATATTAGTTGGTTCAATGCTAGTGTGGTGAGGAGGGCTCAAAGATTTAGAGAGATCACTGGTAAAAATTGTCTTGATAGGACAACTGCCAAACTCGGATTTGATAAGTCAAAGGTCCGATGTTTTTGTTGCAAAGAGAAAGGTCATTTCAAGAGAGAGTGTACTAATCCAGATGTTGGAGATTCTAGTCATAATCCATTTGTTAGAGATTACAACCCACAAGCAATTTATTATCAAAGTTTGCCTGCACATGCTGAATCGTCAAAGAAACCTGAAGCTTCGTCATCAAAGGCGTGTCATGCACAATTGGATGAAGGTTTTAACGGGAATTCTGTTGTTCATAAGGCTAATATGGCAGAATTAATTGGTGAAAGTTCACAAGTTGGGGAACAAGACAACAGGGATGATCTAGGAAATGTGGTTGTTACTGATGATGAGAAGACTGAAAGTGAAGAAATGAGTGATGATCAAAAGGAGATGTCTTGTGCTTCCGAGGAGACAGATTCTCCTAAAAGTTTTGACTCGGATGAGCAAGAGGAGACTATAGAAAATGTTGGAGTTCAAGATACAACAAGGATTGAAGATTCTGAAATTGTTGATCAAGTATGGACTCGAGATGTTGGAAAAACACCTATTCTTCAAGAAAACATGGTTAGACAGGTAAAATTTTCATCTGAAGAAATTAAACAAATTTGTGAGTCATATGAAGAAAAAGAATTTGTTATTAACTTATTCATAATAGACTTTAACTCACTAATAGATGAATATAATAAGATGTTCCTTTTGATTATCAAAATGTAAAAGAGTCAAATGATAAGCTTCAATCATGTGAGAAGAACTTGTGGATGAATATCCTACAACATGAGAAAATAATCTCTACGCTTACACACACGGTTGAAGATAAACAAATTTCCATTAATAGACATGTTGATGAGAAAGCGGAACTTAAAAGAGAACTTCAACTAACTAAAATTGAGATTGAAAGAGTTGAAACTAAACTTAAAAGCTATTCCGCCTCTCAATATGTTTTGAATCATATTGTTCCAAAAGAAATTCAAAAATACCATGTTCTTCTGCCACCAATTTGGAGTTCTAATGTTCCAAAATAACCTGAAGGATTTCTAAAGGCGTTGAACGTGGTGTCTGATTCGCCACAACAAGATAAATCAAGTGATGAGCAAGTTATACAATCTATACATAGTTCTGAATGTGATAGTGAGATAGGCAAACAAGCTGCTGAATTTATGTTGTCTGAATCAGAAGTTACATCTAAAGAAAATGTTAAAATTGGTAATCAATTTGAAAAATCTAGACCTCAATCACATGGTAAACCTAGTAATCAGAATTCTAGATTTGCTAAAACCAATTTTTACTATAAAAGAAAGGGTATTGGTTTCAGAGGAGATAATTAAAAGTCGGTAAAACCATAAGATGGTTTTCAAAAGATTGTTTTTGTTAAAGGTAAGACCTCTGAGGAACAAAAATAGGCTATCTTTACAAGGCAATCAAATCATGAATTTTATAAACTCAAAGTTGAAAGAGAGAAACAAGAGAATCATGTTCATTCTGTTAACAAATTTGTCAATAGGAGGAAGTATTTTTATTTTAATGAATAAGGACATTTGTTTTATTCATATTCTAAAAGATTTTCTCAAGAAGGGAAAAATGCGGTGAACAAAAAATCATATGTTAAAATTCTTTTGGTCAAACCTACATCTCCACCAATCAAGATTTTAAAAAGTGGTGTAGATAAGGAATATGTTAAAATGATTTTTGAAGTGGGTGAATCTTTGAAGGGTAAGAAAATTGATGGTTTTTATAAAAAGAAAAGTTTTGTTGGACAAAACTGGGTGGAAAAGGTTAAAATTAATGAAAATGTGAAACCACCGAATGCACTAGTTGTTAATCCAACTAATATCCAAGCTGCTAAGTCTTTAAAAGAAACTATTAATCAAGTTGATGACCAAACTGCCGAGTCTTTAAGTGAAACTATTTATCAAGTTGATGAACAAGTTGTTTCATCGAGTTCATGTTCGTCTGATGATTCATTGTCTGATTATGAATTTGAGGATTTTTTAAATGGAAAAAAGAAACCCAAGACCAAGAAGGGTTCAGTTTCCTTGTTTCACTAACTGCTTGTTTTTGTAGGGGCTTTCAAGATCCAATGACTCACGTTGGATACTGGATAGTGGAGCCTCTCGAAACATGATTGTAACTCTCCATTTGCTAAAAAATGTTCAATCTATTCGAGGAGGTTATGTGATATTTGCAGGAAACTAAGGAGGATGACAAAACCGAGCCCCGGTGCGGAAGCGTGCCAAATAGTGATAAACGGGCTCGGCTCAGGATCGATCTACAATATGTAGAAGTATGATTTCATTAACCGAATGATTTTCATTAAGAACACTCATACATACATACATAAAAAGGAACAGCCACCCGGGGAGAGCTCTTCTCTGGGAGCAAACTCTCAACACAATGAAAAATCTCATAATGCACACATGACCTAAACAAATTACCTAAATCATCTATTTATACTAGTCTTGTGTCTTGGTCTTTACTCCACCACCACTTGGATAAGACCAAAGAAATAAAATATAATATAATATTTCACCCGACAAATGCTTCAATTACTCGTTATAATATTTTGTTGTCTTTCTATAATTTCTTATTATAAACGAGTAATGATTCGATGCGTTGGTCTAAAATATAATACCCAACAATCTCCCCCTTAGACCGATGCCATCGAATCACTTTCACAATCACCTCATAACCCGATGCCTTTCATAGAAATTCTCCCCCTCACAATAAGTGTCTCCTATTTTTCATTACAAATCATCTTCTTTTTATCTCTTTTGGATATAGTTGTATAGGCATAAGATCGAGGATTCAAACTTCAATGATCAACTATGAGTTAATCCGAAACCGCAAAAGGAAATAAACTCAAAATTTTCTTTAAAATGAGTCTTTCACTTGATTCGACCAAAATTTGCAATGAAATTCCATATAATTTTTCTCCCCCAGTTTTGTTGTAATGACATAAACGAATGTGTCTTTAAATCAAGTGCGGGTGAGCATCTTTAATTCAAATAATCTTGAGCATCCCTATCAAGAACTGTTGATAAAATTCGAAAGAAACAAACTAAATAAAATACCTTTTGTGGTTGAAAGTTGGCAATCTCCCCCTTAGACCGATGCCATCGAATTACTTCCATGATTACTTCATAACCTGTTATCTTTCATTTAAATTCCCCCCCTCACTTTAAGTGGCTTTGAACTTCAATGATCAACATCAAGCAACAAGGTCATCATAAAAGGAAATACACTCAATGTGATCATCAAGTAATCTTCAAATTTTTCCGTTTATGGTGTGGATGTTGAGACGGCAGAGTCCATCTGATTACGTCATCAAGATCCTCCACATCTTTGAAAAACTTTGGATTATTGATCTTGATCAACTTTTTCTTAACTTGATCCTTTTACTTGATTAGAAGCAATCAATTTGCAATGAAATTCAAAGAATTTTACTACCCTAATTTCGTTGCAATTGTCTTTAATGACAATGTCTTCAAATCAAGTGTGGGTGAAAACCTGAGACTCATCAATTTCAACAATCTTTGACTTGGTTAACTCATGAAATAATCCAAAAAATCAACCATCTTGTTCTTTTAAAGCTCTTGATGAAATCATGAATTTTTGGTAAATTTTGCCCAATCTTTTCTAAAAAATGACCAAAATACCCCTTGTTGACCCGACACAGTCAACAACCGAATTGAATAGAAAAATCACTTCCAAACAGTTAATCATACTTGGGCAAACATCTTTCATTTAGAGCACATGGTCAAAAAGTCAACGGATAAACGAATATTAAATCTTTTCTCCATCTTGGCCCATTTGACTATATAGTGTCAACTGCATCAAATATCTCAAATGTTTCTTCAAAACATTGAAATGTTTCACACACACAAAATTTTGGTTCATGAGCACACACATTTTCTTTCACAAGTAGATAATACTTAGAAAATTTTCCTTGAATAATAACTACTCATGACTATTGTGCAAGTAATCATGAGTAAACATTGAAAATCCCTTCACAAACACATGAGTACTTAAAAAGATTTTCAATCAACTTATAAGACTCACCAGAACTTCATGTACTCGAGACTATCGAAACACTTAAACCAATTCTGCAAAATACCCAAACCACCGAACACTTGAATTTTCTGCATAAAAACATGCAACCAGCTGCAAAATTACCAGAATACACTTAATAATCAGCAACGTATCAACAACAATTTGATATGCAGATCTGCTCGTTAATTAAGTCGCAACCGAATGCCCATGCAAGTAATTACCATTATACCCCTCAACATCACTAAAAAATGTGCAGCAACAACAACATTTAAATAAGTTCCCGTGAATAATATCTTCTCATAACTTGAATTGTAATTGTTCGTGAATACAAACATGTCATCAGCAACCTCTTGTACTAGCTGCAAATTCACAAAACTGCCCCTACTAGCATTTCACATACTATTCGTGTAAGAATCTGATGTGCAGCAGCTAAAAGTGTTCGAGATCACTTGTTCATCTTCTAACTGTTCGATGAAACAAGATATGTTCGTGAATGACAACCAGCAGCAAAAGTAACTATTTGTGTACGTTTCACTGCCAACTCCTCATGAATAGCTGCAACTGTTCGAGTATGATATCATATCAGCTCGAGAATAAATATATGCATATGATCTTATACATGCAGCAACAACATTCAACTGTTCAGGAATTAATAATAGTATCAGCAGCTAACAGTTCGTTAAAATCCGATCAGCAACCGCTTTACCGTAGCACTTGCAGCAACTTGTAACAACTGTGATATGAGTTCGAGACCAAACTGTCTCAGTGTAAAATATTCCAGCAACAGCAGCAAAATGATTTGTAACACCATCAGCCCTTAAATATTTTCTGCAGCAGCTGCAATAGTTTTGTGTTTGCCTACTCGTGAGTTGCATTAACAATTTGCATCAGCTATTAACTATTCATGAACGAATTTGAATCAGCCACAGCTTGTAAGTACATTTGGCAGAAAATACAGTACCATATGCAGCAGCTCTTGTCCCATTCTTAAAATTACCAAAATGCTCACACAATAGTGCGGTAACAGAAGCTAGTTAAATCTGTTCATTAAAACCAGAGCAACTGTTCGGGACATTATCAACATATCTTCCGCTAATGAACTGCTGATAAACTTATTCATCTATTCGCAAACCCAAACAGCCCATGTTGTACATATAGTTGCGATTAAGTTCTTGAGCTCATATGTGTTCAATACCAAAATCATCTCACAGTAACTTAATAACTTGAACAACATATGCTAGTGCATTGGTTGATGAAATCAATAAACATGAAGTAATAACACCTTAAATAATCAATAATCTGGCCTCAAATCATCCATCAATTTTCCCTAGCTTTATCCCCAAGTTTGAACATATGAACTCTAATTTTCAAATCTGTAATTAAACATGGATTACATGAAATTGAGCAATAAATTTGACGCAAATCCTTCCCAAATCAACATTCTATCATCATCTACCGTCCATTCATCAAATACTCAGATATGAAACATTTCATATAAACGAATTTAACCTTTAACGAACCAAAAACTATAGATCTTGACAAATTTAAACGTAAAATTGATGTTAAATCTCCGAACTAATAATCAACTCAAACATCAATTCACAGAAATCATCTTCGAATCATCAAATTTTATTCAAATACTTGCAAAAACCACGAAAACTTCAACACACTTCAAATCTAACGTCCATGGTGGATTCAAGAGCGAAATGAATCCGTTTCAGCGGTTAGTCTGAACGATTCGGTAACCCTGCTCTGATACCAACTGACGAGACCCGAGCCCCGGTGCGAAAGCGTGAATATTCATTATTAACAGAGGAGCTCAAAACTGGGTTTGGATCGAATCGCACTCGTATTCACTCTTGAATGATATGTGGACAGATGAAATGTATTGTGAGTGAGCCTGATTCGATTAACAATAATCAATAAAATAGGATGAACACATATATGTAATCGAAACACAAACAAGATATAAATGATAGTATGATATCATGAGCTGAATGATTTTCATAAAGATGAACCACTCATACATACATTCATACATACACAAGAAATATCATCCACCCTGGGAGAGCTCATCCTGGGGAGGAGACTCTCTTATAGGGATAAACCCTAGATATCACTCAATACACAATACACTCAATCATGCTAGACAAATGAATGAAAACATCTATTTATACTAGTCTATCATGACTTGATCTTCAAGCCATCCACCCTTGGTTGAGACCAAACAGTATATTTTTCACCCATATATTAATTCGATGTGTAGGTCTAAAATATAAGACCCAACAGAGGACAAATTATTGGAGAAGGTACTTTATTGAATAGGAAAGTGGTGTTCGAAAATGTGAATTACATCACTGAACTGGAAAGTAATTTGTTGAGCATCTCACAAATTTGTGACAAAGGCTTTTCAACATACTTTACAAGTCAAGATTGTATGATTATGATGACTGGGTTTAAATTCCAAAAGAGTGGATTTTGATGAAAGCACCAAGGAAATGATCTATGTGTGCTTACTATGAATGTTGCATCATCGACTCAAGGTACTGTACAGCGTTTTGTCACCAAAGCATCGGAAAAAGAGTCTGTGTTATGGCATCGTCGCATGGGTTACATCAATGTTCGGAAGATGAGCTCCCTTATTAATAATCAATTGGTTGAAGGAGTGAATGTTAAGGGCTTTTATTTGAGTTCTGAATGTTTGAGTTGCAAGAAGGGTAAAGAAAAGAAGAAATCACACCCGACAAAATCTCTAAAAACAATCAACTTACCATTCGAGAGGGTACATATGGATTTATTTGGTCCCGTGAATGTCAAAAGTATCACCATGGAATTTTACTATTTGGTGGTCGCTGATGATTACTCACGTTTTTCATGGGTACTGTTTCTTGAATCAAACGATGAAACCTTTGACAACTTGATGATTTTGTTCAACAATCTTGAGATGATATATAATTTGCCAATCTGAAGTATTCGAAACGACAATGGTACCGAGTTCAGAAACAACCGTATTCTTTGATACTGTAATAAGCGGGGTATTCTTCATGAGTTTAGTGCTCCATATACACCACAACAAAATGGTGTTGCTGAACAAAAGAATCGTACTCTAATTGAAACAGCTAGGGTGATGTTGGCGGATTCGAAATTACCTGTTTGTTTCTGGTCTGAAGCTGTTGCCTCAGCTTGTTACACTCTTAATCGTGTTCTGACAGTAAAGAAATATGGCAAAACAAGCTACTTAATAAATGAAAGTCTAACTTGAAGTGGCTTGAGCTGTTCGGATCTCAATGTACTATTTTGGATCCTGATGGGAAAATTCGGTGCAAAGTCTATGGAAGGTTTCTTTGTGGGTTATGATAGTCGGCTTAGTCGTGTATTTTTACCTAGAATCAATCGTATTGTGCAAGTAAAACATGTGGACTGTCAAAGATATGCTACTCTGATCAAAGAAAAGGCGATTCATGGATGTTTGACTATGACAGCTTGTGGAGTTGTTTCTCATTTCACGAAGAAGAAATTGCTGATGAGATGGCCACACTGTTATTTCAACAATATTTTGGTGAAGTCCTTAATGAAGACATTATTACACAAGAAGTTCCAATCTTTAATGAAGATCCGATTCTTGATGTTGATGACCATGTTGATGATACTCCGAATACACCTTCTTTTGACGATGATGGTGAAGATCACAATGATGTAATTGTGTCATTGATTCAACCAACACCTGATCCTTTTATTTCTGATCCTGTTGCTACTGATTATTTGTTTTCTGATGAGTTGACTAGTGATGAAAATGTCACAAATCTTCTTAATGATGTGATAGGTCCTTATGAAGTTATGCCTCGAACTTTATCATATCCTCCGGAAGAGAATATTATTGGAGATCTTAATTCTGGTTTTCGTACTTGAAGTCAACTTGATCAATATCTAAGTTGTTATTATTCTCAAGTTGCTCCTCTTCAGAACCGGTTCTCATTCAAATGTTTTATTCACAAATTGAACCGAAGACATACAACAAGCATTGACTGGAGAGAGTTGGGTTAATGCAATGCAAGAGGAATTGTTACAATTTGAAAAACTTGGAGTTTGGAAGCTTGTGGATCTACCAGATTGTAAACGATGCATTAACACCAAATGGCTCTTCAAATGCAAGAGAGATGAAAATGGTATAATTGTCAGAAACAAGGCTCGATTAGTGGTACTTAGTTATAAATAAAGGGAAGGAGTTGATTTTAACGAGGTCTATGCTCCCGTTTCTAGACTTGAAGCAATTAGAATTTTCTTAGCCTTTGCATCTTGGAAGGGATACAAGGTCTACTAGTTGGATGTTAAGTCTGCTTTTCTGAACGGAAAATTGGGTGAAGAAGTCTTTGTAGGATAACCATCGGGGTTTTTTGATCCTACAAGCAAAGACAAGGTGTACCTACTCGACAAAACTCTTTATGGTCTACATCAAGTCCCAGGAGCTTGGTATGACACATTGTCTCAACCTTTGTTAGACATTAGTTTTGTTCGAGGCACCTCTGATTGTACACACTTCATGAAGGAAGTGGATGGACATTTGCTGATAGTCCAGGTCTATGTGGACAATATCTTTTTTGGTTAATGAAGGATGTGTTGTGAAAAGATTTTGAGGATGTTATGACGTTGAAATTTGAAATGAGCGCTATGGGAGAGTTGAAGTTTTTCATGGGATTGCAAGTCGAACAAGGGTCTAATGGGATTTTTATTCACTAGACAAAATATGTCAATGATATCATTGAAAAATTCAATATGGCTGACTCATCGCCGAGTAGCACTCCTAATCCGCTAAATCATGGAATTGGTCCTGGTCCCACCGGGCAGAAGGCTGATGAATCACTCTATCTTTCTATGATTGGTTCCCTCATGTATCTTACTGCTTCTAGGCCAGATATCATGTATCCGAAGTGTCTTTGTGCCCAATATCAATCCAGTCCAAGGGTCTCTAACCTAACGTTGGTGAAGCGGATACTTCGGTATCTTAAGTGGAATCTAGGGGTCGGTCTTTGGTATCCTCGAGACGATGTATTTGAGCTGAGAGCCTTTTCTGATTTTGACTATGGAAGCTGCCAACTAAACGCCAAATCCACCACTGCTGGATGTCAATTCTTTGGTAGCAGGTTTGGGACATGGCAGTGTAAGTAACAGATGACCGTGTCGCTGTCCATTTGTGAAGCCAAATATGTAGCTTCTTCTAGCTGTTGTTCCCAGGTTTTGTCGATACAACAACAATTGCGCGACTACGGTTTGAATTTCTTACTACTCCTATTTTTGTGGATAATACTGCTGCTATTTCCATAACTAAAAACCCGGTAAGTCACTCGAAAACAAAACATATTGACATACGGTTTCACTTCATCCGTGATTGTTACGAGAAAAAGTTGATCACTGTAGACAAAATTCATACTGACGAACAGAAGGCTGATCTTTTTTACTAAAGCTTTCGATAAAAACATATTTTTGTATTTGTTGGGGCTTAACGGTACAAAGACTATGGGCGATGGGAAAGCGAGTGATACCGAGGTTATGGATTCCGACCTTCGAGTACCCGTTCACCATGTCAAGTTTTCTTTGTAAATATTTTCATTAAATTGTTTTTTATTTTAGGGGGAAAATGAGTTTCGAAAAATATAAAAACATTTAAAAATTTTTTGAAAGCTGAAAACATTTAAAAAAGTATGAAGCCAAAAACATTAAAAAATATGAAATATGCAAAAACAATAGAAAATTGCTCCTCAAAATGAGTTTTGAAGCATAAAAGGAAGATGATAGTACATGGATTGTCTTGTTCCAAATGAATAATAAAAGTCTGTTGCTTAATTTTTAGTGTATGGGTAGGCTTTTGAACAAACAAGTAAGGGAATAAGTGATATAAACATAAATTGCCATGTTAAAAGATGGGTTAGTATTCTAGCAAAAGTCTTGGTAATGAAGGCAGAAATGTAATAGTCTGTCATAATCAAGCCTTATGTTTCAGTAGATCACTAAAATAGAGTGTTAATAAAGTGTTTTAAGCGTCCAGTACACGGTCTACATTTCAATGGTGTATGGTATTATGGCCTTCAATCATGTATTGATGGGATGCATTAGGTTTCTGGAGCTATGATGTCTTTATGCGATTTTCATCTGGGTGTTCAAAAGAATACTTTAAATCCTACTCAAGCGAGCGAACCCCAGATAAGTCAGTAAACTTGATCGCTATTTAAAAAATTACAAAATTTACTACTGACTTGATAAAAAATGTTGCTCATACATTGTTCCTCCCATGTGCGCGTCTTAATACCAATAAGAAACGGACCCTAGGGGAATACAATGTATGTAAGCCAACAAATGAAATCGTGCATACTCATCCTTGGCAAAGGAAGCTTGGTGTGTTACTTGATAAAGGGACTATACCTTGTTGTGGAAAACCATTGCTATGATTGCCAAAAGTTAAATTATTAAAAATGCTTTGATATGTTGGTTCTAAGGTTTAAGTCAAGTTGAGTTGACATGGTAAAAATCAAAATAAGCCTGAATCAAGATTAGAAGATGATAATCTACTGAAACTATGTTCTCAAATGAACCTTCATCATATCACTGATGTCTCTGAATCTTTTGTTACAAAAGTTTAAGTGGACAACAATATCCATAACCGGTTTAACATCAGACATAATAAAATTGAAAACAGTGATGGAAGAACGAATTTATCAATATGATTCCTTGCTCAACTCACAAAAATATGTGTTTCAATTTGTTTACTATTAGTTCTTAGTTTGATATATTTTTTCTTGTTTACATCTGTTCATTCTGCATCTCTGATTTATTTTAGATTTTGGTGAATGGTGATTCGGGTCTGGATATCTAAGAATCGGATCGAGTGGATGTTTTTTACAAAATTGTTCAAAATATGGGATTTACTTGTTTAACTGAATTGATCAAGGTCTTTAAATTGGACTTGATTAAGTTCAAAAATATTTGAAAATGGTTGTTTAAAAGCAAAATTGTTTAAAGAAAATTCAAAAGGATTCATCAAGGTCATTAGTTTGGACTTGATCGGATCGTATGTGTGAAATTTGTCAGATTTTAATTGTTTGAAAAGTTCAAACGTATAAGTCAAGAACTTATACGTGTGTATATGCTTGCCATATAAATAGAAGGTTACACGCCAAAGCTTGTCATTGTTCAACTTATCCGCGTATTTGAAAAGACATACACGTCGTTCATCTGTGATGGTATAACTTGTCCCGCTGCTTGCATATAACTGATATGAGATTCTTGTGGTTGATTTACTCAATACAAGAATTATTCAAGGTATATATTAGTGGTTGATCTGTGTGAATTTTTTCAATGATGAACGGTGTCGTGTTAACATGAACTCAATTAAGACTTATTTCTGGTCCATAATCATAGGGTTTTTGTTCGTATTGAGTAATCAATGTTGGTCTGAACATAATGACATAGTTTGATTTGATTAAGCATTGATTTTTGTCCAGATTGTATTTGACCTAAGTTAAACGCATAAGGTTTTGGACCTTATAAGGCGTATAAGTCATTATGACTTACACGGTGTATAAGTTTTATAACCTTATACGTTGAAGTTTTTCCTTATACGGATCTATGCACTTACACGTTGAACTGGACTTATACTTACAAGACACTTATACGTTCTAAACTTACACGTTGTGATTTAACCTTATATGTTTGTTTTACCTTATACGTTTGAATATGGTTATACATTAAAGACCTATACGTGCATACACTTGATATAAAACTTACTAACATGTTATCTGTTTGATTGTGTGTGTGTAAAAGACTTTGATGCGAACCATAACATTTGTGCTTTCTAGACGGGTCTAATGACAAGATGGAACTGTTTCAAGTCATATTGCCATTCTTTGAGAGATCAAGGATCTTTAAAGCGATCACTGCTAATCCTGTGATAATCAAGGAGCTGGTTGCTGAATTTTGGAATAGTGCAAAGCTTGAAGAAAAATCTATAAAGTCAGTGGTAAAAAAACAAGAAGATTATTGTTTCTGAGCAAGTCTTAAGGGATGTTTTGGAACTAGGTGATAAATCTACAGATCCTACTTCATTGGATGAACGAATGGCGAAGGGTTGTTTCCTGAGAATGGGATACAAGAACGATTTGGATAGAGGTTTCTTGAAGACTGGGTTGTCAAGACCTTATAAGTTCTTGGTACACATGATTGTTCATTGTTTTGGGCACAGGAAGGGTGGTTATAAAGAAATTCTGGATTACCAAATGTGCATGATTATTGCATTGTGCTTAAAATTGAAATATAAATTTTCTAAATTTATATTCAAGCACATGAAGCTGTATTTTGAAAACAAATGGCTGATGTATTCGAGGTTTATTCAGCTGATTATTGATCATCAGTTTCCTGATTGTGTTAAGATAGGAGAGGACATGAAGCTAGTTCACATGTCTGTTACTAGTTGTGCTAACCTAAAGACTTACAGAAAAAAGCTGAGGAACAAATTCCTAAGTTCCGAGCTTTATTTGGGCATTTATTGAATCCTAATTATGTTGAATCATCAAATAATCAGTGGAGAAAAGATGATAGTGATTCTGACCGGGAGAATGAGAATGTGAGGATGCAAAGTTATGTTTCTTTGGGTGGTAAATGGTTTGTGCAAAGTTATTTTTGATGATGTGGTTAAAGCCTCTGTGCAAGTTGGTGAATCTAGTCATGTTACTGAATCTGTTAATGAGCCAGTGATGAGTAATGATCAAGTTGTTGTTGAATCTGTTGAACCTATTGAACAACCAGTTGTTGATGAAGTAAAGGTTGTGTTGGTGCATGATGTCAGTAGTTCAGTGTCGAGTGTCTGTAATCGTGTTAGTTAGATTTGTGTTTGTATGTAAGCGAAGTTACTAACAAGTTCGCTGATATGGGCGAACTTGTTAGTCAAGCGAAGTTAGGGACAACTTCGCCTGAACATGCCAGGCGAAGTTGTCGTGTCTATATAAGCTGTTTTGTTTACGGCTTATTCATTAATTCCAGTTCATTCGTGTATTCGAGTCAGAGAGTTTGTATTCAGTGATCATAGTATCACGTGTTTACGGTTGAAATACAACGTGTGTTTGATTATCGTATCGTGTGTTAGCTCGTATCGTTTTCTATACTCGTAACGTCTTACGTAGGGATTCCGCACCTACGTTGAACGCGATATCTCGTGTAGATCCGGCTGGGAACTTACAAGTGGTATCAGAGCCTTAGGCACTTATGCTATGGTTCGAGATATGTGTTTTGGTGTTTCTGGCACGTTTCTGATGCGTTTTTGGGCCGAACAGCCGCCGTAGGCGAAGTTATTGGGGTTCAGGCGAAGTTGTCGCTTAAATTTTAGGGTTTAGGTGAAGTTAGCAGCCAGGCGAAGTTATAGCCAGGCGAAGTTAATGAGGGGCGAAGTTGACTTTTAGGCGAAGTTGACTTTTGGGCGAAGTTGACTTTAGGCGAAGTTAAAAAAAAATTGTTTGGAGTCTTCGTCTGTATGGCCAGGTGTACACGATTATTGTGAGACCGAAAGTGTTGTTCTGACAACGAGTGAAACTTGTTATCTCTTGGTCTTACGTGTGAACAAATACGGGTCAACTCTGGATATGGAGTTGAGGTTGTGAATGGGATATTGATTGAAACTGGATGTTGACACATATTTGGATGTTTTTGTGCAAAGAAATTGTTGTTGTTCGAGGTTGACCAACTGAAGAAAGTCAAATTGAACTGAAGGTTTTCGTCATTACTGGATTGCGGTCAGAGCATATTATTTATGTTATTTTCAAGGCGTTCGAGAATTGGATCCTGTTACAATTTTGGAACAAGTTGGATTTAATCGGGAATTAAAGTGTTAATG